>NC_092739.1:50373834-50678144 GCF_047496795.1 Chiloscyllium punctatum
GATCAATATACCAAATGTTTTCTATTAAAGCACTGGCATATTGAATATTGTTGTCTAATCCAGATTTTGCAGTCAGCAATAAATCAATTGTATTTCCTGCTGGCCTCAAAGGATACTGTCCACAAAGATATAGCAACCTCTGTGGAATGGATTACCCCTTTTGCTTTGGTAGTTTGAATCTGGCACCAACTTCAATGTGAGATTTCCAGAGAACCATCACCAGAGGTGCCATCGAGCAGGGAAAACAGCCAATCAGACTGAAGGATTCTCACAGACAGTGAACTTCGAAATAAATGAAATGACTATCTTTCACTTTTACTTACATTTTATTAGAGACCAATCAGACATGAGATTAAGGTAGACTCTGAAATATCATACAGAAAACTTTTTTTAAATCTCCAATCTTTAATCATAATGGTGAAATTTGCCATGCCATAAGTATAAAACTAGTTTCTCAGTTGTGGTGTATATGTTTTCCCCACAAAAATTCTGAAAATTAGTAAATCACTAAAAAAGTTGCATTTCATTCAACAAAATGCAACTTTTAAAAGCAATTTTACACTGACACAAATAGGAGAAAAAGTGAGTTTCTTGTCAGTTCAGTGATTTCTTTTTGATCTTGTACTACAGGGATGCTACCAACATACACCATGGGAAGATTGCAGAATCAATGCCCGCAACCTCTCATTTTCCAAGTTCAACTGCACACATGCAGACTCCAGGAGCTTCTATCAGTTTTAAGAGGATAATGGTGAAATTGACATATTTTCACATATTTTTAAAAAATCATTAGTACAATGTGGATGTTACAGCTGGATCATCACTCGTTGTTTATCACCGATTGCCCTTGAGAGGGTGGGGGTAAGCTACCTCTATGCATCACTGAAGTCCACGTGCTGTCGGCAGATTCACAATGCCATAAAGTAGAGAGCTCTCGGCTTTCGACCAAGTGACTCTGGCATTCTGAAGGAATGGGGTTGTATTTCGAAGTAAAAATGGTGACCAGTGAGTTAAAGAGCTGGCATTTCCATGGATCTGCAACTTTTGCCCTTCTGGATAACAGTAGTCACAATTTTGCAGGTACTGTTTCAGGAGACTTGGTGAATTTCTACAGTGCAAAATGTACATGGTACACATTAATGCTGCTGAGCATTGGTGCTGGAGGGAATGGATGTTTGTGGATGAGGGGTCATAGAGTCATAGAGATGTACAGCACAGAAACAGACCCTTTGGTCCAACACATCCATGCCGACCAGATATTCCAACCCAATCTAATCCCACCTGCCAGCACTTGGCCCGTAACCCTCCAAACCCTTCCTATTCATATACCCATCCAGGTGCCTTTTAAATGTTGCAATTGTACCAGCCTCCACTATTTCCTCTGGCAGCTCATTACATACACATAGCATCCTCTGAGTGAAAAAGTTGCCCCTTAAGTCTGTTTTACATCTTTCCCTTCTCACCCTAAACCTATGCCCTCTCATTCTGGACTCTCCCACCTCTAGGAAGAGACCTTGTCTATTTATCCTATCCATGCCCCTCATGATTTTATAAACCTCTATAAGTTTATCCCTCAGCCTTTGACGCTCCAGGGAAAACATCCACAGCCTATTCAGCCTCTCCCTTTAACTCAAATCCTCCAACCCTGACAACAACCTTGTAAATCTTTTCTGAACCCTTTCAACTTTCACAACTTCTTTCCAATAGGAAGGAGACCAGAATTGCATGCAATATTCCAACAGTGGCCTAACCAATGTCCTGTACAGCCACAACATTACCTCCCAACTCCTGTATTCAATACTCTGACCAATAAAGGAAAGCATACCAAACACTTTCTTCACTATCCTATCTACCTGCGACTCCACTTTCAAGGAGCTATGAACCTGCACTCCAAGGTCTCTTTGTTCAGCAACACTCCCTAGGACCTTACCATTAAGTGTATAAGTCCAGCTCAGGTTTGCTTTCCCAAAATGCAGCACCTCGCATTTATTAGTGAAGTGAGGAGCATTCCATCATATTCCTGATCTGTACCTTGTAGACAGTGGCCAGCTTTTAAGGAGTTAGGTGGTGAGTTACTCACTGCAAGATTCCCAGCCTCTGACCTGCTGCTGCAGCCACAGCACTCATTCAGCAATTCCAGTTCAATGTTTGGTCAATGGTAACCCCCAGGATGTTAATCATAGGGAATTCAGTGATAACGCCATTGAGTTTCAAGAGGTGATAATTAGATTCTCTCTGGTTGTAGGTGGCTTGTATGTTGCAAATGTTACTTGCCCAAACCTGGGTATTGTATGGGTCTTCCTATATTTGGACATGGTCTGTTTCAATATCTGAGGAGTTGTGAATGGCACTTAATAGCGAACATCCTCACTTCTGGCCTTATTATTGGAGAGAAGTTGGTTGGGCTTAGAACACCACCCTAAGGAACTTCTGCTGAGATGTTTGCCTGCCAACAACCACAACCATCTTCTTACGTGCCAGGTATGATTCCAACCAGAGGAGAATTTGCCCTCTGATATACATTGCTTTTGGTTATGTTAGGGTCCATTTGTGCCACACATGGTCAAATGCAGCCTTGATGTCAAGGACTGTCACTCTCACCTCACCTCTGGAATTCAGTTCTTTTGTCCATGTCTAAACCAGAGATGTAATGAGATCTGGAGCTGAGTGGCCCTGGTGGAACCCAAACTAGGTGTCACTGACTGTCGCTGAGTAGGTGCTGCTTGAGAGCTCGGTTAATGACACCTTCCATCACTTTACTGATGACCAAGAGTGGATTGTCAGGGGGGGGGGGGGGGTCACTGGCAGGGTAGAATTTGTCAGTTTTTTGTGTACAAGATATACCCTAGCAATTCAGGTATATGTTTATGTCCAAAACATTGATTCCTTTGCTTTTTGGATGCTGCCTGACCTGCTATGTTTTTCCAGCACCACATTTTTCAATGAGAATTTTAATTGTAATGGAACAGCTTGGTGAGGGGAGTGGCAAGTTCTGGAGCACAAGTCCTCATTACTGTTGCCAGAACGTTGTCAGGGCCCAAAGCCTTGGCAATATCCAGTATCTCCAGCTGTTTATTAATATCACATTGAGTGAGTGGATCAAATTGGCTGAAGACTGGAATCTTTGATGCTGAGGATCTCTGGAAGAGGTTAAGCTGAAACCTCTGGCTGAAGAATATTGCAAATACTTCAGTCTTATGCACTGATATGTTGGGCTCCCCCAACTTTGAAGATGGGGATATTTATGGAGCCTCCTCCTCCAGTGAGTTGTTTGTTCACTACAATTCACAACTGGATGTAGCAGGACTGTAGAACTTTGAACTGCTTCATCAGTTGTGGAAACATCTAGCTCTGTCTGTCATTTGCTCCTTATGCTGTTTGACACTCAAGTAGTTCTGCTCTTTTGGAACCTCACCAGGATTACATCTCATTTGAAGGTATGCCTGGTGCTGCTGCTGGCATCCCTTCCTGCATTCTTCACTGAATCCACAGACTTGATGGTAATGGTAGAGTGGGGAACCTGCTGAGCAATGAGTACAATTCTGCCTTTTACAAATGATTTGATATTTAGAAGTCTGAAAGCTCAGTAAAAGCAAAACCTATTCCCAACAGAAAGATGATAAAAATTCAATTATTCTTAGTTAAATCCAAGCAAGAATTTTCTTGCTCTAGATTAGAGCGGTGCTGGAAAAGCATAGCAGGTCATGCAGCATCCGAGGAGCAGGAAATTTGCCGTTTCCTGATGAAGGGCTTTTGCCCGAAACGTCGATTTTCCTGCTCCTTGGATGCTGCCTGACCTGCTGTGATTTTCCAGCACCACTCTAATCTAGACTCTGATCTCTAGCATCTGCAGTCCTCACTTTCACCTTGGAAGTTTCTTGCTGTCCAGTTTTGACCTTTCAGTAAATGCACATCCCCACCTCCTCCACGTAGTGTTACACCAGAAATTGCCAGATATTAGAAAGGAGCCTTATGTTTACTGCAAGTACAACGCATAAAAATTAAGCCTGAAGGAGAAAAAGGAGTAGATGTGTGTTGCCAATTTTATTTTTATGGTAACTGCTTAACATTTTGTTTCTCATGAGACATTCAGATTCATTTCAGGCGCTGATAGCTGTAACAATCTAACCAAACAGCCCTATGCAAAGACATGGCCTCTATAGCATTGGGAGAGTAACAATTTTCTTAGGTTTTCTTTACGAAGCAAGTCAGTATTTGCCAAACCGAGGCAAAGTGCTGTGATTTTCCTTCTTCCAGTTAGGGCAAGGAGTCAGGCCTCAAGTCTACCTCAATCAGACCCAGATTTAACCCCATGCTGTTAATGTTTATCTGATCCACACATTGAATCTTTGAGTCAACTAAGCAAATCAGCCCCCAACTGGTAGATACTAAAACAAATAAACAAACATACATCGTAACTGTTGGGATTTTTCCCTTACCTTGTCTAATTAAGAAGCTTGTTGTAATACTTCAGCTAATTAGTATGTGGGAGAAGGATAGAAGTTAGTGAACAATCCAATCGTTCCCAAATTCAGATAAGAAGTTAGACCACTTTTAGGAGACATCCATTATGAATGATTTGGAGATGCTGGTGTTGGACTGGGGTGGACAAAGTTAAAAATCACATACCACCAGGTTATAGTCCAACAGGTTTATTTGGAAGCACTAGCTTTCGGAGCACAGCTCCTTCATCAGATAGTTGTGGAGTATAAGATCATAAGACACAGAATTTATAGCAAAAGGTTACAGTGTCACACAGTGAAACATTGAACAAACCTGGATTGTTAAGACTTTCATCTTTTAGAAAGCAGGTTTCAGTTCATTAATATGCAAATCCCAAAACCTTTTTGAGCAAAAGAGAAAGTATCTGGAAATACAAATTCACCCCATAGACTTGTATGTGGCTATGCATGCATGTGTCTGAGAAAGAGAGAGAGAGAAAGAGAGTGCATGTGTGTGTGTGGAGTTTGTTAACAGGCCAATCTGAACAATGGAGCCTCTGAGGTTAGTCCAGTGATCAGATGGATGGGAATTACTAAACTAACCTTAGGGAGTTGCACAGGGTGAGATAAGGAAAGACAATACAAAAATAGGTTGATCAAGGACAGAAGGCACAACTGAAGGTTCAGAAAGTTGATGTAGATGGATAACATTGTTAACTGTGAGGTTCTATACTTTGGTGGGAAGAATAGAGATTTAGGCAATTTTCTAAACACAGTAAGGTTTCAGAAATCTGAAGCACAAAGGGAATTGGGAGTCCTGGTTCAAGTTTCTCTTCAGGTTAACATGCAGGTCTAATTGGCAGTTAGGCAGGCAAATGTAACTTCAGCATTGATTTCAAGAGGGCTAAAATACAATAGCAAAATGCATTGCCGAGGTTGTATAAGGCTTTGGTCAGACCGCACTTAGAATACTGTGTGAGCCCCATATCTAAGGAAAGATGTGTTGGCTTTGGACAGGATCCAGAGGATGTTCACAAGAATGATCCCATGGATGAAAGGCTTGTCATAGGAGGCGCAGTTGAAGGCTCTGGGTCTGAATCAATGGTGTTTAGAAGGATGAAGGAGGATCTCGTTGAAACTATCAGAAAACTGAGAGGCCTGAATAGAGTGAAAGTGCAGAAGAATTTCCATGAGTAGGAGAGACTAGGACAGGAGGGAACAGCCTCAGAATGAAGGAACAACTCTTTAGAACTCAGGCGAGGAGGGTAGTTAATCTGTGGAAACCTTTGCAGAAGAGGACTATGGTGGTGAAGATATTGAGCATGCTTAAGACAGAGACAGATAGATTCTTGATTATTGAGGGACCAAGGCTTACAGGGAGGAAGAAGGAGAATGGGGTTGAGAAACATGTCATGACTGAATGGTGGAACAGACTTGATGAGCCCATTTTGCTCTGATATCTTATGGACTTATTGATGGTGGAATTGCACTCCATGACTGGAACAAAGCATTGACATTTGATCGAGTAGTCACTCACAGCATGGGGGCGTCTCTGGCTTGGCTTACCTTTTCAAACGAAAGTAAATCTTTACAGGAGTGTAAAGTCTCATCAGTAATTGATCCAGATACACCCTTAAAAGAAGGCATAAATTATGAGACTTAATGCCTAAATGCAGTCATAAAGGGAGGAAAACTCCCAAGGGTAGAAGCCCATGAAACTACTCCTGGGGAATTTGGGAAATTTTAAATATTTTGGGCACTGAAAAGAGGGACAGAGGAAGGGAAATAAAAGCAGTTGTTCATATTAACTAGCCATCCTGGCCAACTTGGACACTTGGCCCAGGCTTAAGTTTTTCCTGTATAACTAGTGCATTATGTTCAGTCATGATTAAATTTAACATACCCACCATATTGACTGCAGTCAATCCTGATAAACTTATCAATAAATTTGACATTCAAATTACAACGTGGCAAATAGTGCACTGGTTAACACACAACCATGTGGAAAAAAAACAGCTGTTAGTCAACTATTTTTACTTCCTTTATGCAATGCTGTATCATAGAGTTTAAAATGCAAAATCTGCTCATTCACATTCGTTGTATCCTGATGTGAATGCAATCCTTGTAACACTTTGATTGTTTGTTCAGAATTGATAATCGATTGTGTTAACTGCAACTTAGCCCATTTCAAGTTTTACAAACAGCAAGATTCTATTGCTAAACAACCTCCTAAAACTGAAAATTAAATTTGAGATTCTGATTTTAATCATTGTTAGAGTATTTTAATTTACTTTCTCGACATGATTTGGCATTGAATGCAGTATTCCAGTCAATTCTTGTCATGGGAGTTCTAAACCCGAATATGAAACTTGAGGTTCAAACCCCAAGGAAGATGGGTGTAAAATGTGGCCAAATAGCCTGAGTATCAACCTGGCAGCATTTCTAATGTCCACCCAAGGCAGCCATTAACATGCAGAAGAGAAGCCTGGTCAACCATGTAATGCAAAGACATCTAGGTCTCCACCAACACTGCTTCAAGCTCCAGTTGGAAATGAGCTAATCTCACGTGGGTGTCCTACAGTTAACTTCAGTATCCCGAAGCTAGGTAACAGAGGAAGAAGACAAAAATATTTCTGCTTCTTTCAGGAGTTCATCACACTAAAGTTCTGAAATGTCCTGATTGATGGCTATTGTGCCAAATTTTCACCATTTAATTTTGCTGAGGAAATGGCAGAAAGCTTCTCAGCCCTGTTAAAACTATCCCGAAGAATGAATTACCATATTTAGAAAAGAGAGAAACATAACAACAGTACCGAACAATTTTTTTTACGTTATTATCTCATGAGATGTGGGAGTCGCTGGCTGGCCAGCATTTATTGCTTATCACTAGCTGTCCTTGAGAAAGTAGCCCTTGACACATCTACCTTGAGAAGACCATTCAGGGTCTCATATACCTCAATCAAGTCGTTACTCACTCTTATAAACTTGCAACCTCTAATCTGTAGAAACTGCTCCAGAGTTTATAGGTTTTGGAAAATAACAATCAATGCACCCAATATTCCCAGTGCTACTTGCTTTAGTGGAGACCAGTACTCCTGAAAATGGAAGTATATATAGTGAATAAGATTACCTTGGAGTTAGGAGGTAGTTTCAGTCTCAGACTAGAAATGGTGGGAATAAACCAATGAGTACATTGGAGCTCAGCTGTAGGACAGGGGCAAGAAGCAGCAGCAATCTGCCATTCAAGTTTAAAGGTTGAAGGCACAAGTGACTTAAACCTACAGGGGATGTTAGACACAAGTGAGAGTAATGTACAAGTGGTGTTTTTGTTTGTTGTTTTCTTTTTCAATTTCAAAAGGAGTGTCTTGGGATTAATGGGACTATAACTTTTAACGTTTGTCTAAAACCCTTTGTAAGATAAGTACATTATTTTGTTTACCCTATTTCATCTTCATTTCTTTTGCTGACAACCTGTTTCATTATAAGAGCAAAAAATGCAGCATTACGTGCTTATATTTCAATGAGAGACCAGTTGGTTGAAACCAAAGCAAATCAAAATATAACTTAACAAGGCAAGTTTCAGTCTGGAACCTGATTTGTTGGTTACAACATAAACCCACATCTGAAGAAATGTCATGTTAAAAAGTTCTCATTTGTGCAAACATATGAAAAATAAAATTTTCCCTCAGTCTTGCAAATAGAGAGGATGCTTTTCTAATGATATTGGGATATTTAAGACACATATGGCTAAGTATTTGTATAACTTGACAACTATTCATACACTTGCAGCTCCAATTACATCTTAGACCAATGGAAGCAAACACATATTTGACGTACTTACACATACATACACATTCACTGCCTGTCTCATGTTTGCTATTAGAAGCTGGAACGTATATATGTATATAGAACAATAATTTTATCTCTGTTCCTATAGCACCTTATTTCTTGTTTTGTCTTCAGCTTTCTTTGATTGTGATTGACACTTGTTACTGGAAACGCAGAGAGGTTTGCTTGGGAGGGCAAGTCCTCCCTTCCTTCTATGGATTCTTCCTCCTTTTAAGATGCAGTGAGTCACAGGTTGTCACTATTTAAATTTCTACATTCTGATAAGGGCTTTGAATTCTCTTTCTCCAGCTGTTCTCAAGTAAGTGATTTTTTTTTCCTCTGGTTTCCCAAGATCCTGTGGCAATAGAAGCTGAGAATACGCAGGCACAGATCCGAGGCAGCGAACACCATGTGGAACCACCTCCTGACAGATGTGCAAAATTAACCTGGTAATGAGTCTCCTGCTAATTTTCCTCATAACCTGACCTGCATATCAATATCTCAAACTGAAAGCTGAGAACTGACTGAGCAATGGGAGGGACTCAAAGGGGGAATAGGAAATACACATGCATTGCAGCCATTCTACAGAGTTAACACTTCATTCTAGTTTGCAGCCCATGAATCCTGCATTCTTCCAGCAAAGCAACTTTTCTTCATCTGTCGCTTATCTAACTGAACAAACACGTGGACATTATATCCAGTTTCAAAGCTATCAGTCTGATTGGTTCTTAAATTAACAGCTGTGGGACTGATAGAAGTGTAAAGATGAAGATGGCAATGTTTAGGAGATGGAACCTCAGGTGATTCTGAGGTTACTTTCACTGGTGGTACAAATAAACAATAAAGAATATGGCCAAATATCTCTGCCAAATCGTGCAATAAATTGAAATGCCTTTAATTGCTCAGGTTCCTATGCAAGTTCATCTGTATATTGGCATATTTACCACACAGTGTTTTCGAATACAATTTTGGAAAAATTGTATTTGTCTACATTCAATGTATTTTCGAGTCGTAATGTGGGGTAGTTTTATTCATAAAATGATAAATTAGTTTATCATAAATAATTCTAAGATAATAGCTTAGGTCAACATCTCCCTGTGTCTGCATGGGTTTCCTCTGGGTGCTCAGGTTTGCTTCCACAGTCCACAGATGTGCAGGTCAGATGGACTAACCATGCTAACTTCCCCATAGTGTCCAGGGAAGTATAGGCTAGGTGGGTTAACCATGGAAAATGGAGGGTTACAGGGATAGGATAGGGAGATTGAGCCTGGCTAGGATGTTCTTCAGTCTGGATTTGGTGGGTTGAATGGCCTGCTTCCACACTGTAGGAATTCTATAACATGTGTGACAACTGGAAGAGACTTCAGAAGAACTGTATAGATCATTTAGTGGTTTTGTTGGTGTACACATGAAAATATTTTTAAAAATTCAAAACTCATTTATTAGGGTCCTTGCAACTTGAAAGAATCTTGTTTCATGGCACACAAACGGGCAAGTTAAAAGAAGTGAGTCAAACAGTCAGGGCAGGCAAGAACAAAGCAGAGAACAAGATGGGACTGATAAATTAAACTGCATTTATTTCAATGCAAGGGGCCTAACAGGGAAGGCAGATGAACTCAGGGCATGGTTAGGAACATGGGACTGGGATGGATATTATAGCAATTACAGAAACATGGCTCACGGATGGATAGGACTGGCAGCTTAATGTTCCAGGAAACAAATGCGTCAGGAATGATAGAAAGGGAGGTAAGAGAGGAGGGGGAGTGGCGATTTTGATAAGGGATAGCATTACAGCTGTGCTGAGGGAGGATATTCCTGGAAATACATCCAGGGATGTTATTTGGGTGGAACTGAGAAATAAGAAAGGGATGATCACCTTATTGGGATTGTATTGTAGAACCCCTAATAGTCAGCGGGAAATTGAGAAACAAACTTGCAAGGAGATCTCAGTTATCTGTAAGAATAATAGGGTAGTTATGGTAGGGGATTTTAACTCTCTAAACATCGACTGGGACTGCCATAGTGTTAAGGGTTTAGATGGAGAGGAATTTGTTAAGTGTGTACAAGACAATTTTCTGATTCAGTATGTGGATGTACCTACTAGAGAAGGTGCAAAAGCTGACCTACTTTTGGAAAATAAGGCAGGGCAGGTGACTGAGGGGTCAGTGGGAGAGCACTTGGGGCCAGCGACCATAATTCTATTAGATTTAAAATAGTGAAGGAAAAGGATAGACCAGATCTAAAAGGTGAAGATCTAAATTGGAGGAAGGCTAATTGTGATGGTATTAGGCAGGAATTTTCAAATATTGAGCGCATGTGCTCACAGGTAAAGGGATGGCTGGAAAATGGGAAGCCTTCAGAAATAAGGGAACGAGAGTCCAGAGACAGTAGATACCTGTCAGGGTGAAAGGAAAGGCTGGTAGGTATAGGGACTGCTGGATGACTAAAGAAATTGAGGGTTTGGTTAAGAAAAATAAGGAAGCATTTGTCAGGTATAGACAGGAGAGATGAGTGAATCCTTAGAAGAGTATAAAGGCAGTAGGAGTATACTTAAGAGGGAAACAGGAGGGCAAAAGGGGACATGAGATAGCTTTGGCAAATAGAATTAAGGAGAATCCAAAGGGTTTTTACAAATACATTAAGGACAAAAGGGTAACTAGGGAGAGAATAGGGCCCCTCAAAGATCAGCAAGGCAGCCTTTTGTGTGGAGCCGCAGAAAATGGGGGAGATACAAAACAAGTATTTTGCATCAGTATTTACTGTGGAGAAGGCCATGGATGATATAGACTTTAGGGAAATAGATGGTGACATCTTGCAAAATGTCCAAATTACAGAGGAGGAAGTGCTGGATGCCTTGAAATGGATAAAGGTGGATAAATCCCCAGGACCTGATCAGGTGTACCCTAGAACTCTATGGGAAACTAGAGAAGTGATTGTTGGGCCTCTTGCTGAGATATTTGCATCATCGATAATCACAGATGAGGTGCCGGAAGAGTGGAGGTTGGCTAATGTGGTAGTATTATTTGAGAAAGGTGATAAGGACAAGTCAGGGAACTATAGACCGGTGAACCTGACTTTGGTGGTGGGTAAGTTGTTGGAGGGAATCCTGAGGGACAGGATGCACATGTATTTGGAAAGGCAAGGACTGATTAGGAATAGTCAACATGGCTTTGTGCGTGGGAAATCATGTCTCACGATCTTGATTTTTTTGAAAAAGTAACAAAGAGGATTGATGAGGGCAGAGCGGTGGACCTGATCGACATGGCCTTCAGTAAGGCATTTGACAATGTTCCCCATGGAAGACTGGTTACCAAGGTTAGATCTCACAGAATACAGGGGGAATACAGGCAGAACTAGCTATTTGGAAATAGAACTGGCTCAAAGGTTGAAGACTGGGTGGTGGTGGAGGAGGGTTATTTTTCAGACTGGAGACTTGTGAGCAATGGAGTGCCAGAAGGATCGGTGCTTGGTCCACTACTTTTCGTCATTTATATAAATGATTTGGATATGATCATTAGGAGGTATAGTTAGTAAGTCTGCAGATGATACCAAAATTGGAGGTGTAGTGGACAGCAAAGAAAGTTACCTCAGATTACAACAGGATCTTGATCAGATGGGCCAATGGGCCGAGGTGTGGCAGGTGGAGTTTAATTTAAATGAATGCAAGGTGTTGCATTTTGGGAAAGCAAATCTTAGCAGAACTTATACACTTAATGGTAAAGTCCTATTGAGTGTTGCTGAACAAAGAGACCTTGAAATGCAGATTTATAGCTCCTTGAAAGTAGAGTCGCAGGTGGATAGGATAGTGAAGAAGGCATTTGGTATGCTTTCCTTTATTGGTCAGAACATTGAGTATAGGAATTGGGAGGTCATGTTGCGGCTGTACAGGATGTTAGTTCGGCTTCTTTTGGAATACTGCATGCAATTCTGGTCTACCTCCTAGAGGAAGGATGTTGTGAATCTTGAAAGGGTTCAGAGATTTACAAGGATGTTGCCAGGATTGGAGGATTTGAGCTAGAGGGAGAGGTTGGACAGGCTGGGGCTGTTTTTCCTGGAGTGTCAAAGGCTGAGGGGTGACCTCACAGAGATTTATAACATCATGAGGGGCATGGATAGGATAAAGAGACAAAGGCTTTTCCCTACGGTGGGGGAGTCCAGAAACAAAGGGAATAGGTTTAGGCTGAGGGGGAAAAGATAAAAAAGGGGCCTAAGGGGCAACGTTTTCACATGGAGGGCGGTACATGCATGGAATAAGCTGCCAGAGGAAGTGGTGGAGGCTGGTACAATTAGAACATTTAAAAGGCATATGGATGGGTATATAAATAGGAAGGGTTTAGAGGAATATGGGTCAACTGCTGGCAAATGGGACTAGATTAGGTTGGGATATTTGGTTGGCATGGACGGGTTGGACAGAAGGGTCTGTTTCCATTCTGTACATCTCTATGACTCTAAACTGGCAGAAACTCATGATAGTGATTAATTCAATCTAGTGATGCCCAATTTTGTGGCAAGATTGGCTGTCTGAGCAATATGTGTTTAAACAAACCAGTGCAAAAGATCACAGAAGCTTGGTTTGCATTGGACATAACTTGGACAAGGAGCTACTGAAATGCCATAATCTTTTCAGTTGGTTTGATCACTCTTGGATGAAGTACACTCAACAAAACCAAACAAAATCTCAAATCCCCCTCCAGTCTTGCTCCTAGAATAGTTCAGATGCAGTATTTCTCTCCTGAAGTGCCATGTATAAACAAGCCTTGAATCCAGGTTAGGTTTAATCAATTAATTAGCTGTAATTGTTGCAATACAACTATCAATTTTAAAAAGCAGTCTTGAAATTGAAAAGATTTTAAAAATGACAGGTATATTACTACAAAACACTGTTTAAAGTTCTTTGACTAAGGTTTTGGTCACCTGATCACAAATGTAGCTGGGCGAGGTGCTATACTTTATTTTCTAATGCACTTTGGGGTGTTTCATTATATCAAAGCAGCTATATAAATGCAAGCTGTTATTGTTGTTTCAATGCATAGACCTGTAAACAAAACCACTGAGATGGATTGTACTTGCAATGCTATATTAATCTAATGAATTGATAGGACATTGTTAAACTGAGAAGTTGGAAGCATACTGATCAAGGATAGTCAAGATTAAGAATCGATTCAGAGCTATGAGCATGCTAGCAAAAAGTCAGCATCACACAAATCAAAATAGGATTGTCCAACCTGCTACTTGTGACATACAGACAGTAATTCCCTCTAGCTGAAAATTAATTTGTGTCAATCAGGATGAAGATGGCAGCTTATCACCACTCTCAATGTATCAGGTCAAGCTAGGACTAAACTAAACACAATAATGGTTGTCATTCATCATTCCAGTACAGTGAAAGTACATGTGTGTATTTCTACAAATGTAGAAACCCAGTAATTAAGATAATGTTTACTTCTGTTAACTACAAAGACAAACATGAGGCATGGTCCATAAAAGCAAAATATTCTCAAAGGCTACCAAAAGAATGAACATGATTTCTGATGTAATATCCAGAGTAATGTGTGCTCTTGGGAAATAAAAAGACTTCTAAATTGTTTTGTTTCCCATTCCAATTTATCTCCAACAGCTCTTTAAATGTGGAAGTATAATTCCATATACTTTTCCCATGATAATTCCTTCAGCAGTCATTCATCATGGAAGAACTTAGAATGTGAGTGTTATCAATTGCCAGAGTTACGGTGAGGCATCAAAGCTGGGACTGATCTGATCTTGCCTTCAATAAGCTTCATTAGCCAGCAATCAGGAACAAGAAACCTAACTGTTTCTTTGTAATATCTGTATTCTGGAAATCCTCAGGCCAATAGCAATAAAAGCCATCTGAATGTAGACCATAGGTTGCATGTAAAAACCTTCCATTGATTACCTGATCCACTTTCACACTGAGGCATTGTCACTGAGTCAGCAGGTGATTGCAAGTGAGTTCCATGTTTAGAGTAGTCCTACTGCAACTGAAATATACAAATAAATCTGACTGAAGATAAAATGATTTGCACTTCACAAAGAACAAAGTTATTTGATTCCATGTGGCCAGAAAGCTAACAAAGATAGGGTAAAATCAAATATCAAACAGGCAGCTTGAAAGATGAAGTGGGGGCATTGATAAATACAGAGCTGAAAATGTGTTGCTGGAAAAGCGCAGCAGGTCAGGCAGCATCCAAGGAGCAGGAGAATCAACGTTGCGGGCATGAGCCCTTCTTCAGGAATCAGGTGCTTCAGGTGCCCTTCTTCAGCTACTCCTTGGATGCTGCCTGACCTGCTGCACTTTTCCAGCAACACATTTTCAGCTCTGATTTCCAGCATCTGCAGTCCTCACTTTCTCCATTGATAAATACAATAATTCTTCACCATGTTGCAGTTGTGTTCCTGAAAATTATAACAAATATATTTAAACTTCTGTATATTCCTAAATTCACATCTCCAATGAAATATCTTCGAAAAGCAATGAAATATAAATATAAAAGAAATATGCGACCTCTTTTTGGTTATCTCCTGCTTGTTGCCAACTCTACTTCTCTTCGGAGTCTTGCCCACTCTCCTTGCTGCCTCCCTCCCCACGCTTTCCCTTCTCACTGTGAGCAAGAGCCTGTGAGAGGACCAGTGAGAAGGAGAGATTGAGTGAGATAAACTGCAAGGTGGAGGTTTGGGGACAGAAGTGGTAAGCAGGAAGGTTAGTCAGTGAGAGAGGTTACCCCAAAACAGCAAAAATTGGGTCACGCCTACTTAGGACCTGGGGTGAAATGATGCTAAGTGCATACACAAGCTCCATTACACTGCAATGTTAAAGCTTAATGAGGTAACCACAATTATCTACAGTGTATGGATCCTGTAATATTCCTGACTTCCGATGGCACCAGAGGTATTTATGAGTGGACTTAGGAGGTCACATTGGAAACATAATTGATCTCTCCTCTGCCACTGCAATGTACAATATTTTCAGATCTCTCTCATTTGAGTTTTAAGCCTAACCTTCAATGACCTCCGCAGATTAATTCATGGAACTGATAAGACTGATCTTTGGGAAGATGGGGGTTAACTAGTTAGCCATCTTTTAACCCTTTTACAATTTGATGAACCTGGCATTTATTTCTCATTGAATAATTATCTGTACTATCATTAGCTGATACTACAATGTGAATCCTTGATCTCCCTCCTGATCCTTTTACTACTTCCTTCCTTTCTTTCTGTTTTCCCAGTATAACGTACATAACCAAACTGGGCTGCTCTCCTGCGTTAGGTAACATCCATTGGAATGAAATAAAATCAAGTTTAAAAAACTTAAATCAAACTAAATTATCTAAATTTATTGCCAGAAAATATTATCGTCAACAAAGTGATAATGAGTATCAGAGAGACAGAGGCACACTCTTATTCAAGCTTTTGTCTTTTTCACCACAAGGATCATTCTGTAAAACATATCCTTTGTGCAAGACGTTTAAAATATATTTTGAGTCTCTTCATCTTCTACTTCATAGAAACTCTCAAGAAATGCTGTGAATGCCAGTCATCTTGGAAGATTGAGCGAGACCATGAGAAACTCTGGACAATGTTCTTACATTGTGTTCAGTTGTATTTTCTGAGAGAATTATGTAGCAAGTTTCAAAATTTGAAAAATCCTTTTGTCTGATTAAGAGAATTTTTATAACACTGGAGTAACGATTAACAATACTTGCACTCAAAACTTCTTTGTTGTCTTACAAATCATAAGAATGGGAATGTTTAATTATTCATAATGATGGACTGTAAACTTAAAAGGCTGGATTTATTTCACAATGCAACCCCAAAGGCATTTTCTTTTCTTATTTACAGTTTAGATTTTGTTACTGATGGTACACAACATACTTTCCCACAGGATTGCATTTGAAAATATTCAGACTTCTGTGTACACATCATGCTGAATGGAGCACTCAAGAGATGAGATTAGCAATTAATTGTTTCACTAAATGTTTAAAGAAGCATATGCCTCTTAAGTAATGTGTATCCATATATGCACAATCTACAAATAATTAACATTGTGGTAATTAGTCACATTAATTTATGCCACTGTATTAAATTATTTCCTCAGAGACATTAGGAAAGATGCCAGCAATTTAAGCTGAAGCATGTGAAAATTCATATCAGGTTAAAATAAGGGCTTTGACTGAGTAATACTAGATAAACATGTGGCAGCTGGGACCAGAGAAGCTGATTGACTAGTAGGAATTAACCTCAATATTGGCAATTCAAATAATTCAAACTTGATGGAGAGAAGCTATTCAAAAAGGCTCTCTCTTATTCATCAAAGAAACATTTCAACAAAGCAGGTGACTTCTCAGGTGCAAAATGAAATGTGGCATTTTGCTTGTGTTGTGATCTGTTGAGGAGCAGTAGAATGGTTTCTCTCTTTGTCCGACCACAAGGGGGTTTTTAAAACAATATGTTTTCCTATTCAGTGAGAGTGCTTCATTGTTACGGTGTTTCTTTTTGGTTTCTATGAAAGAAAAATGTGTACTAAACCAATCTAACTAAAATAATAAAACACTAACAAGGGAGATTACAGAGAGTGAGGCAGGAATTTAAAAATGAGGTCCTCGAGAGTAGTGATATCTGGATTACTCCCGGTACTACGAGCTAGTGAGGGCAGGAATAGCATAGAGCAGATGAATGCATGGCTGAGGAACTGGTGTATGGGAGAAGGTTTCACATTTTTGGATCAATGGAATCTCTTTTGGGGTAAAAGTGACCTGTACAAGAAGGACGGTTTGCACCTAAATTGGAAGGGGACTAATGTACTGGCAGGGAGATTTGCTAGAGCTGCTCAGGAGCATTTAAACTAGTGAGGAGGGGTGGGGGGTTACACAGGGAGATACTGAGGAAAGAGATCAATCTGAGACTGGTACAGCTGAGAACAGAAGCAAGTCAAACAGTCAGGGCAGGCAGGGACAAGGTAGAACTAATCAATTAAACTGCATTTATTTCAATGCAAGGGGCCTAACAGGGAAGGCAGATGAACTCAGGGCATGGTTAGGAACATGGGACTGGGATATCATTGCAATTACAGAAACATGGCTCAGGGATGGGCAGGACTGGCAGCTTAATGTTCCAGGATACAAATGCTACAGGAAGGATAGAAAGGGAGGAAAGAGAGGAGGAGGAGTGACGTTTTTGATAAGGGATAGTGTTACAGCTGTGCTGAGGGAGGATATTCCTGGAAATACATTCAGGGAAGTTATTTAGGTGGTGCTGAGAAATAAGAAAGGGATGATCACCTTATTGGGATTGTATTATAGACCCCTAATAGTCAGAGGGAAATTGAGAAACAAACTTGTAAGGAGATCTCAGCTATCTGTAAAAATAATAGGGTGGTTATGGTAGGGGATTTTAACTTTCTAATCATAGACTGGAACTGCCATAGTGTTAAGGGTTTAGATGGAGAGGAATTTGTTAAGTGTGTACAAGAAAATTTTCTGATTCAGGATGTGGATGTACCTATGAGAGAAGGTGCAGAAGCTGACCTACTCTTGGGAAATAAGGCAGGGCAGTGACTGAGGTGTCAGTGGGGGAGCACTTTGGGGCCAGCGACCATAATTCTATTAGATTTAAAATAGTGATGGAAAAGGATAGACCAGATCTAAAAGTTGAAGCTCTAAATTGGAGAAAGGCCAATTTTGGCAGAATTAGGCAAGAACTTTCAAAAGCTGATTGGGGCAGATGATCGCAGGTAAAGGGACGGCTGGAAAATGGGAAGCCTTCAGAAATGAGATAACAAGAATCCAGAGAAAGTATATTCCTGTTATGGTGAAAGGGAAGGCTGGTAGATATAGGGAATGCTGGATGACTAAAGAAATTGAGGGTTTGCTTAAGAAAAAGAAGGAAGCATATGTAAGGTAATGGCAGGATAGATCGAGTGAATCCTTAGAAGAGTATAAAGGCAGTAGGAGTATACATAAGAGGGAAATCAGGAGGGCAGAAAGTGGACATGAAATAGCTTTGGCAAATAGAGTTAAGGAAAATCCGACGGATTTTACAAATACATTAAGGACAAAAGGGTATCTAGGGAGAGAATAGGGCCCCTCAAAGCAAGACGGCCTTTGTGTGAGCTGCAGAAAACGGGGGAGATACTAAACAAGTATTTTGCATCAGTTTTTACTATGGAAAAGGATATGGAAAATATAGAAAGTAGCTAAATAGATGGTGACACCTTGCAAAATTCCATATTACAGAGGAGGACTTGCTGGATGTCTTGAAAAGCATTAAGGTGGATAAATCCCTAGGGCCTGATCAGGTGTACCCTAGAACTCTGTGGGAAGCTAAAGAGAAGTGATTGCTGGGCCTCTTGCTGAGATATTTGTATCATCGATAGTCACAGGTGAGGTGCTGGAAGACTGGAGGTTGGCTAACATGGTGCCACTGTTTAAGAAGGATGGTAAGGACAAGCCAGGGAACTATAGACCGGTGAGCCTGATGTCGGTGGAGGGTAAGTTGTTGGAGGGAATCCTGAGGGACAGGATGTAAATGTATTTGGAAAGACAAGGACTGATTAGGGATAGTCAACATGGCTTTGGGCTTGGGAAATCATGTCTCACAAACTTGATTGAGTTTTTTGAAGAAGTAACAAAGAGGATTGATGAGGGCAGAGCAGTAGATGTGATCTATATGGACTTCAGTAAGGCGTTCAACAAGGTTCCCCATGAGAGACTGGTTACTAAGGTTAGATCTCATGGAATACAAGGAGAGCTAGCCATTTGGATACAGAACTGGCTCAAAGGTAGAAGACAGAGGGTGGTGGTAGGGTTGTTTTTCAGACTGAAGGCCTGTGACCAATGGAGTGCCACAAGGATCGGTGCTGGGTCCTCTACTTTTTGTCATTTACATAAAACTTTTGGATGCGGGCATAAGAGGTATAGTTAGTAAGTTTGCAGATGACACCAAAATTGGAGGTGTAGTGGACAGCGAAGAAGGTTACCTCAGATTACAACAGGATCTGGACCAGATGGACCAATGGGCTGAGAAGTGGCAGATGGAGTTTAATTCAGATAAATGCGAGGTGCTGCATTTTGGGAAAGCAAATCTTAGCAGGACTTATACACTTAATGGTAAAGTCCTGGAGAGTGTTGCTGAACAAAGAGACCTGGGAGTGCAGGTTCATAGCTCCTTGAGAGTGGAGTCGCAGGTAGATAGGACAGTGAAGAAGGCATTTGGTATGCTTTCCTTTATTGGTCAGAGTATTGAGTACAGGAGTTGGAAGGTCATGTTGCGGCTGTACAGGACATTGGTTAGGCCACTGTTGGAATATTGCGTGCAATTCTGGTCTCCTTCCTATCGTAAAGATGTTGTGAAACTTGAAAGGGTTCAGAAAAGATTTACAAGGATGTTGCCAGTGTTGGAGGATTTGAGCTATGGGGAGAGGCTGAACAGGCTGGGGCTGTTTTCCCTGGAGCATCGGAGATTGAGGGGTGGCCTTATAGAGGTTTACAAAATTAGGAGGGACATGGATAGGATAAATAGACAAAGTCTTTTCCCTGGGGTCGGGGAGTCCAGAACTAGAGGGCATAGGTTTAGGGTGAGAGGGGAAAGATATAAAAGAGACCTAAGGGGCAACTTTTTCCCGCAGAGGGTGGTATGTGTATGGAATGAGCTGCCAGAGGAAATGGTGGAGGCTGGTACAATTGCAACATTTAAAAGGCATTTGAATTGGTATATGAATAGGAAGGGTTTGGAGGGATATGGGCTGGGTGCTGGCAGGTGGGTCTAGATTGGGTTGGGATATCTGGTCGGCATGGACGGGTTGGACCGAAGGGTCTGTTTCCATGCTGTCCATCTCTATGACTCTATAACTAACTTTTGCACAGATACTGAGGTTCTCAAACACACCAGTAAGTCACAGAGTGAGAGGACAGATTAAACAATTTTTTTTAGAAAATTCTTCGTGAGAGTTATAGATATACAGGAGTTTTTGACTTGGATGGTTTTTGGACTGAGCTTAAAGGTCCATGGAATTTGGGTTTTGGATGACTCAAATATGTTGGTAGCCAACATATCCCTTGTATGCAGTTGTTGGGTTGAAGTCTTAAACCTCTGTCTGCAGAACTTGGATGATCAAATAGTATACGAGGCTCAGAGTTGTAAGTGGATAAAGAAACAAAGAGGAGCCCACTCAAAGGTTCTGGTCCTTCAGTGTTGCTTTTGTTCCTGCCATGTACTCTATAGGTAAACAGCTGTATAGTCACAAACTAGTTACCTGGCTTACCACCTTCCCCTCTCTCTAATTGAGAAGTGACTCGATGTGATCACGGTTAGTGGATTCCTCGTACTTGGTTTCAATTTAATCAGATAATGGTTGGGATGAATTCCTTTCTTAGCCAGAGTTAGTTGTTTGACATGATTACATCTAATGCTTGGTTTCCACCCAGGTGTCCTCTGAATCTTCCGAGAATAGGCCACATCTCCTGATCCATTCACATTTCTCTCAGTTGATCATCTTACACGATTGTTTTATTAGCTTTGTAAACTTGTAAGATAGACACGCAAACATTCAGTCATGTTGGAAGCTGCTGTTTCAGGTTTCGGAACACAATCAATTGCTTTCTGCCAATAAATATATTTTTAAATGTGTGAAACGTATCCATAGCTATACACCACGGAAGCAGACCCTTCGGTCCAACACATCCATGCCGACCAGGTTTCCCAAATTAAACTGGTTCCATTAGCCTGTGTTTTGTCCATATCCCTCCCAAATCTTCCTATTCTTGTACGTGTTCAAATGTTTTAAATGTTGTAACTGTACCGGCATCCACCACTTCCTCTGGCAGGTCATTCCACATATGAACCACCCTGTGTGAGGAACTTATCCCACAGGTTCCTTTCAAATCTTTCTCCTCTTATCTTAATATTACACCCCCTAGTTTTGAACTCCTTTAACCTTAGGGAAAGGACCTTTACTATTCATCTTCATTTTATCTTCTATTGCAGGTATTATGGAACACCACCACCAAAAACTCTCAGGTACAGAACATCCACTGGATTCTTCCTCCCCTCATCTTCCCTCCGATTTTATCCCTTCATCTAATTCCTGCTGTGTTTCAGTATACCCTCTGACCTTCCCTCTCTGATGCAGAATGATCACTTAGCAAAGCATTCACCCCTTTATGCTTCTACCTAAATGAAGTTTGGGCACGACATGACAATGAACTCTTCTCCCATTGTCTTTGCCTCCATGCTCACTTCTTTGGACAGGAATCTTGTCGCCACTGCATGGACCCTTTCACCTGTTTCCAGTACTTCCCCCTCTGCCTGGACTTTTCTTCTGGCTTTTTAAGTATACGTGATCTCTTCAACAAGAACTGCCTTCATAACATCAGCACTTTCATTTCTCTGTGTCCTTCAATCACTCAAACCTGCCTCCCTCTGAATTTGCTGCACTCCGTTCTCTCCTGACTTGGTGAACTACCTGCCAATCAGGATGGTGATGTTGTCTTCTGGCATGGCCAAGCTCTACCTTACACAGGCTGAGCATCAATTCTCAGACATTGCCTCCTGTATCTCCCTCTAGATCATGATCCACCACTGAATAACAAGTTGCTATTCCAGGATTGTCACTGACCTCATCTCCTCTGGTGACCACTCCTTTACAGCTTCACACCTCATAGTCCCTAGCCTGGCATGGCCTGCCCAAAATCCACAAACAGGACTACCCTGGCCGACCGACCCTTTCAGTCTGTTCCAGTCCCAGTCAATTTATTTCTTCCTATCTTGATTCTATTCTTTTCCCCTTGTTCAGTCTCTTAGCTTTTCATAACTGCACAAATAAGCATCACAGTGATCTCAAAACATTAATTCTGTTTTTCTCTCTCTGTAAATGCTACCAGACCTGCTGAGTTTCTCTAGCATTTTCTGTTTTTACTATAGCTTTATAAAACTTGGGTGATCAGGTTTGAAAACAGTGAAAATTTATAATGAAAGCTGAATAATATGGCACATTTCCCAAGTACAAACATGTCAAAAATTGGAATGTCAACCCATACCAATTTCTTCAGTTCTGAAGCACCAACAGATAGTACAATGAATGACAATGGAGTTCCACATTTGGGTGTTTTAATATATTTATTCTTAATTCATTAAGAATTCTGCATCCCCACTAATTATGTGAATACAGTTGGAAAAGGTTCGTCCCAAGATTTAGGCAGTTTCACATTTTGCAGCTCCCCATCGCCAATAAACTTCATCCACCAGGTACTTATGCAATTGCCACTTGGATTTACTGATACAATGAGAGTCCATTGTCTCCCATAGCTGACTGTTCTTTAGACTCAATATTATCTAAACAAGGTAGTTAATGAAATAATAATATTTCACTCAGCCTTCCCAGTTTTCATTCTTCTTAGTGTAGAAGCAGCAATATAATGATTATATTAATCTGCCTGCACACTGCAGGAATTTGAGCATTTCAATGACATCACTGCTGAACCTCTGTTCTGCAATACAAACCATTCCCCCTTTTGCAGCTTCTCTATAATAACTCAAGAGCCTAATTTCAGCTATTAGTTGCCCTTGAGCTATCATCTCACAAGAGATGCTTCAGCACTTGCTACTGGTGAGGACACAAAAGAGCATTTGATCAACTCTAACATTGTATTAGTCAACAAGGGTATACAACCAGGGAGGACAGAATAAGGTACCTCTGAACATTGTAACGACTGAGGAATGAATAAAAGATAGCAACCTCATTGAAGGATGCCAATAACACTAAGGTTTCAAACCATTACTTGAAGCTCAAGATTAGGCTACAGTCAACTCTTCAGTGCATGGCGTCTGCTATATTCTGACGTACGTGATATTCAATTTTAATGTGAAAGTTCAATACAGGTTTTGAGTCACTGTAGGATATGCAAACGCCATTTATATTAGTGCATGTTCTATGCTGTTAATGTTCTCAAATTTAATTACTTACTATTAAATATCATTAACAATGAAGGTTATAATCATAATTGTAATTAATCAATTTATTTATTAATTACAAAGGAAATTTCTGTAGATACTATTTTTTTTAAAAAGTGAGGTGGAGACTTTCTTTGTAAATTCAAAACATGGCTGCTTAAATTACTTTTAACGCTTCTTTAAACAGTGTAAATAATTATATATGATCTAGCAAAACAAAGCAGTAAATCTACACAACTGCTCCTTCATTCAGAACAACCATATTATATTTTTCAATTTTTTTTCCCCACAGTAGGTTCAAACTTCAATAATTTGATTACATCTATCATTGCCTCCTGCAGATCAAAAGCATTACTAGGTAAAGTATGGAAATGTGACAGAAAACCATTGTTTTAAAAACACTACACTACTGCAAGACGTTAAAATCGTTTGTTTATGCAGCAAGATAGTATTTTGTGCACAGAGGGCTGAAGTTTGCAAATGGGATATGTAAATGTGGAGTAAGTGAAGTGATGCAACTGAAACAATTTTTAAAACAGCAATTCCATTGAAATTATAAACTTATACAGTGTTTTAGTTGCAGGCATATCATACTGAGAAAGCTCTAGATATGAGAAAACTGAACACAATGAAGTGAAAAAGATCCACCCCATCCCCACACTCCTAACCCAAACACCAATACTGAATACAGGCCAAGGAATAATAACCATCGTATAAATGAATCAGTGCATTATTGTACTTTGTATTACAAGTTGTTATTCAATGCAATTTTGTTCTGTTACAAAGGTTTCTACTTTGATTTTTTAATGAAGGGCTGCATTGATGCGTTGCTCAAACCTCATAACATCCTTTAATGAGAATGTCACTCATTTCTGATAAACGGAGAAAACATGAAAACCTGAAATGCATCTGGCAAAGTCACTGCTGCAAAACTGTCGATCCACAATGTGCTGCAATTATTGATAGCAATTGTCTAAGGTGAGACCTCCATGCCTCCCAGTCCTCCAGTGCAGAATCCTTGGTGGAGGAATAACGAAGATAAATTGCAAAACAGCAGAGTGGCACAATGCAGCCTACATCTCATATGCATCAAATCAACGGGGCCAAACACAGGACAGATTATTTAATGTGACTGTCAAAGTAGAAAAGCAAAATGATTTGCAACGATTTCCTTTTTCCATATTTTAATTTTTTTTTAAATTTCATGACATGTGGCATTGATGCAAAGCCAGGATTTGTTGCCCGTCCTTAATTTTGCACAGGAGTGGCCTACCAGGCTATATGAGAAGGCAGTAAAGAGTAAACTATATTTCTTAGAGTCCAGGCCAGGTAGAAATGTTAGATTTCTTTCCTTAAAGAGCGTTAATGAATCAATTGGATTTTTATGACAAATGATGATAGATTCATTGCCACTGTTCCTTGCACTAGCTTTTAATTCTAGACGTATTTATTGGATTAACGTTCCACTAGGATGCTATTGTTGGAATTCAAACTTAGCTCCCTGGAATAATAGCCTGGTCTTCTGGATTATGAGTGCAGTGAAGCTAACACCACATCACTGTCCCTCATCAAAATGGATTAATCTTAATCGAGTATTTTTCAAAAAGTAGTAACAAATTTTCCTTGCTAATAACAGCATCAGTCTCTTAAACAAGGCTTACGCCTACTTCCACAATTAAGTGGTTAACTTCAATTCTGACATTCTATTGTCAATATGTGGATGGTGGCATTACTTAAACATAATTAAGGCTGCCTGATGGAAATTCTGAAGCTGCTGTTCCTTGCTATCCTTGTCTCCATCTTTCTCTCTGGCAACCAAGAGGCCAAATGCGACGGTTCTCAACCTTGATGCCGCACCCGATCTTGAGCAGAACTTTCAGCTATGGATCAAAGCCATTACTAAGAAGGCATATTTTCAATTCCATAGGATCATCGGACTCTATACCTGCCTCAGCTGATGTGCTATTGGAATCCCTGTAAGACTTGGCCATTCCTACATATTTTTAGCTGGTTTCCCCCATATTCTACCCTCCACAAATTGAAGATCATCCAAAAATCTACTGCCTGTATCCTAATTCATATCAAATCCGGTTTACTCGTCACCTTGCTTCCTGGATGGACAATAGACTTACTTTAAAACTTTGTTTGTTTCAAAAACCCTCAGTGGCCTTGCCTCCCCATAATCTCTGCAATCTCCTCCAGTCCTACAACGTCCTTGAAAATTACACAGGCTCCTTCAATTCTTACCTCTTGGGACATGCCTGATTTTACTGAATGTAACCACGGGAAAGTCAATGTTCTTCAGGCCAGTTCTTTATGCAAAGTATCATGAAATAGTGTAATGTTTTTCAGGGACCAACATATATACTTCATTAGGGCCCAAAAAGGATCATCACACCAGGATAAAGTAAAAACTAACATCATTAGTGATTTCGTATTAATTCTGTAACACATTTATTTCATAACATGGTATACAATATATACTTCATCCAACACAACACAGGTATTTTTGAACAACCTGTTTCGTGGTGGTTAAGTTGTTGGAGGGGATTCTAAGGAACAGGATTTACATGCATTTGGAAAGGCAAGGACTGATTAGGGATAGTCAACATGGCTTGGTACATGGGAAATCATATCTCACTAACTTGAGTTTTTTGAAGAGACGACAAAAAGGCTTGATAAAGGCACAGCAGTAGACATTGTCTGTATGGACTTCAGCAAAGCATTCAACAAGGTTCCGCATGGTAGATTGGATAGTAAGGTTAGGTCACATGGGATCCAGCAGAGCTAGCCAATTGAATACAAAGTTGGCTTAAAAGTAGGAGACAGAGGGTGGTGATAGAGGAGTGGCATTTCAGACTGGAGGCCTGTGACCAGCGGTGTGCCACAAGTTATCTATATAAATCATTTGGATGCGAACATAAGAGATACGGTTAGTAAGTTTGCAGATGACACCAGACTAGGCGGTGTATTGGACAGTGAAAAAGATTGTCTCAAAATAGAATGGGGCCTTGATCAGATGGGCTGAGGAGTGGGAGATAGATTTTAATTTAGATAGATATGAGGTGCTGCATTTTGGCAAAACAAACCAGGGCAGGACTTGTACAGTGAAAGGTAGGACATGGTGAGTGTTGCTGAACAAAGAGACCTAGGAGTGGAGGCGTAAAGTTCCTTGAAAGCGGAGTCACAGGATGGGGTTGGGGAACCGGGGGACGGTGTTGGACAGGATTGGGGGACAGGCAGGGGGGCAGTGTTGGACGGCATGGAGGAGCAGGGAGCAGTTTTGGAAGGGGTTGGGGGCGGGTGGGGGGCTATGTTGGAAGGGGTTGGGGCTGGCGGGGGGCGGTGTTGGATGGGAATGGGGGTGTGTGCAGGGAGCAGTGTTGGATGGGAATGGGGGGAAGGGGATGATGTTGGATGGGAATGGGGGCACAGGCGGGGACAGTGTTGGATGGGAATGGGGGGTGGTGTTGGAAGGGGTTGGGGGCGGGTGGGGGGCAGTGTTGGACGGGAATGGGGGGTGGGCAGGGGGCAGTGTTGGATGGGAATGGGGGCACAGGCGGGGACAGTGTTGGATGGGAATGGGGGGTGGTGTTGGAAGGGGTTGGGGGCGGGTGGGGGGCAGTGTTGGACGGGAATGGGGGGTGGGCAGGGGGTGGTGTTGGAAGTGGGTGGGGGGCAGTGTTGGATGGGAATGGGGGGTGGGCAGGGGGCAGTGTTGGATGGGAATGGGGGGGTGGGCAGGGGGCAGTGTTGGATGGGAATGGGGAGGCGGGCAGGGGTGGGGTGTTGAATAGTAATGGAGGGGCAGCAGTGTTAGACAGGTTTGGGGGGGGCGAGGGGCGGTGTTGGATGGATTGGGGGGGTGGGTGGGGGATGGTTTTCGATGGGTTTGGGGAGTGGGGGGGTGGGGCCATGTCAGGGGTTGGGGCTCATGCACTGTGTGCTGCTGCAGTCTCCTAAACAGCGAGCAGACTTTTAAAACTCCAAGCCTCACAGGAAAGGCATTTAATCAATTAACTGAATAATCAATTATCTGAACGAAATAGTGCCCGCCCATCTCATTTGCACAATCAAGGTTCCCCTGTATAGGGCATATGCTTGGTAAATGGGAACAGGTCAGATTGGAATATCTGGTCGATGCAGATGAGTTGGACCAAAGGATCTGTTTCTGTGCTGTATGACTCTAGGACTCTAGATACATTATGACACGTCTCTGATGCAGATTGAACTTAAACTCAGACCTTCTGGCTCAGAGTTAAGAACACTACCACTGTATAAATATATATAGCAAATGTTGCTTTAACTGGCATTCTCCACAAATTGGCAAAAATGATAAATCTCAAATACCGGAATTTTACGATATTAACACGATCTCTACAATGTCCGAATTGTTGGT
Source organism: Chiloscyllium punctatum (assembly GCF_047496795.1). Classification (NCBI taxonomy): domain Eukaryota; kingdom Metazoa; phylum Chordata; class Chondrichthyes; order Orectolobiformes; family Hemiscylliidae; genus Chiloscyllium; species Chiloscyllium punctatum. Next base: position 50,401,468 of record NC_092739.1, read on the forward strand.
AGAGGGTGCGAGTAAGAAGGCTGTCAGCCAGTAAGTTTTAGTTAAGGTAAAGTTCCATTATTGTTTAAGCGATTTATGCTGTAAATAAAGTATAAACAGTAACGTGTGTACCCCTTGCATTATGTTTCTATTACTTAGTGTGTGTTTTTACAATGATTATGTGGATCTCTTGATCAACTGGAACATTCCTGGTCCCATAGGTGCTAGTTAATGAAATGTTTGCTGTGCTAAAACAAATTTACAACGGCACTTTATGTTGAAGTCCCAGTATAAATGGAAATATAGCATCTATATATGGATTTTCCTTGTCTTCATCATCATCATCAGGCATACCGGTAATGTCTGCATCATCATTCCACAAGTAATCATTCTTGGTACTGTGTGAACATTTAAGTTTCCAGATTGTAGAAAATATTTTTTGACAATATTGAGATCAACTTCTTCCATGCATCCATAAACCCATTTATACATTGCTGAGAGTGAGTGTGGTTGCACATTGAGTGATTGTTTTGTCTGTCTTGCAATATCTAATTACTCCACATCTTTTGGATGCTGTCCTTGAGAGTTTTATTTCGGTACATCTAAAGTACTGTTTACAGTATTGGTCCTCTTATTTAAGGAAGGATGTAAATGCATAGGAAGCAGTTCAGAGATGTTTTACCAGGTCAACACTTGGATTGAGCATATTTATTGATAAGGATAGTTTGGATAGGTTAGTCTTGTATTGACTAGAATTTAGAAGAGGAAGAGGTGTCTTGATTGAAATGTACCAGGTTCTAAGGAGTCTTGACAAAATGGATATGCAAAGGGTGTTTCTTCTTGTGGGATAATCTAGAACTAGGGTTCACTGTTTAAGAATCAAGGTCACCCATTTGAAACAAAGATAGATCCTCTCTCTGAGGATCAGGGATTTTCTTCTTGAAAAAGTAGTTAAACAGACTCTGAATAATTTTAACATAGATTTCAAGATTGATCTTTTAGAAACAAAAAGGGGCTGAAAGGTTATGGGAAGGGGATGTGGAATGTGGAGTAACCTGATCAGCCATAAACTTATGGCTTGGCAAAGTGGCCAAGTGTCCTAATCCTGCTTCTATCTGTATATTTTTCTTTTTTTAATCATTTTCTCTAGATTGTTGACTTCTCTTTCTGCTATACGATTATTTGCTTTCTTGGTGAATCCTACAACTTTAATCATGAATTAAGCTATGTACTTACTACTCTCTCTCAAATGATTTATTATAAACAATGCAATGTGCATTAGTCTTGTTGATTAGCTTGGAGATTTCCTGAAATTGAGAGAGAAAATCTAAAAGTTCCTGTGACTATCTTGTAATGAGCAAACTGCAATATTTACTGGTGAGTAATTAGAAATTAAAAGTGGTTTGATCCCTGAAAACCTAAAGTGACTAGTACAAATATATAAAATTTTTGATTTAGACTAAAAGTCATGAGGTTTTCTTTTATGCAGGATCGACAGATTAGCGGCTATGATTCCAACTACTCAGGCTTTAACCTTTGAAGTATCCTTTCTAAAACCTTTCTGCCTCTGTACTCTCTCTTAAGATGCTGTTTAAAATCTATCATTTCAAATAAGATTTTAGTGATCTGGCTTAAAACCATCTCTTTTTTTTAAAAGGCGAGAGGGGAAAGATTAAAAAGGACCTGAAGGGCAATTTTCTTTTACACAGAGAGTGGTGCGTGTGTGGAATGAACTTCCAAAGGAATGGTGGATGCGGGTACAGTTATGTGATGATTGGAACCAGGGCCATGACTATGAGATCCTTGATTGGGATTGTTAATCAGGGAGCCCTGGCTGACAGACATAAACAGGAGATTCAGAAGGCCTCCTCAGACTGTGCACATGCAAATAGAGGGTGACTTGGTGATGGGATACAGGCCACTGTGCAGTTATTTCAAGTTACAACTTTTTAAAGATATTTGAATAAATACATGAATTAGAAAGACTTGGAGAGATAGGGGACAAGCGCAAACAGATGAGACTAGTTTATGGTTGGGATTATGGTTGCCATGGACTGGTTGGACCGAAGGGTCTGTTTCTGTACTGTATGACTCCAGTTTAATACTAAAAGTTTTTGTTAGTGCTTCTTTGAAGCACTTTTGATAGTTTTTCATTACATTTAAGAAGTGCTATATAAATACAGGGAAGTGTACAATATTGTTATAATCAGATTATTCCATTTGAGTACAACATTCCTTCAATGTTTGACACTTAGGAAGCTTTGTGCAAACTGGGTCAAAATTCACAACAATTGAACACATTACTAACTCTGAGTCCTTCAATCCACTCTGATCACAGCAGTCAGCTCTGATCAGTTCTGAAGAAGGGTCGCTGGACCTGAAACGTTTAATCTGCTTTCTTTCTGCAGATGCTGCCAGACCTGCTGAGCATTTCCAGCAATTTCTGGTTTTGTTTCTGACCAGTGGTGTATATCAGTAAACACAACCTCACCATGACTGTAATGGGAGTGCAGAGTTATGATAACTTCCAACATTTTCAGAGAGTTGCCATGGAGAGTACAAAAGGACCAGCAAATTATATACGATAACATAAGTCACTCATACCACCATTTGCTGGAATTTCTGCACTATAATAATGGCATACATCACAGATGGGCCTTTACTGCAGTGAAGATTTCAACAAATTCAGATCCAAAGTGCACAGAGATATTGACATGTAGGGAGATGATGGGTGGTCAAAGGCCCAGTACTTGTTTCCTCACATTAGCTTCAACTTTAGGTAGGTATTAAGTACACTTTCATTTGAAACTTTCATGAAAGCTTGCAGTGGAACATTCATGTCTAATGTGGTATAACCTCTGGTCTGGTCTTTCAGCTACATTGTGGGAATTGAGATTGCTCAGAATGGAACAATGTAGTTCTTACCAATGTGACTTGACTGAGCATTAGAAAGTTTTTTTTGCCTTACCAATATATCCAAAAGTATTAAATTACACTTCAAAATGCTTATTACACAGAATAATTAGAAATATTATGTCAATAACTAGATAGATATCACTGTTATGGGTTGTTAAATAGTCCAGCACAACTTGTATACATTTAAAAAAAGTGGCATGGTAGCTCAGTGGTTAGCACTGCTGCCTCACAGCACCAGGATCCCAGGTTCAATGTCAGCCTCGGGCGACTGTCTGTGTGGAGTTTGCACATTCTCCCCATGTCTGCGTGGGTTTCCTCTGGGTGCTCTGGTTTCCTCCCACAGTCCAAAGATGTGCAGGTGAGGTGAATTGGCCATGTTAAATTGTCCATAGTGCTAGGTGCATTAGTCAGAGGGAAATGGGTCTGGGTGGGTTACTCTTTGGAGGGTCAGTGTGGACTGGTTGGGCTGAAGGGCCTGTTTCCACACTGTAGGGGAATCTAATTGAAATGGGCTTCACAGAATTGCAATCAGACAAAAACTGATCTGATCCGAGTAGGCAATAACAGGAGAGTCAACTAAAAACTTGTAAGTCATCCTTTCTTCCCACCAGGAGTGGACATTACTATAATTTTACAGGGTATTAATAACTGACTAGCATAGCTAACATAATTTGTGTATTCGCCATAATAACCAAGCATCCTACTTATATTAACATAGTGAAAAATATCACAGATTTCTGTGCAGCAGAGAATGATAATGGAAAATATAACTCGCCCAGGTTGACCTGTGACATTATCTTTTAGAAACTTGAGAAATAAATTTAAGTACAAATCTGTCCTCCAAAATCACATACTGCTCTTCAACCACTAATGCAGGCACCCTATCAAGTTGACGTTAATAATTATAGTGGTTATCTGCATTAGAAAGTATGTCACTGGAAGGCAAGAACCTAAAGGGCAAAGGAAAATCAGTTCATTAGAGCCATGACAGTTGCTACATTTCCTATTTCTTGCACATACAGAATGACAATTCATTCCAGGAAGTTCTGCTCCCATTCTTTAAAAGCACTTGGAAACAGCCATCGGCAAAAGGTGAAGACTGGGGGAAAATATACTTTGAAGTTCTTGGCAGTATGTCCTTTCTGTCTGCAGTTACCACAGTGACACTGATGCATTCAAAGCTTGAAACTTGTAGAGTTATCGTCAGGCAGAGTTGGAAAAAATCTTTTCGGAGATTGCAATGATTGACAGCTGTGTCTTTTCAAAACTCACCTAGTGCATTGTACACACAAAAAAACAGTCTGCTACACTGGGCTTGAAATAAGTGCTTTATTAGAAATCTCTTAATGAATAAAACTTAATATACACAAAGGGCAGGTTATTCCCAACTAATTTCTTGGGCAGTTATTCATGGCCTAGATCTCGACAGTGCAGACCATCATTAATATGTAAATAAGCCCTGTAACCTGTGATAAGGAAGATAACCAAGAACAAAATTCTGTAAAAGCAGTATTTCAATGAAGTACTCTGAGATTTTCATGGAACATAGAAAACACAATCACGATTTGGCCATTCGGCCCTTCAAGTCAGATCTGCTACTCGACATGATCATGGCTGATCATCCAATACCCTGCTCCCAATTTCAAGCCATATCCTTTGATCCCTTTTAGCCCTAAGAACTATATCAAACACCTTCTTGAAAACATCCAATGTTTTAATCTCAACTGCTTTCTCTTGCAAAGGGTTTCACAGGCTCACTATTCTCTGAGTGAAGAAAACTTTCCTCATGTCAGTCCTAATTGATTTCACCCATATCCTTTGACTGTCTCCCTGGTTTTGGACTCCCCAGTCACAGGGTCGTACAGACTTACAGTATGGAACAGACCCCTCGGTCCAACTCTTCCATGCCAACCAGATGTCCTAACCTAATGTAGTCTAGTCCCATTTGCCAAAACTTGGCCAAATCCCTCTGAACCCTTCCTATTCATATACCACCATCCCGCCACCCCCACACCCCCCCCACCCCGCACCACATGTCTTTTAAATGCTGCAATTGTATCAGCCTCCACCACTTCCTCTGGCAGCTCATTCCACACATACACCACCCCCTCCATGAAACTGTTGCCCCTTAGGTTCCTTTTATCTGTGTAGATTCACTGCTGTGTCAGTGAGCAGGTTTCTTTTTCTCTCTCTCCTTTCTGACCACGTGCTTATTTTCTTTGTCTGCCTTTCCTCCTTTTAAAAGTGTTGTTGTTTTGACTTTTGTTTTCGCCAAAATTCCAAACAATGCAACAGCATATAAAACAGTAATTGGGAACAACCTTCCTGCCTTATGCCCTGTCTACTCCTGTTAGAGTATTACAGGTTTCTACGAGATCCCACTCATTTTACCGAACTCTTGGGACTATAATCCTAACTGATCCAGTCTCTTCTGCTTCGTCAGTGCCCCCATAGCACTATACACACACACACATACGCACGCACACACAGACACATAGACATTCCTACACACACGCACACACTCCTGCAGACTCATACACTCATGCAGACCCTCATACACTCACACACACACCCTTTCTCAGAATTATACTCCGTTACGCACACACACACACACACACACACACGATTGTGAGGTGAATTTGTACTTGCAGGATTACATTTTACTTTGCTCAAAAACTGCATAAATCCATGTAAGATTCTGTAAATCCATTTTTTAAGATTAGATTCAGTCTGACCATTGTGGCACAGACAGTCTCACACAGAGCAGCTCACACCTTAAATACATTATCTGGGCTGACATGACACCAATTGTTAAAGCTCACTTGAGAATGTAACTTTTAAAAAAAGTTTTGCAATTCACATATGAATGAACTGATACCAACATGGTCATTCTAAAAGTTGAGAGACTTAACAAACAATCCAAGTCTTTTTCAATATATAATTTCAGTTACATCATACTGTAAACTTTTGCTATAAATTCTGTGTCTTACGATCTTATACTCCACAACCACCTGATGAAGGAGCAGCGCACCAAAAACTAGTGCTTCCAAATAAACCTGTCGGACTATAACTTGGAATTGTGTGATTATTAACATAGCCAGAACATCCTTCTTCAGATACTGCCCATAATATTCTAGGTGTGGTCTCACCAAGGGCTGTACAATTGCATCAAGACATCCCTGCTCCTTTACTTGAATCTTCTTTCTAAGAAGGCTAGCACACCATCTGCTCAGTGCAAGCTGGGAGAGCAGCCTCTCGTTTTCCGTTTGGGAACTCTGCAGCTGTCTGGATGTAAGTTCAAGTTCTGCAATTTTAGGGCTTGAGGTCATGTCCTTATCCCAACCCTACACCCCCGCGCCCCCCATTCCCAGCCTTGTCATCAAGCTGTGCGTGGATCCCCGGTACTCAAACACCAAGTGTCACTACGTACTGAGGTTCTACCTGTCCCCGGTGTTGCGAAGGATGGGCTTGGCCTCGCTGCTGTGGAACGCTCCAAGTGGTTGGACCATTCCGTATCACCTGTCCTTCATGGAGAAATTCATGAAGAAAAACACCTTTGACCACCAGTCCATCAGGAAGTGGTCAGCACGTCGTGTCCTTGAGACCCTTCGGGAAAAGGAGAGGGCGGATCCTGTTGAGCGGTTCCCTGGGCAGACTGTCAACGTTATGTGGCAGAAAGCTTATTTGCCAGAACTTTCCAACAAACACCAAGATATGGCTTGGCTCGTGGTGAGAAGGGCTCTGCCTGTGAGCTTTTTTATGCAGGCCCGGACTCTGTGCCACTGCACGCTGCCCTCGAAGTGGCTATGGAGAGACGAGACTGTCTCACACCTCCTTCTGGAATGTGCCTATGCAGAAGAAGTCTGGAGAGGAATGCAGTGGTGTTTGTCGAGGTTCGTCCCGAGCAGCTCTGTGACGTGGGATTCCATGCTCTACAGTCTGTTCCCCGAGACGCACACTGAGATGAACATCAACTGTGCCTGGAGGATAATCAACTCGGGGAAGGACGCTCTTTGGTCTGCCCGAAACCTGTTGGTCTTCCAGCTGAAGGAGTTGACACCGACTGAGTGTTGCGGACTGGCACATTCCAAGGTCCAGGGCTATGTGTTGAGGGACCCACTGTTGCCAAGGCGCGGTGGGGAAAGACCAACGTGTAAGGTCTGCCTGCTGAAGAAGAACGGGGGGGGGGGGGGGCCCACTCAGTAATTGGGCTCCGCTGATGCCTCAGCTAAACACCTGGATGGTTAACATACAGACCTGTATATACAAATGATTCAGTCTGATCTCTGTAGGTAAAGACATGCAATGTATACATATGCATGGTATCACTAACTGTACAGATATCAAAATATTTTTATGAATAAAGCATATTTTTGAAATTAAAAAACATTCCAGCAATTTCTGTTTTAGTTTTTGTTTTCTGACTTACAGCATTCACAGTTCTTTCGGTTTTTTTGATACCATTTACCTTCTTCACCACCGGCAGCACCTACTTACAGTTATTGCTCCACAGGGACACCCAGGTGTTGGTGCACCACCCCTTTGCCAATTTATCACCATTCAAATAATAACTTGCCTTTCTGCTTTTCTGATGAAGGGCTTTTGCCCAAAACGTCGGTTTTCCTGCTCCTCGGACACTGCCTGACCTGTTGTGCTTTTCCACATCACTCTAATCTTGACTCTGATCTCCAGCACCTGCAGTCCTCACTTTCGCCTTTCTGTTTTTGTTTCCGAAATGAGTAACCTCACATTTCCCCATCTGCCATACTTTTGACCACTCACTCAACTTGTCCAAATCACAATAAAGCATTTCTTTACCCTCCCCCACAGTTCACCCTCTCACCCAGCTTTGTGCCATCTGCAAACATGGAGGTATTACATTTAGTTCCCTCATCTAAATCATTGACATATAATTTGCTATATGAAGTTGCTATGCTTCCATTTTGTATTAACTATGGAACATGTCACAGAATATTGTCATAATTAATGGCACAAGTATCCTTAGAACAATATAATAATTGTTCATGGCTGTCTCTTACCCAGAAAGCAATTTTTTAAATTATGGAATTTAATTCCTTTATTCTTTTAGGAGAACTAGGAACCATGGTTAATTTTAAACTCTGAGTTTTATTTTACTTTCCCCTTCCATCCTGTAATCCAATATTTTTCATACATGACAACATTAATTTACTCATTCTAAATTCATGGTGTACTCTGTGTTTATTTCTCAATTGTTAGATCTCAAAGGAGATAGACCGTTTGTCCCACTATTCATCAAGTATCCAGGTTCTGGCAAAAAACTGTGAAACCTAAATGCATTGGAACAAATTTACAAATGATATCCAACTGAAACAAATTCTGGCTAAATGTGTGAATTTCATCTGGGTGAGGGAAAAGTAACAGGTTATTTGCAATCACGGACTTTTGATTATGATATAATTTCATGGCTGTAGCAGGTTTCTCCAGAGTGAACCTTTATGGACAGTATCCTGATCCATTCAGCGTCAGTTACATTTTTTAACACTTTTGCTCAAGGAATGAGACTGATAACTTCTGAAGTAACTTGAGCTTCTGGATGTTCATTACCAAACTCATAGTTTCAACAATCAGTGACAGGCCATTTTTGCAAAGCATTTTATGACAGTTTATTCTGGAATTTCTAACAAACTTTGTGCAAACTCAAGTTCCTTTGTTACTTGGGTTAATAAAGGTGAAAGATGTAAACTAATTTGTACAGCAGGTAAACGAAATTGGAGAAACATGGGGGACTGAAAGCTGACAAGTCCTCAGATGGTCTGTGATGGCCTATATCATAGTATACTGCAAAAGAAAATGTAAACAGTAACGGATGACTTTCCAAAATCCTGCAGAGATTAAAACGGTTCCAGCACTTGGACAATAATTGTCAGAAAAATTCTGGAAACTCTTATTAATGGAATCCTAATGAAGGACTCTGCATTGCAAAAATAATCAGACATGCTCAATATGTATTTACTAATAGTGAATGTACCATTCAAAATATGGAGGCTAAGGGCACATGGAGTTGGGGGTAAAGAACTAGAATTGATTAAGGATTGGTTATTGGACAGGAAGCAAAGACTAAAGATAGATAGGACATTTTCTAGTTGACAGGCTGTAATTAGTGAAGTGCTGCAAGAATCGGTGCTGGTAACTCAGTTATTTACAATCTGTTGAGTTAGAGAAAGAGACATATCCAATGAACATGAGTCTGAACTGCAAGACAAAAATGTGTGGGAATTGAAATTTAGAGTAAAACAGACATGTGAGAAGATATTCTATCACTCAGTGAAGCCCATGAATCTGGCGAAAGTGAGGACTGCAGATGCTGGAAATTAGCCCTTCATCAGGTTTTTGCCGGAACCGTCAATTTTCCTGCTCCTCGGATGCTGCCTGACCTGCTGTGTTTTTTCAACACCACTCTAATCAAAGCCCATAAATCTCTCTAGTGCTCAAGAAAAGGGAAAATTGCTGAGGATGATTCAAGCAATAGCATTATTTACAGGAACTAATAAGTGTGGAAATGTCAAATACTAGGGGCATAGATTTAAGGTGAGAAGGATAAAGTTTAAAGGAGATGTGCGAGGCAAGGTTTTTTTAAAACACAGAGGGTAGTCGGTGCCTGGAACGCAATGCCAGGGGTGGAGGTAGGAGCAGATACAATAGCAATATTTTCAAATCTTTCAGACAGACACATGAACAGGCAGGGAATAGTAGGATATGGAGCATGTGCAGGCAGACGGGACTAATTTAGAATGACATCCTGGTCAGTGCAGATATAGTGGGCTGAAGGGTCTGGTCCTGTGGTGTACTGCTCTCTATTCTATGTTCTAACACAAGTAGGTTAACGTTTTAAATGCATAAGCCATCCCTGTGGAAGGTTCATTCCACGAAATTGCTCAATTTATCAATCATACAGGAGATCACACAAAGAAGAGTTTAAGAGACTTAAATCAGCTAAAATGAAATTGTGGTTTTAATGAATACACATATGCTACCACAGTAGTTTATTATCTACACCTCTAGGAATCAAATAGTAAAACCAAATGAATTAATTTTTTGGTACAAATGCCATTCTGACAGCTGGGTTATTCAGAGTCTAGACAGGGTATATGCAATAATTAATTGCTAGTATAAAACTACTGCTTTAAGGTAGAACCATGGTCAACAGAATATGCACAAGTGCTACCCAGGGTGTCCATGCCTAATTTTTCCCTACTTCCCAGTGAGAGAAAGATATCAAGGGGAAGGAAACAAAAAAATTCAGACAGATTTACAGTATAGATCATTCATGATCAAAATGAATAATAAAATAGCTGGAGGATCTGAATTGCTTACTCCTCTTCCTCTGTTACTAACAATCAAATAAGAATTTGGCTTCTAGCTTTCACATTTATTAGTGGCAGAGAAAGAAAGTTTATACACAATATGAAAATAATATCCAATCTAAATCAATTTCGGTCAACAAATATTCTAGTTCCACAAAAGGAGAAATATCTTCAGGTACAAATGTATCTTGAACTAACAATCTCATGTCAGAAGTCCCTATGCTATTTATTAAATTTAAAAAGCTTATTGTGGATTTTTATGTCATATTAGCAGGATGATGTGAATGCAACAAAAACTCAAATTTGGCTTTAGAGTTAAGATCTAAGTGAACATATGTGGGTTTTAATAAACAGTGATTGCTGAATTTAATTTTGCTTGATGCTCTTTTATACTACTAGTAAGGGAAATTTAGGATGTTTAGTGATGAGAAAAACACTGAGACCCAAAGTGAATATTTTTTAAGACTATAGAAAGTCAACCTGACTAAAAGAAAATATTAAATCATGGACGGATTTCTATGAATAATTGTAACCAAAAGGGAAAAGCACATAATTACTGTGTTCACATAATTACTGTGTTTAGATGCTCAGCCATGTAGCTTTGGGATCTAATTGGTGTTGAATTTCCTGCTGATTGCTGACTCTGCAGTTTAAAATGAGTCATATTCAGTTAATTGGTAGTATTGCAGAATTCGGTGAGGCATCACACCTCTGCACAAATTTAATTTCATAATGATAACTGTACACTGCAACGTTCTGAAGTCTCAAGAAGCTTGATATGGTGGAATAACAAGAAAATCCTCACGTCTCAGATAATTAGATTCCCTACAGTGTGGAAACAGGCCCTTCGGCCCAACACGTCCACAACGACCCTCTGAAGAGATACCCACCCAGACCCATTTCCCTCTGATTAATGCATCTAACACTATGGGCAATTTAGCATGGCCAATTCACCTGACATGCACATCTTTGGTGAGGGCTGAACCAATTACGTATGCAACGTTTAGAGTAGGTCGAAGATATTGGGTTCAGTGGTGGAGAAGGGAGCTTCTGTCCATCAGCAGGGCAGAATGGTTGGATCCAGTGGAGAGAGAAGGGAATTCTGATCTGGTGATGAGACAGAAGGGGTCAGGTTCGAAGGCAGAGGAGGGGGAGAGGCCACTACTGGCAGGGAATCAAGTCCCAGGGTGACTGTCAAGGGAGGATCTGGGGAGAGTTAGGGGTGTGGGTCAGGTATAGCTGGGGCCGTATGAGGAGAACTGGAGGTCAGCTTAATAGTTGCTCAGGAGTAAAACTATGTACTTGTTTAACTGCAATAGGACCCTCTGAATTCTCCAACTTAAACTGATACTTTCAGAAGGCTTCCAGGCATAGGGGAATTTCCCACTGGAAAGTACAGTTCCCTGGACAATTCCATTGAATCAGCTGTGATGGGAATTCCGTAGAGTCCTCTTTTTACTCCCAGTTATTCTTCTAAGACAGTTATCTGGCAATGGGAAAGTCCGGCACTACTTCAACATTCTACTAACTGTGTGCTGTAAGCACAGAGGTCCAGGTAAAAGCACTTATGTGCTTTGCAATCAACTTATCAGAAGCACAATACAAATCTGATTGTAAAGTACTTGTCATTCTGAAAGAGTAAAGACATGCATTTATATAGCATCTTCACAATCATCAGTCGCCTCAAAGTTCTTTTCAACCAACAATGTACTTGTGAAGTGCTGTCTCCGAGTACTTTAAGAAATAGGGGAGCCAATTTGTGTGAAGCAAATTCCCACAAAAGCATGTTACGAAACTTTTTATTTTAATACAAAGAATAACAGTATTTTATGTCTCAGTAAATCTCAACCTAATAATTACCAGTTATGTGTGGAGCTAAGTGCAGAACTTAACACAATAAGACACACTACTATTGGTCATTGTTTTGGAAGTAACTGGGGTGATTTTCCTTGGAGCAGCAAAGTTTGAGAGGGGACCTGATAGAGGTGAACAAAATTACGAGGACACGGATAGGGTAGATAGGAAGGCACTTTTTCCATTAGTACAGGTGTCAATAATCTGGAGCATAGATTTAAGGTAAGAGGTAAACAGCTAAGAAGGGACTTAAGGAGATTTGTTTTCACTCAGAGGGTGGTGGGAATGTGGAACTTAATGTCTGAAAGGCTGGTTGGGTCAGAAACTCTGAGCATATTTAAGCAGCATGACTCAAACAAATAGCCAATATCAAAGGAATTACTGTAATCTTTTTAGAAGTCAAATAACATCAGCTTAATCTTTAAAATCCACCCCTATGTAAACTTGCTTGATTTGTTGCAACTGCACCAAAATGTTACACATTGCAATAGATAAGCCCAAGAAGCAGGGGCAGGGGCAGAAACCAGGTACAGGTCCTAGTGTTGCTCCGGGAGCCTCAGACCTTGGTTATTAGAAGCTTATGTACACCCTGCCCCTCTGTGGAGCAATACAAAATTTATTAATTTTGCTCCAAATAACTGAATTGATTGATCAATTGAATTGGGCCCTTGGCATTAATCCATGTCTATGTAAAATACTGTACATACAAACTCAAATAAATCTTAATTTTCACAAGAGGACAGAAAATTTAGTGAGTGCATGGTTCAATGGTCCAAAGTAAATTTGAAAGAATAAAATGAATCATACTCCCACAAGCTAGAAAACTGTATGACCACAAGATTTTTCACATTACACCAGGCAATACCTTCTCCCATAGATTCTGGGATTTTTATTGAATTTTATTGGATTTTTCTGGGATTTTATCTCTCAGCCTCCTGAACCACTGTGGATGCATCACTGACACTCAACTGTTAATGTCTACTGGAGTCAGACCGCCCTCATGGTATCATTGCTAACCTCAATTATATCAGCACAAGAATTATTTCTATCACTCGTCACATTTCCCCCTCTTTACGCATCTTCTTACCTTTTCTGCATTTATTCTATTTACATTTCTTATCATCTTGCACCATCTCCCCTTTGTCATTTAATTTAACTCCCTCTCACCATGGTACCAAAGTTATCTGTTGCCTGCTTCACTCCTATTCTTTTCCTTACACACTGTTCTGTCTCTAACTTTTTCCAGCTCTGTTGAAAGATCAAGGATTTGAAATGTTCATACTGGTTTTTTCCTTCACAGTTTGATCTGTTGTGCATTTTCAAGAGTTTATATTTTTATTTCAAATTTCCAGCATCTGCAGGATCTTGCTCAGGTATTTCTAGCATTTTCTGTTTTGATTTTGCTGAATGGTTTCGGAGGAGGCTTTCTGAATTTGCTGCCAGACTGCTGTTCAACTTAATATTCAAAAAGAAAATTATTCTGCAGCTTTCGGAAAGTAAGCACAATTGATGCTAAAAATAACTGTGCTGAGCTTTTTCACATTAATAGAGAAAATCATATTTCATTCAGCCTCTGTGGCCATTTTCCAGCACACATAAGGGCGCCAGTATGAAGAGCATGATTTGTAAAATGTTCAATGAGGATAGGTTCAGGGATTCACTCTTGGTTAATCCCAACGGGGTACGGCAACATTATGTAAATTACAGGGATGTATTAAGCATAACTTTTAATGAATTTTGTCTCTGAATGCAGCATTGGAAAGGCTGAACAGAATTACAGAACAAAGGGATAATACTCCCTCTCTAATTGCTACCACACCATTGGATTTCCAACTTTTGATTTGCTGCTGCAGGTAATAAATAAGGTCACCCCGAGCAAAACAGCTACGCTAACAAATAAAGTGGAACATTCACTACCTACAGGTTAGTTACTGTATGGTTCTTTTTGCCTGCTTGTTATCTTGAGTATTTTTGATGGATTTTCTCACTTCTATAACCAAACGTTGCTTTCTGATTTTCAGAACAGCTTCACTGGAATCCCAGTAGTCTGATCAGACTTCCTTAGAGGCTGGAGATGAGAGTGAAAAAAACATAATGCAGAGATCAGTGAGGGAAATATAATGGAGTCCAAAAGCAGATCTTAAGGAAGAATTTCTCCTACCTCAACCTGAGGAATGTCTCAGATGTCTTTACTTCACAAAGGAAACTACCACTGAGCTATATCACCTACTGCAAAGGCAAGCTGAGCCTCAAACTCACTTCACAATCGCATTTCCTTTATTAAACTGGCTCCTTTTTGGCTGTTGCAAGTGAAGACAGCAACCTCTGCCAGCTTACAATCCACTACTTCACCAGGACGGTGACTGAGACTCCTACAGCAGGAGGAACAGCTACATCTCTTCTGGTGTGGACAAGGCATTGAAAAATGAAAGAAAGTTAGGCTTTTCACTCATTGGGATCTTCGTCATCATGCACAAAGTCACAGACTAATTCCACATTACCATGTGTGCTTTCCATAAACAACTCTTTCACCAACTTTGTCAAACTGCAATCCTGAATAGACTCCTTCTAGGATCGAACCATTCGATCATTCAGGAGGAAGTTACGCAGAAGTTCACAAATCTAGATACCTGCTCAGCATATCACTGCCAGGTTCTTCACAAATGGTCATGATCTATAATTGACCAAAGGGCTAGGTTGGAGGGATAGGATGCCTCCAAAGGAGACCAGGTCTGCCTGCACATTCACCTTCCATACACACAAATAGGTAAAAACAATGACTGCAGATGCTGGAAACCAGAATCTGGATTAGAGTGGTGCTGGAAAAGCACAGCAGATCAGGCAGCATCCGAGGAGCAGTAAAATCGATGTTTCGGGCAAAAGCCCTTCATCAGGAATAGAGGCAGAGAGCCTGAAGGGTGGAGAGATAAATGAGAGGAGGGTGGGGGTGGGGAGAAAGTAGCAGAGAGTACAATGGGTGAGTGGGGGAGGGGATGAAGATGATAGGTCTGGGGGGGGTGGAGTGGATAGGTGGAAAGGAAGATAGGCAGGTAGGACAAGTAATGGGGACAGTGCTGCGCTGGAAGTTTGGAACTAGGGTGAGGTGGGGGAAGGGGAAATGAGGAAACTGGTGAAGTCCACATTGATGCCCTGGGGTTGAAGTGTTCCGAGGCGGAAGATGAGGCGTTCTTCCTCCAGGCGTCTGGTGGTGAGGGAGCAGCGGTGAAGGAGGCCCAGGACCTCCATGTCCTCGGCAGAGTGGGAGGGGGATTTGAAATGTTGGGCTACAGGGCAGTGTGATTGATTGGTGCAGGTGTCCCAGAGATGTTCCCTAAAGCGCTCTGCTAGGAGGCACCCAGTCTCCCCAATGTATAGGAGACCACATTGGGAACAACGGATACAATAAATGATATTGGTGGATGTGCAGGTAAAACTTTGATGGATGTGGAAGGCTCCTTTAGGGCCTTGGATGGAGGTGAGGGAGGGGTTGTGGGCACACGTTTTGCAATTCCTGCGGTGCCAGGACGGGAGGGTGGGTTGTTGGGTGGCGTGGACCTGACCAGGTAGTCTCGAAGGGAACGGTCTTTGCGAAGGTGGAAAGGGGTGGGGAGGGAAATATATACCACATCTTTAACCATGTGGGAAGGGAAACTGCGGTCTCTAAAGAAGGAGGCCATCTGGTGTGTTCTGTGGTGGAAGTGGTCCTCCTGGGAGCAGATACGGCAGAGGTGGAGTAATTGGGAATACGGGATGGCATTTTTGCAGGAGGGAGGATGTGAAGAGGTGTAATCCAGGTAGCTGTGGGAGTCTCACCCTACCTCCTGCAAAAATGCCATCCCATATTCCCAATTTCTCCACCTCTGCCGTATCTGCTCCCAGGAGGACCAGTTCCACCACAGAACACACCAGATGGCCTCCTTCTTTAGAGACCGCAATTTCCCTTCCCACGTGGTTAAAGATGCCCTCCAACACATCTCGTCCACATCCTGCACCTCCGCCCTCAGACCCCACCACTCCAACCGTAACAAGGACAGAACCCCCCGGTGCTCACCTTCCACCCTACAAACCTTCGCATAAACCAAATCATCCGCCGACATTTCCGCCACCTCCAAACAGACCCCACCAACAGGGATATATTTCCTTCTCCACCCCTTTCCATCTTCCGCAAAGACTGTTCCCTCCATGACTACCTGGTCAGGTCCACGCCCCCCTACAACCCACCCTCCCGTCCTGGCACCTTCCCCTGCCACCGCAGAAATTGCAAAACCTGCACTCACACCTCCTCCCTCACCTCCATCCAAGACCCTAAAAGAGCCTTCCACATCTATCAAAGTTTTACCTGCACATCCACCAATATCACTTATCGTATCTGTTGCTCCCGATGTGATCTCCTCTACATTGTGGAGACTGGACGCCTCCTAACAGAGCGCTTTAGGAAACATCTCTGGGACACCCGCACCAACCAATCAACCACACCGCCCTGTGGCCCAACATTTCAACTCCACCTCCCACTCTGCCGAGGACATGGAGGTCCTGGGCCTCCTTCATCGCCACTCCCTCACCACCAGATGCCTGGAGGAAGAACGCCTCATCTTCCGCCTTGGAACACTTCAACCCCAGGGCATCGATGTGGACTTCAACAGTTTCCTCATTTCCCCTTCCCCCACCTCACCCCAGTTCCAAACGTCCAGTTCAGCATTGTCCCCATGACTTGTTCTACCTGCCTATCTTCTCTTCCATCCTCCCCCCTGACCTATCACCTTCATCCCCTCCCCCACTCACCCATTGTACTCTATGCTACTTTCTCCCCACCCCCACCCTCCTCTCATATATCTCTCCACCCTTCAAGCTCTCTGCCAGTATTCCCAATGAAGGACTTTTGCACGAAACGTCGATTTTACTGCTCCTCGGATGCTGCCTGAACTGCTGTACTTTTCCAGCACCACTCTAATCCATACACACAAATAGACAAGTCTTCACAGGCAAGGGAGATTTACAGTCTCATCAAATGGTAACACTGGAGATACTGAAGGGTCCCTCACACCTTATTTCCTTTCTATCTCACCCACCACAACCCACATGCAACACTGCAATTCCTTTCAGCAAGCACTTCTCTCTCTCATTTCCCTTTCCCCTAAAAGTAAATCTTTGTTCCTGTTTGTATTTTAGTGCTATAAACGTAATGACATCTCTGTTATCACAGGCTTTTGAAGGATACTCTCGTAACTTGAAATGGCCCTAGTAAGCACCAGTTCTGAGACTGGCGCCACAAGTAACTTCGAGGTTAGGCTCATTAAAGGAGTCTTCATATGGCAAATCACTGGTCATGCGTGAAATGGATAAACCAGAGGACTTGATGGCACAAATGCTAACTCACAAGTAAAGATGATGTTGAAGGAAACAAGCCAGAAGTTGTAGATTTAGAAGCATTCTTTAAGAATTGCTAAATCGTTAACAGAAGTATGGTTATTCAGAAGGGATTTGTGTGAATGTTTGTACTTCTTTGCTTAAAACATGAAAATTTGCTTTTCTCTCCTGCAACAATGGACAATCACCTTGCCGACTGAAATCCTATTTTTGCATCAGCTTTTCTTTCTTTTCAGCCAATTTCACCAGCACTTCAAATATTCACATTGTATACTTTCTGAAAAACATTGTTGCAGCTCTGAAGTATAAAGCTGCAGTTAGACATACCAGGGACAGTGGTCATGGTCATGGAAGTGAATTCCATTAAAATGTGGATGTGTTCAAGGCATAATTCAAACAAACTGATATAGATGTTAGACAACATACATCAGATAAAATGTTTTGGCCAACTGTGGTCATAAAATGTAGTCAAGGACACCTTGATCCACACTAGTTACAAAATGGAAATAAAGCTTTCAGTGAACAATAAGACTCTGAACAAAAGTGCACTTTCTTCACATAATTTGACAGCAGATAAAGCTTCAGCTGTTGGCCCAAAGGCTTCCATAAGGTACATGAAGAGACATGTCAAATAATGACAAACATCAGCATTCACATAATTTTATGCCCTTAAAGAAATTCTTCATGCAACCAGAAGGCAATTGGTGAAGGAAATAGATTGTAATAATGTAAGCATACCTCATACATCAGCATGTTCTCTGACTTCGCTGAGGCCTGAACAGTTCACTCCTGAATGAGGAACAATCCGTGTGTATAAACAGGATTTATGGAACCATGACCCAGATCTGAACAGTTGGAACTGGATTTATTCTGAAAGATGTACATTGGGAGCCTCAGAAGTCCTGAAGCTGTAAGTGCCCAGATGGTTCTGGCACCTTGAGCCCTCTGGGTCCGTCCTCAAATCTGAGTCAGAGTCAGGGAACACACACACACCACCTGCCCCAACTCCTGCTCATTTCAAACCCTCTCTGAATCCAATTCCACTCCCTCACCCTATCACCTGGCCAACCCCCCAACCTGGAGAGCTGACTCAAATCCCACTATCCACCAGCATGAACCTGACTCCACCTACCTTCACTTTCTGGATACCACCATATCCAGTTTGGCCCCTTGCTATTCTGCCAACTAACCGCAAATCCCATCCCTTCATCACTTACCTGATTCTCACTTATTCACTACCACACAGAAAACTGCTTAAATGTCCCATAACTAGCATTATTCAGACTCTTAGTAAATGCATTAATTTATGCAAATACAGCAGTCACTGCTGTAAGAAAGGGTGCAGTTTGGCTTCCTATTACTGTCCTACACTATAAATATTTGGCTTTGGAAGTTGGGCCCAGAGGTAACTAGGATCGACAAGGGTACTAAACAAAACCAAGGACGGGAACAGCAACCCAATGGCGAGGATTGCCTGGCTAGATTTGGGCCAACGTATTTCTTAAGCTAGGAGTTAAACATGCCTTAATTTAGTATTTGTATATCCTAACTCAAAAGTTTAAGCTGTAGTTTGTAATAAAGATGATGAAATCCATTATCATCAGCAATTTTTAATCAGTTTAAAGGGTCACTGGGCAGTTTTAAGTAAATCTACCAAATTTTTGTTAATTATCAATTACTACTTCAACTCAGAGAGGTTAAAAGTCAGACAATATGACCCTAATTTGCATGTAAGAAAGCCCTTAGGTGAGTTAATGTCTCCATTCTGTGCTCAAATTCACCCTTGAAATCCAGCAATCAAATTAACTCCCTTTACTCAATCTCTTAGTTGAGAAGTTGGGAATGGATTCTCTATAACTGTTCACCACAAACCTACCTTCATTCAACAATGAACGTTTTGGGATTCCTACAATTGCATGAGCTGTCAGATTGGCTTTATCAGCAACCTTGTAATTAAGACCCAAGCCATTTTGTTCACGGTGCAAGCTTTGTGTTAAAACAAGGTGCAAAGCAATTCTGTGGGATAATGGCTACCCTGAGCAGACCATTTCTCACTGTATATGACATAAACTCATGAATAGGCCCAAGGTCATTGTTTCTGGTCCTGTAAAGTTACCAGTCTACCTCAGATTATGAAACCTCAAAGAATGTGAGTAACAGCTATTTCATGCTACTATGATACAGTAGCAGCAAGAATTGTCTTTGGCCTTAAGAAGATACTACCATCAAACCAAATGGACGTTCTGCCTATTATAAATGAGAAACGTAGTATATGAGGTTAAGTGCTTGCATCATGCTATGTAGTAGTCGAGAGTGTGGCGCTGGAAAAGCACAGCAAGTCAGGCAGTATCCGAGGAGCAGGAAGATCGGCATTTTGGCAAAAGCCCTTCATCAGGAAAACCTAAATTTTCCTGCTCCTCGGTTGCTGCCTGACCTGCTGTGCTTTTCCAATACCACACTCTCGACTCTAATCTCTGGCATCTGCAGTCCTCACTTTCGCCTGTGCTAGGTAGTAGGTGTGCATCCCAAACACTGGCAAGTTCTATTGAACAGCATATCCCTTTGGCTTTCATAACAAGCGCAGCACTGGTTGTACCCCCTCAGTGAAAGTGAGGACTGCGGATGCTGGAGATTAGAGTCGAGAATGTGGTGCTGGAAAAGCAACTAACCCATGCTTGCAAAACTCACAATACAATGTCTAACATTAGACATGATTCTGCACTTGGATAACATTTGCTAAACAATCCTGTGTGTGTGATTTCAGCATGGCACACTTCTGTGCGCTGGAGGCTGCACAAATTACACAGGACCTTGTTCTTTGCAGGTACACTGCACTTTTACAACTCAATAAAACATATAACAGCCATGCAGTGGTTCATTTCCCCAAGGAAATATTTTGGCCAATCAGTGTCAAATCTTAGCAATGAACTGTCACAAGGATAACGAGTGAAGCTAACTGAGGTACGAACAGCTTTTTCGATCAGCCAAAACTCAGAGTGTGGAAGGTGAAAGACTAGCAAAAAATAGCAGTGCAGTGGTTGAGTTTGAGGTGACAAAAGAAATGTTTGTTGTCAGTGCCAAGTTAGCCCTTTATTGGTTTAGATTAGATTACTTACAGTGTGGAAACAGGCCCTTCGGCCCAACAAGTCCTAATCGACCCTCTGAAGAGCAACCCACCCAGACCCTTTCCCCTACATCTACCCCTTCACCTAACACTACGGGCAATTTAGCATGGCCAATTCACCGAATCTGCACATTTTTGGACTGTGGGAAGAAACCGGAGCATCCGGAGGAAATCCACACAGACACGGGGAGAATGTGCAAACTCCGCACAAACAGTTGCCTGAGATGGGAATTGAACCCTGGTCTCTGGCGCTCTGAGGCAGCAGTGCTAACCACTGTGCCACCAAAATTGACTGGTCAAATTGCATACCAGCCATGGTTCGGGGAAGAGTTCTCTCATCTCTGAATCGCCACCTTTTGCATTCAAGCCCCACTTCAGCATAAAATTCAAGGCGGTCATTGAGGCATCACTGAACTGCTGCAGGCATGATCTTTCAATAAGACGTGAAACTGAAACAACTTCTGTCGACTTGGGATGCAAAAGCTCCCTAGGCACCACTTCAAAGGGAAGGCGAGTTATCACTCAATTAACATCTCAAAAAAACACAGATTATCTGGTCATTATCACATCGCTATTTGTGGGTGTTTTGCTGGGCGCAAATGAGTTTCTTTTGTATAAGGTAATGGTTCTGAAAGGATTATTGTTAGAAACTGGCTCTGGATCTCAAAGGGCCACCATTGTCTCTATGTTACTAGGACTATTGGGAGCCAATGTCTAATGAGCTAATGTAATTTGTATCTAATTGCCATCATGCAATAAACTACAACTTGTTAAGACAAAAGCCTCTTGTTAAAACTCACTACTGGTTGATTGTCTGCCACTGAAACCCAAACAGACCCTTGGACTTCATCAAAGGAAAGAGGATTATGGCAGCATCCGTCAACCCACAAATACCACTGAGTACTGATCAGTTGTGGACAACATTGTACCTTGTGATATGAAGCAATGATGAAAAAAATCCACTGGAGAAGTAAGTTCCAAAGCACCAAGTGAATTTACAGTTTTAAAGACTTTACTGCATTCAGAACCCCTCATGTATACAGTCAGCAGTTGCAAACACTTGAACAAACAAACAAGTCAACAAGAGCTTGTGAAAAGACCAACAACGGAGAAGCAGCAGCCCAGAGCCTTGACTTCAGACCTGGGAAGAAGCACAGAGTACATGGATGACGTCGCTGTTTTCTGCTCGGATCCGCTGTCCGTGCACAGACTCGTGTGCATCTGCGACCAGTTCGAACGGGCCTCGGGGGCCAAGGTAAACCGAGGCAAGAGCAAGGCCATGCTCTTCGGGAACTGGGCCGACCAATCCTCTATCCCCTTCACCGTCAGGACTGACCACCTGAAGGTGCTGGGTATTTGGTTCGGGGGGGCTGGGGCGTGCGCCAAGACCTGGGAGGAGCGGATCAGGAAGATGAGATAGAAACTAGGCAGATGGGGGCAACGGTCGCTCTCCATCGCGGGAAAAAACCTGGTCATCAGGTGTGAGGTACTCTCAGTATTGCTATATGTGGCACAGGTCTGGCCTATCCCCAGGACCTGTGCCGCCGCAGTCACCCGGGCCATCTTCCAATTCATTTGGAGATCAAAGATGGACCGGGTCCGAAGAGACTCTATGTACAAAGACCGGTGCAATGGGGGAAAAAACACGCCCAATGCCACCCTCACCCTGATGGCCACCTTTGTGTGTGGCTGCATCAAGCTGTGCGTGGATCCCCGGTACGCAAACACCAAGTGTCACTACGTACTGAGGTTCTACCTGTCCCCGGTGTTGCGAAGGATGGGCCTGGCCTCGCTGCCGCGGAACGCTCCGAGTAGTTGGACCGTTCCGTATCACCTGTCCTTCGTGGAGAAATTTATGAGGAAAAACACCTTTGACCACAAGTCCATCAGGAAGTGGTCAGCACGTAGCGTCCTTGAGACCCTTCGGGAAAAGGAGAGGGCGGATCCTGTCGAGCGGTTCCCTGAGCAGACTGTCAAAGCCATTTGGCAGAATGCCTCATCGCCAGAACTTTCCAACAAGCACCAAGACGTGGCTTGGCTGGTGGTGAGAAGGGCTCTGCCTGTGAGATCCTTTATGCACGCCCGGACTCTCTGCCGCACCGCACGCTGCCCTCGAAGTGGCTGCGGGGGGGACGAGACTGTCACACACCTCCTTCTGGAATGTGCCTATGCAGAGGAAGTCTGGAGAGGAATGCAGTGGTGCTTGTCGAGGTTCGTCCCGAGCAGCGCCGTGACGCGGGACTCCGTGCTCTACGGCCTGTTCCCCGGGACTCACACCGAGACGAACATTAACTGCGCCTGGAGGATCATCAACTCGGTGAAGGACGCTCTCTGGGCGGTCCGAAACCTGTTGATCTTCCAGCTGAAGGAGTTGACCCCGACCGAGTGTTGCAGACTGGCACATTCCAAGGTCCAAGACTACGTGTTGAGGGACGCACTGAAGCTTGGGGCAGCTGCCGCCAAGGTGCGGTGGGGAAAGACCACCGTGTAAGATCGGCCTGCCTAAAGAAGAACAGGGGGCCCACACGGACGTTTTTTTTGGGCTCTGCTGATGCCTCAGCCAAATATATGTATATGTACAAGATTGAAAAATGCACAGGATTGTAAAGGACAAGGATAAATTCGAATCTGTGTTTGTAAATGTGGACATATGTATTGCATGATCCAATGTACAGACCATCAAATCATTTTATGAATAAAGTATATTTTTGAAATAAAAAAAAACAGTGTGGGCTAAAACAAGTTAAAATCAAGTCATAGTCGGCAGTTGCATATTCTATCAGGGAGTGAGGCAGCCAAAATATCAGAGCTCAGCAACTGAAAGTAAAATTCCCTGTTTAGCAAGTAGAAAGACTTTTAAGTTAATGCTAAAAAATAGGCTGAGAAGGCTAGAAGTAAAAAAAAGGACAGTTCACAGCAAGTGTCCCCACCATAGTAAGCCCACTTCACTTGGGACAGCTGCATTAGGGAAACCAGGGGCCTTAGAGGAGCTTTCACCAGGAATGCTTGAAGCAAAATTAAGGAACTAAAGGGACAATTTAATTGCAGACAGAGTCTAACAGACGAACTTAGTTAGAAGAGTTTTGAGGCCATGATAAGGACAGGAAATACATAATTTAAACCATGGTTCGCGCAGGAGGAATTTATAAAGGCTGCAACCACAAAGTTTTATTCATTAAGTTGTAGAAACGAACAGACATTATTTATCAGGCTGTGAAAGGTAGAAAATCATTTTTATCACTAAAATAGAGGAAATCCCCCAATAAGCATTACTATTTAATAGAATTAAAAGCTTTAACACAGAGAAACCAAAACAGTATTCCTCATTACAGTAGCAGTCTTCAATGGAAAGAATGTTAAATAGCATTGAGATAAAGCTGAATTTAAAGCTTTAAAGTAAGAAGAATAAAAGTTCACATTAAGAAAACATGGCAGGAGAATAACACTACCTTCAAGATGTCATATTTGAGATGAATCAAACAGAATACAGTATTAGTCTTCTTGAAGAAAACAATTATGAAGTTACAGAACTGCTTTGAGCTTAAACGTTAAACTGCAAGCTAAACAAATAATTAGATGTATTCAGATACGACCTATTGATGATGTTACCATAAGTTACCAAAATCTAACAAGCACAGATATTTTTGAAGTTCTACAAAATAAAATCAATGAAAGAGCAAGACATAAGTTGTGTATCCAGAGAACCAATTAATAACTGTATTAAGAATCTTTACAGATTAGTGGAAAACTGTGACCAAGGAGATTTTAATTCAGAATTCTTAAGAGTCAGAATTATTATTGGAAATATTAATGGGTCTTTTGTCATATTTATTACAGTTCAATGATTAGGTTGTGGAGAAATTGATTCAGAATGTATAATTACAGACAAATCCTAAGAGGACAGGGGTGGCACGGTAGCTCAGTGGTTAGCACTGCTGCCTCACAGCACCAGGGTCCCAGGTTCGATTCCAGCCTTGGGTGACTGTTGTGTGGAGTTTGCACGTTCTCCCTGTTTCTGCGTGGGTTTCCTCCCACAGTCCAAAGATGTGCAAGTCAGGTAAATTGGTCATGCTAAATTGCCCATAGTGTTAGGTGCATTAGTCAGAGGGAGGTGGGTTACTCTTCGGAGGGTCTGGTGTGGGCCTGTTTCCACACTGTAGGGAATCTAATCTAAACCCTAACCCAGGAATACAACAGAACCATCCACATTACAAAGATACATATGATAAATCAACAAAAAGAGTTGGCTAGAAAGAAGATAGTGTCAGTGTCAGCATTGTGATGCATAAAAATCTTCACAAGTTCAAGCAATGTGCTAAGTAAATGATGAAGTTTTATCATTGTATTACTTTATCATTTATCAATCTTATCAATGTCTGTAAAACTCTTTGTTATTTTCAGACAATGTGCAGAAGAAGGAAATAATTTCACAGAAGAAACGACTCAAATTCTTTCTCACAAAAGGTCATCATAAAATAGAACCACCAACAGTAGATAAGGTACCAATGCATTCTTCAGGGGAACTGGGGAGCCAACCAATTAGAGTTTGACAGAATCTGTTCATGTCAATGGATGCTTCATTAATTTGTGGGACAAATATCACTGTGTTATTAGATCAAATACCCATGGCTAAAGAAACACAAGTTTAAACCTACACATATCGAACTACATTGTCCAGGTGGGATGACTCTTAAGATTTAAAGTATGCTACAAGCAATTCTGCAACACAAATGCACAGGAGATAAGAAGATGCATATGTTATTCTTAATGAGGAAACCTCACTTGAACAAAATGTGCATTTTGTTTTCAATCTTCTGCAAAATATTGACGACATTGAACAACATGGAAGTAAAAGTTCCTCTGAGATGGGCTATCTAACTTCTGTGGAGCCAAAACTAACCAAATGGTGCTAGGACAAAGTTATTACTATGGGTCCAACAGAATATGTGTTGACCTAACAGCTCATCAAGGCAGTAGCAATGGAAATCCTTATGTCCGTGTTAGATGACAGTTTAGCTAAGTCATCTGAAAGTAGAACTTTCACTAAACCTCATGCAACAGTGGGTTCTAGCAGATGCCATTAGACCAGTAACCAAAACTACTACATTTATCTCTTCATTTGGGAGATTCTACTTCAAAAGACAGCCGTTTGGGATTACCTCAGTGTCACCAATTTATCAGGAGACACTATCCATTGTTCTTCAAGGTTTTTAAGGTGCCTAATGCCACATGGAAGAAATATTGATACATTGGGATAGAGTAAAAGAACATGACCTGAGGGCCCACGCAATTTTGAAATTCCAAGAGGCTGAAGGATTTATCCTTAATGCTAAGTGTCAATTTCCAACACATTGCGACACATTGTCAACTGATGAATAGTAAGGAATAATGCTGGACCCACAGAAAACAAAAGCTGTTCAGGAGTTTCCTACTCCAGAACCAGTTCATGACCTGTAACGATTACTTTTTTTTGTTCATTCATGAGAGATGAGTGTTGCTGCCCGAGACAACATTTAGTGCTCATTCCTAGTTGGCCTTGAGAAGGTGGTGATGAATTGCCTTCTTGAACCGCTGCAGTCCATTTACTGTAGATACTCTCAATACTGCCAGGGATGGAATTCCAGGCTTTTGTACCAATGACACTGAAGGAACAGAGTTATATTTCCAAATCTGGATGGTGAGTGACTTGGAGGAGAACTTGCAAGTGGTGGTATTCCTATGTGCTCAATGCCCTTTTCATTCCAGATGGTCATGAGTTTGGAAGGTGCTTTGGTGAACCTCTGCTGAATTACTAGTCCTGGGTAAAAACGTTTGATTTGATTAAATAATTGCCTCATTTGGCAACTATGACTGAACCTTTAAAATAACTTCACCTTTGAAGAAAGAGTAGATAGGCTGGAGATGTTTTCCTTACAGCAGAGAAGGCTGAGGGTGGATCTAAATTAGGTGGATAGAAAAGGTTGCTAGGATAAATTTTCCTTAGTAGAGGGACCAATAACTGGGGTGTGAGGGGGGCTCAGTTTTATATTAAGGGGCAGGAAATCCAGAGAGGATTTGAGGAAAAGGTTTCTCACCTCGAGGATTGTAGATATCTTAAAGTCACTGCCCAAAAGGATGGTAGTGGCAAAAATAGTCAAGGCTTTGAAGAATACTGTATTTGGATGAACACTTGAAAAGCCATAATCGACAACGTGCTAGAAAATGGGATTAGAGTAGATGGATATTTGACGAACAATGTGGAACAATGGGCCAAAAAGCCTCTTTCCCTATTGTAAAACTCTAACTCCTCAAGAATAGGGCTGGGATGTACCTCAGGAGGAGGCTTTTTAAAAGACCAAGGACACACTGGTATCTGCAATGCCCTCACACACGACAACCCATCCTTTTCAATGATCGTAGCTGCACAAGCGACACTCTTTCAGCAGCAACCAACTGGCTGGCACAAACTGGTGTCAGACACAGAGGCACATTATGCAGTTATAAAGGAAGAGGTTCTCTAGTTTACATGGTTGTCTGAGACATTTTCAGAGTATATTTTTGGCCTGAATGTGCTCAACATGAACTATTGATCTTCCTACTAATGAAAAAGAGGTAGCAACTGCCCTATCCCTATGATTCTGTATTTACAATGGCTAGTCCACTGACCCTGCACGTTTGGATTGTGGGAGGAAACTGGAGCATCTGAAGGAAACCCACGCAGAGAGAGATTCAGAGAGAGAGATTCAGATTCTGCTTCATAAAGTTCACCTATGAAATGCAGGAAAAGCTTCAAACAACAGCAGACGCACTCTCCCAAGTGACAACTGAGCATTACAACAAATAATATGGAGTTTGGTGGTGAGATTATAATCTAGAATCAGGGAGTGCATCGGCTACTGTTTTCAGGTTCTCCTGCAGGTCATTTATCTAATAGGTGAATTGCATGAAGCATAATACAGGGGCCAGCCACCCAAAACAGGCTCAATCAAATGTGACGTGAACGAAAGACAGATTGTTGATGTTCATCTGTTTTGTGTTGATATTAGCCAGACCAAGGCCCACGGGGTTGGCCATTATAACCTATTTTGAGCATCAACAACATTTCACAATTGTAGATACCTTACTGGTGTTTGATGAAATGTTAGTCATTCAAGTTTCACTGCAGTAAGATATACTGGAGGGTAAGGTCCTAGAGAGTGTTGCTGAACAAAGAGACCTTGGAGTGCAGGTTCATAGATCCTTGGAAGTGGAGTCACAGGATAGTGAAGAAGGCGTTTGGTATGCTTTCTTTAATTGGTCAGAGTATTGAGTACAGGAGTTGGGGGGGTCATGTTGCAACTGTACAGGACATTGGTTAGGTCACTGTTGGAATATTGCATGCAATTCTGGTCTCCTTCCTATCGGAAAGATGTTATGAAACTTGAAAGGGTTCAGAAAAGATTTACAAGGATGTTGGCAAGGTTGAGCTATGGGGAGAGGCTGAACAGGCTGGGGCTGTTTTCCCTGGAGCTTCAGAGGCTGAGGAGTGACCTTATAGAGGTTTACAAAGTTATGAGGGGCATGGATAGGATAAATAGACAAAGTCTTTTCCCTGGGGTGGGGGAGTCCAGAACTAAAGGGCGTAGGTTTAGGGTGAGAGGGGGAAGATATAAAAGGGACCTAAGGGGCAATTTTTTCACCCAGAGGGTGGTATGTATATGGAATGAGCTGCCAGAGGAAATGGTGAAGGCTGGTACAATTGCAACATTTAAAAGGCATTTGGATGGGTAAATGAATGGGAAGGGTTTGGAGGGATAAGGGCGGGGTGCTGGCAGGTGGGACTAGATTGGGTTGGGATATCTGGTCGGCATGGACGGGTTGGACCAAAGGGTCTGTTATCATGCTGTACATCTCTATGACTCTAAGATACAGCAGTGACACTTGGGGAATACCAAGTGCAGAACTATGGCTCTCAAAAGAGACTGGGAATCTCATAGTTGACCCTAAAATTTGCACTATTCACAGGCCCAAGCAACGAGAGGCACTGATCCTACTACATTCCTCACTAGACCATATAAGTGAGTGGGGCCTACTTATATTTGACTCTCTTACGTTATGCTGTTGGATAGAGTGGTCATGAAGATGATGTTTCTACTAGTAGGAGGGGCAAAGACCTGAGGGCACAGTCTCAGAGTGAAGGGACGACCCTTTAGAACTGAAATGAGGAGGGATTTCTTCAGCCAGAGGGTGGTTAATCTGTGGAACACATTGTTACCGAGGGCTCTGCAGGCCATGTCATTGAATGTACTTCAGATAGAGATCAATAGGATCTTGATTGGGAAGGGGACCAAGAGTCACGGGGAGAAGGCAGGAGAACGGAGTTGAGAAACATTTCGGCCATGATCAAATGACACAATGGGCTGAGTGATCTTATGGAATGAGCTGAAAATGTTAAAAACCATAATCACAGAGACAGTTGTCAGGGTCTTGCGTGCAGTATTTACTACACATGGGATCACATCAGAAATTTGCCCTCAGTTTGTTAATGAGTCTTTCAGCCAGTTTGCAGCCAGCTCTGCATTTGTACACTGAACCAGCTTGCTAAGGTATCCACAGTCAGATGGAGAAACTGAGCATGGGGTCTAGAAGGCTAAAAAAACATAGAAAATATTGGAGAAGCTTGGCAGTTCTGACAGAACTAAGTTCTGAAGAAGAATCATACTGGAGTTGAAACGTGAACTGTGTTCCTGGCTCCATGAATGCTGTCAGACCTGATGAGTTTCTCCAGCATTTTTAATGCTTGTTTTAGAGTTCCAGCATCTGCAATAGTTTGCTTTTAGTCCAGAAGGTTAAATCCCCTTTGAATGACAGTGTTGGCTTTTGTACAGTCTTGTTAAGTTACTGGTCCATCCACCTCAGGTGTGGCTTAGTAACTCAAGAGTTATTGATGAATAGAAAACCAAAGAGTTGGTTTACCAAAGAGGTTGACTGCACAGTCAAGGCCATGGAACTGTCCAAGTGGTTGCAAAAAGCAGCAATCCTACCAATGGCAGAATATTATCCAGCAGAATAGGCATCATTGTACATGGCAGGTACTACATTTGTGCTAAGGCCCCCAGTTATGAATAAAGGACCTTAGAGGAATGATATAGTTGTTAGAGAGGCAGCAACCATATCTTAACAATACTACTGAGGAAATTGTATGTAGGAATCTTTTCCACCATGATTGAGATGAATGCAATGAGTAATGTCATAATGATAAGAATTCTTCCAAGTATGAAGAGAAGGCATTCTAGAAGAAACCTGAAACCTTCAGACTTCATAAATTTATAAAGTCAGAGACTTCAGTGGGGGAGTGGTGTGTTTGGGTGATGAAGTAGTGCTAAATGTAATTAATCCAATTATTCACATTAATATACAAATGTTAACTGTGGAAAAATGCTTGGTGAATGAACATGTTGTACATGGTAATGGTTGTGAAAAAATTAAAGATTGTGTTCAGCTTCACCCAGTCTGATGATGTCATGCCACATGTGTAGGGAAATTAGGAGAGAGGCCCTCTTGTGGCACAGTGGTAGTGTCCATGCCCATGGTCCAGGACATCCCGTTAAAGTCCAACCTCCTCCAGAGGAGTGTAATAACAACTCTGAACAGGTTGATTAGAAAATTGAGGGACAAAAACCAGGAAAATTACAAGACCAGCTCGGATCTTTAAGTACCTGTGGCATCAATGTCAATGAATATTCTTAGTAACATGTCTGACTAGCTAATGTAACTTGTATCTAATTGTTATCATTCAATAAACTACATCTTGTGAAGGCAAAGAGCATCATTTTGTTGAGACTCACCAGTGATTTTTTTGCTCGATCACTGTGGTATGACCAAGTGAGGAAGTGTGATTGGTTCCCCTCATTTTTCCTCCCTCACAATTGATTTTTATTTCTAGCGTTTTATTAGCACATAGCTATCACACTTCAATTAAGTTTAGTCAACCAGATCATAAACGAAGGAGAACCATTCTCTAGGTTTCTGTGAATGAAAAAGTGGACTTTTATTACCTACTAAACCTAAGAATTATAATAAAACAAAGCGTTCAACAAATACACACAACAAAAAGCAATAAGTATAAAATGAAGAAGAAACGAGGTCAGTCTCTTTACAGACAGGAGGATATATTGCAGTTTAAAATCTTCAAAAATCCTTGAGTTGTGGAAGTAAAACTTGACTTCCAACGATTTAGCTGTTGTACTCTTTCCTCAGGAGTGGTGACACTTATGGCTAACCTTGATTCTTCAGTAAATGATGGTTTGTCATTAGCATTGGTTTGTGAGTTTGAGGGATTCACAGAAAGAGGGAAAGAAGAAGTTTCAGTATCCTTGCCGGAATCAGTCTGTCTCTCCTGTGTTGCTCAAAGAGGACTATTGAAATGTTGTTCATTTAAAATTCCAAGTCTAGCTCAATTGTGTTTTTCAAGGTAAACACTTTGCATGCCACCTTTCATCTCCAGTGTGAGTTTATCATTTAGACATGAGTAAAACAAGAGATAGAAATTTTGTGATGCCTCACAGAATTTCAGTGCCTCTTGATTAAAATGGTAACTCAAAAGCAGCCCTGTTTGATATGTGGGTTCTATGTTCTATGTAGGTTGCCTGGGCTTGTTGGGTTAGTGATGTCTTTTACAAAACCATTTTTAGCCCATGAAAGTCTTAGGTATGAAAGTCAAATGAATACTGATTTAGGGAATTGAATATTGATGGTCAATTTTTGTCGTGAATGAAATGTGGTGAACCAAGTAGGCCTTTAGACTCAGTTAAGGAAACAGAATTGGTAGCAGTAATTGTCTACCCACAAACAGCACATTTCCTACATTACATCAATTACATTATACTCAAAAAGTCCTTCATTGGCTATAAAGATCTTTGAGAGTCTGGTTGTCACAAAAATGCTGTATAAACATAAATTTATTACAAACTGAATTGTTAAGTCACAGTTCAAATTAATTATTCACAATATTTTGTTAAACCGTGTTGTGAAAAATATTGAATTTACTGTTGGTGATGAGATAGCTGATCTCTGACAGGGAAGGGGCAAGGGTGCAGCAATTGGCTGTAACATCCATAATAGAAAAGGGGATACTTGCTGTGGCTTGGGCTCCTTTACAGACCCTACTCCCCATTACACCTTTCTCAATGGATACATGAGTGTATAGAGTGTGAGCGAGGGCAGTATCAGATTTAGCTGTAGTGCCCTTCACTGTAAAAAACCAGTCAGCATTCTCTTCAAGCCTCAGCCATGAATCACAGCAGTTTGAACCAACTGCAACTCTCAAAATGATAATCAGAGAAGGGACAAATCACACCTAGAGAGGGAAAACTTTGAAGGAACAAACAATGAAGATCTAGTCTTAAGAATCTGAGAACATTTCATGTGTGCTACAGACCACAAGTACAGCATTTTTAGAATGCAGAGGGTAAATACTGCACTTCAGATAAAGAACAGAGAATACTCCAGCAAAGATTTTAAATGCTGATTATCCTTATTGTGCTTCATAAACAATGCTTCCCACTGGAAGTGTGGAATAAATACTGAAACCTTTTGTGGCAAGGAGGAACAGATGTGAAAAGAACCAAACCACAGAATTTTTTTTATTAGCAGCTTTGAACAACAAATTACTTTTCTGGACTTTCAGGCAAAACTTCCTTCTACTAAAACATCATATAGTATCGTCAATGTACACTCTCAAGAGGTCAGTCTGCACAAGCAATATCTACATTCAATATTAACATGTTATGTACAAAATTTGCATGTGGAATTTAAAAATTAATCTTTGACCTAAATTATATATAAAATACATGCTACACCTAAAATAGGCAGGGCAAGTATTTTACATATTTAATCAGAACTCTCAAATGTTAATGTTGATCTCCCTCTCTCTGCATCTTCTCTGTGGCTGTAACACTGTATTCTATGCACTGTTCTGCCAACCTGATGCATGTTGTAGTGTATGATCTGCCTGTATAGCATGCAAAATAACACTTTTCACTGTATCTTGGTCCACGTGACAGCAATCAATCAATAAGGGTTTACTTTATGCAGTTCAGAAGCACAGAAATGTTGATAGTTCACCATGATTTTGCACAGGAGTAGATGGAGTTAGCATACCAGACACTCCAGGTATTAGTTATTCATTTTAGGTTTTGGATATTTAGTGTAAGAAAAAAATGAAGCAAGGAAAATTTAAAACCAGAAATGTACACAACATTACATGCAAAACACACCATCAAGAAGGATTCATCAAGTTTGATAATAATAGATGATTACAGGTTCAAATATTACAAGCTGCCATTGTACTGTCATTACCTACAGCAACTATCTAGAAATAAATTGTCAGTATAGTAACTAGTTAGACATATGGTCTTGCCTATGAACCAAGCAGAATTTGAAAAACACTTAAGATAAATGGTGCTAACATTTTTGACAAATGGTTTTTCCCACTTCACTCATTATAAACAAGAAACAAAAGAACAAAATGTGGATGGAAATGAAGGCTTTCACAAATAGTTGCATTAAATCCTTTTTTTATTCTGATTAAAATGATCTAAACCCTTAAATTCTAAATGATTTAGTGTGTATTGACTATTCACCTATTTATGCATTTTCTATTGGTTTCTGTTGATTTTTCCGTACAAATATGCATTTCATTCTGTATTTAAATAGAGCTGGCTATATTTTGTATAAAAACAATTGGGCATGATTATCCTCTTCCTAGATGTGGCAAGGAAGAGGGTATTGAGTGCAAATAATAGGGCAAGTTGGCCCTTTAAGAATACTTGCCTCCTCAGCACTTAAGTGTGGGTGAGGAGGTTCATTAGGGGCCTTCTTCACTCATCAATTAAAGCTCTTAGGTGGTCAATTAATGGCCACTCGAAGACATTCACTTGCTACCAACCCTACCTGCCTTCTGGCAAGCAAAATAAGTGGTACTCACTGGGAGAAAGGACAACCTACCTGCCATTTTCGGAGGGGCCAGCACACGCCTCAATCTGAACCCAATTGGGGCAGGAATGGTGCAGGGAGAAATATGATGCCTGCTGAAGGCCATCATGTGCCATTGCCTCCGACCTCTCTGCCCCCATTTTCCATGAATCCCGCTACACAAGATTTGAAAGGAAACACCTTTCACTATTGGATCTCCAGAAACGCGGGCCACCAACAAGACCCAGGCTTCCAGGTAAAAACAATGACTGCAGATGCTAGAAACCAGATTCTGGATTAGAGTGGTAGTTGGCTTCTGACTGGCCAGGAGCATCTGATAGGGCAGGGCCTCACTGTCAAGGTCATAATTCACTGAGAAGGTCTTAATTGGAGCTTGATCCAGTGAGCTTTCTCATGGATGGTGGAGAGCTGTCAAGTTAACCTGAAGGTACTCATCCCAACACTTCATTCAAGGAGCATAAAATCTCAGTCCATATGAAGAAGTACACAGCTCGTTTTTACATATTTGAATCCATACAATAAAAATAAGATATGAAGAATTTATCTTACTACATTGGAATATATTTTTCAGTTTGCTCATGGTATAAGGATTTGAAGGGATTAAAGCTCATGTTAGCTTGGCTGCAGCCATTCTACTGATCTCACACACAGTTGAGAGTGTGGTGCTGGAAAAGCACAGCAGGTCAGGCAACATCTGAGGTGCAGAAGAATCAATGTTGCAGGCATAAGCCCTTCAGCAAGAATGAGGCTTGTGGGTGGGCGCTGAGAGATAAATGGGAGAGGGTGGGGCTGAGGGGAAGGTAGCTGGGAATGCAATAGGTAGGTGGAGGTAGAGGAGAAGGTCATAGGTCGGAGAGGAGGGTGGAGTGGATAGATGGGAAGGATGATAGACAGGTCAGAAGGGCAGTACTGAGTTGGAGGCTTGGGACGAGGATAAGGTGGGAGGAGGGGAAATGGGGAAACTGGTGAAATCCACATTAATCATGCCCTTTGTGAGCTGCCTTCAGCAGATCTTATTCTTACATATCTTACAATCGTTCTGTCATTCTAAACCTCATTTTTAAGTCTCTCAGAATTACAAACAATGCTCTCTTAAATCTACTTTCAGGTTTGAAGATTCTCTGACCGATGAGGCCTGACCAGTGCAAAAACAAGACCTGACCCCACAGTGACGTGACATCGCAGAGACCCGACTGAACTGACCACCAGGCTGCCTGGACCATTTAAGGCCATGACTAGTGCCCAGGACCCCATCAGGAGCATACGGTTATCTCTTGGAGCAGAAGACATCACTCACTGATGTCAAGGATCCCTGGCTAAGAGCAGCTACGTACCCAGGAAATGTGGGAGATGCACTACACTTCAGGTAAAAATGAAAATCTGAGGTTTCAAGTCTCCTCTCCCACAAGAATATTTGTGGCAAATGTCTATGCCACTGAATACAAGATGGATGAACATAAAGTTCGTCTGACCTCCAAGGTAATTTTGTGCTCTGTTTCACAAAGATGCAACTCACTCCTGCTCCACTTGACTGTGCCTTACACCCTGACGGTTTCTAACAGACCGCTTGGCATCCTTTGGAAAGGCAAGATGCGGTGGTGTCTGCCTCCTTATCAGCAGTTCCTGGTGCTCAGACATGGTGACCCTGGTGAGTTACTGCTCCCTGGACCTTAAGTATCTAACAATGAAGTGCCAACCATACTACATGCTGTGTGAGTTCACCTCTGCTGTCCTGACAGTGGTCTATATCCCATCTCATATGAAAACAAAGAATGCACTTGACGAGGTATACAACACTAAAACAGTCCTGAGACAGAATATCCCGAGACCTTGTTTATCGGAGTCAGTGACATCAACCAGGCCAACCTCAAGAATGTGCTGCCAAAGTACCATCAACTCATATCCTGTCCCCCAGAGAGCTGAACATCCTTGACTACTATTATACCAACCATCAAAGATGCCTACTGCTCCATCAACCATTCGCATATTGGAAAATCAGATCACAACATTGTGCTCCTCCTCCCAGCAGACAAGCAGAAATTGAAGCATGAGGACCCAGGACAGAAAGTGGTGCACTGTTAGTCTGAGGCAATGGAAGGGCTGGTTAGAGTCGGTGAACTGATTCATATTCAAAAACTCAGCGGTCAACCTAAATGAGTATGCCACCTATTGTTATAGGCTTCATCAGTAAGTGTGTAGAAGACTGCATGTTGAAGAAGGTAATCCGAAAACCATGGATGAACCAGAAGAACTACTCCCGACTGAAGTTCAGTTCTGAGGTGTTCAAGATGGCCAGTCCTAACCTATACAGGAAATTCAGGTATGACCTTCATAGGGCCATCAAAGACATCAAGAGGCAATACCAAACTAAGCTTGAGACTAACCACACAGACACCTGTCATTTTTGGCAAGACTTTCGCAACATAATGGGCTACAAAGCAAAGTTGAACAGAATTGCAGGCAACAGTATAACCCTACCCAATGAGCTCAATGCATTCTACACTCGCTTTGATCAGAAGGGCAGTGAAACAGTATCACTTGTCCCAGCACTCTCAGATGCACCTATGTACACGGTCACCACCGCAGACGTTCCATTGGCCTTCTTAAGGTGAACATGCGGAAAGCAACTGGTGCGGATCGAGTTCTCGGCCGTGCACTAAGATCTTGAGCAAATCAGCTAGTGGGAATATTCATTGATGGCTTTAATCTCTCCTTATTTCAATCTGAAGACACCACCTGCTTGAAGAAGATGACCATCATTCCAGTGCCAAAGAAAGATCATGCAACATGCCTCAATAACTACCGCCCAGTTGCTCCGATGTCCACAATTATGAAGAGCTTTGAGAGGTTAGTCATGGCTCACATCAACTCCAACCTTCCAGATTGCCTTGACCCTTTGCAATTCGCTTAGCAGGGCAACAGGTCCACGGCAGACACCATCCATGTAACGTCTAGATAAGGAGGTATATCAGGCTACTAGTTATTGATTAAAACCCCACCTTCAACACCATAGTTCCAAACAAACTCAACTCCAAACTCCAAAATCTAGATCTCAGCTCTCCCCTCTGTAACTGCATCCTTGACTTCCTGACCTGTAGACCACAATCAGAAATAGTAAATGATGACACCTCCTCCACAATAATCCTCAACAACAGTGCTCCACGAAGCTGCGTACCCAACCAACTACTGTCCACCCATACTGACGCAATGGTCAAGAAAGCACAGCAGCCTCTCTACTTCCTCAGGAGGCTAAAGAAATTCAGCATGTCCACAAAGACTCTTACCAATTTTCATCGATGCACCATGGAAAGCAGCCTGTTTGGATGCATCACAGTGCAGTATGACAATAGGTTTTCCCAAGATCAAAATAAACCACAGAGAGTTGTGAACACAGCCCAGTCTATCACACAAACCAACCTTCCATCCATTGATTCCATCTATACTTCTCACTCCCTAAGGAAGTCAAACAGGGTGGCATGGTGGCTCAGTGGTTAGCACTGCTGCCTCATAGCATCAGGAACGCAGGTTCAAATCCAGCCTCAGGCGACTGTCTGTGTGGAGTTTGCACATTCTCCCTGTGTTTCCCATGATTCCTCCGAGTGCTCTGGTTTCCTCCCACAATCCAAAGATGTGCAGGTCAGGTGAATTGGCCATGCTAAATTGCCCACAGTGTTCAGGGATGTATAGGTTAGGTGCATGAGTCAGGAGTAAATTTAGGGGAATGGGTCTGTCTGGAATACTCTTTGGAGGATCGATATGGACTTGTTGGACCAAAGGGTCTGTTTCCACATAGCAGGGATTCTAATTCTAAATTCTAATCAAAGACTCCTCCCACCCTGGTTACAGTCTCTTCCACCCTCCTCCATTGGCAGAATAAAGAAGTTTGAATACACATATAAACAGATTCAAGAACAGCTTCTTCCCCACTGTTGTCAGAATTTTAAATGTTAATATTAATCTCTCTGCAGCTGTATTCTGCACTCAGTTCTGCTACCCTGATGTACTTTGTTTGGAATGATCTGCCTGTATAGAATGCAAAACCACACTTTTCACTGTATCTTAGTGCATATGACAACAATCAATCAAATCAAATCAGCCTTTGAAATTCACACAGCATGTTATATTTAACCACCAGTTCCTTGGAGTCCTATAAAATCTATCTTTTTCTGTTTACAGGTGTTATCAGTTGGAAACAAAGAAGGTACTTTAAATACATCATCTTGTAACAGATCTTCCTCTTTTTCTACTTGGAGTCTAACTGTTATGGAACACAAATATGATCAGGTAACTCCATATGTAAGGTATCTCTTAAAAGCAAATACACTTAAGTACTTCTCTCACAGTT
Source organism: Chiloscyllium punctatum (assembly GCF_047496795.1). Lineage (NCBI taxonomy): Eukaryota > Metazoa > Chordata > Chondrichthyes > Orectolobiformes > Hemiscylliidae > Chiloscyllium > Chiloscyllium punctatum. Next base: position 50,439,353 of record NC_092739.1, read on the forward strand.
TACGGTAACTTTTCATAGTGAGGTTTTCAATTCCATATTTTTATTCACATTAAATTCTTGGGAGAAAATTATATGCAAGCCCATTTTAAAATTTGCCTTACAGTGTAATCCATACCTGGAAAGTATATGGAAATAGAAGGAATATAAACTGTGTGACGAACTACTCTGACAACCTTACAACCTTATCTCATGATGGCCATATTTTACCAGGGCAAACGTTCAAGCTACAACTTACAGCTAAAAGGATGGCACATTAACACATTGCATCAATTGCTTTACCACAATCTAGATGCATCATACCAATCACTTAACTGACATCCAAGATATCAGGCATTGTTCATATGTTTAATAACTTCCATTTCAAGAAAACACTGTTAAATGAACTATACAAACACATAAAATTTAAATTACTAGCTTCCAACTGGAGAAATATTTGGAAATCACAAAGTATTTTTAAAGCATTCATGGGATACAGGCATCCCTGGCTAGACCAGCATTTATTGCCCATCCCTAACTACCCAGAGGGCAATTAAGAGTCAACCATATTGCTGTGAGTCTGAAGTCATAGGAAAGCCAGACCAGGTAAGGATGGTTGTTTCCTTCCCTAAAGGTCATTAGTGAGCCAGATGGGTTTTTCCAACAATCGACAACAGTTTCATCATCATCATTTGACTCTTAACTCCAGATATTTACTGAATTTAAATTCCATCATCTGCAATAGTGGGATTTGAACCCAGGACCCCAGAATATTGCCTGATTCTCTGAATTAATAATCCAGCAATAATACCTCTATGCCTTTGCCTCCCCAAAGGTCCAATATTGCCCAACTGGCTGAAAGGTATCACAAACATTCTTGGACATCAAAGCACAGAAATGTAAAGAATTAGGCTTCCCTAAGCTCAGACCTAACATCATCTTGCTTCTACCATTTGACAGCATATGCAGGGAAGAAATGTTGACAGCCTCACATGCATCTCAAAGCACTGCTAAGTTTAAGGAGATAGCACGGATTATGGTAGAGTTCACGGCTAGACAGGAGCTTTCTGGCACCGCACATGTCATCAATGTTCAGTGTCCCTTTTTCAAAAACAGCACTGCACTGAAATGAATGAGCAACAGCAATAACTTACACTGATATAACACATGTAACATTCTGAAACATCCCAAAGTACATAATACGGACATATTCAAACACTTATACCCAAGGCAAAAAAGGGAGATATTTGTAAGTGTGATTATAAACTCATCAAAAAAAGTAGATTTTAGAGAGGTTCAGAAAAGAGAAGCAAAGAGAAACAAAGCGAGAAGAATGAAAAGACAAAGAGAAAAGAGATTTATGGGGAGATTTCCAGAACTCAAGACCTAAGTAGCTGAAGGCACAATGACCAATGGTGGCACAAAGGAGTGGGTTGCAGAAGGACAATTGGAAGAAGGTAGATGTCATGATTGGAACCAGGGTCAGGTGGATCTCATTGACTATGACATCCCTGACTGAGGTTGTAAATCTAGGCCAATTAGGGAGCCGGGCTGACCGATAAAAACAGGAGATTACACAAATAAAAACAGGAGATTACACCTTAAGACAGTGGTGCTCGGACCCGACATAGTAAAAAAAAATTTTTTTAAATTGATAAATAAAAACAGAGAGTTTCAGAGAGTCTCCTGAACCGTGGGACTAGCTCTGAGCTGACAGATCAGAGTCCACACACAAACTACAGGTTAATAAAGGTGACTTGAGCAGATAGTGGACTGCAATGTTGAAGGGAGGGACAAAGCCACAAAAGCTTTCAACATGAAAATTATAATTTTAATTTTGAGATATTATCAAATCAATTTAATCAATGAGTATGAGTGGAATAGACTTGGATATGAATTAGAGTAGAAGCAACGACGTTCTGCTTGAGCTTATTTTTCCATATTGTTTATAGAATGTGGGCACTCCATCACTGGCTTGGCTAGCATCTATTGCCCATTCCTAAATGTCCTTAAACGGTGTGTCTTGCTTGGGCCACTTCAGATGGCAGATCAGAACCAACGACGTTGCTGTGAGTGCAGAGTCGTATATTGGCCAGACTAAATAGGAGTGGCAGGTTTCCTTTCCAAAATGAACCAAATGGTATTTATTTCAGTTGATATCAGTTGAAATTGAATTGAATTCAAATTTCACCATCTACCGTACTGTGATCAACAGTTTATAGGTAATGAATCAGATTTGCACTCATTTACTCAATAATTCAGACAGAGTACCCATATCCCAACTGTTCCAGTAGAGTTACAGCATCTGCATCCTTGATAATGTGGAAAATTGCCCAGTTATATCATGTCAACAACAAGCAGAACAAATCCAATCTGATATCACCTTTTCAATCGACTCTCAATCATCAACAAGGTGGTGGAAGGGGTCATTGACAGGGACACTTACTCACCCATAACTGACTCACTGATGCTCAATTTGGCTTTCATTCATTTCCTGGCCTCATGACAGCCTTGGTCCAAACTTGGGTAAAGGAGCTGAACTCAAGAGTTAGACTAAATATCAATGTTCCTGCCATTAAGGCAACATTGGCCTAATGTGGCAATAAGGTGCCCGAACAGAAACTGAAAATAATCTGATTTCGGAGGAAAACTCTCCACTGGCTGGAGTGTTACTGAGCAGAAAGGCAAATGGTTCTGGTTGTTGGAATCCCAAAACACAGTAGAATGAGTTCTTCAGTCTTATGCTCAACCACCATCAGCTGATCCATCAATGACCTTCTCTCTAAAGATCAGAAGTGGGAATATTCTCTGTTTTTTGTAAAATATCCCATTTCACTCGTGGCTCCCCACGTATTGAAGCAATCTATGCCCGCTTAAAGCTGTAAGCAAAATGTACATTTTACAAGTGCTAGGTATTGACAATATCCAACAAGAAAGAATTTAACTCTCTTCCCTTGACAGTTAACAGCTTTACGATTACTGAAACTCTTGTCAACATATTGGGATTGATCATCAACCAGAAATTTTACTGGAGCAGATAAACTACAAAAGGGGGTCAAAGGTTTGAGCACTTTGCAGCCAGTTAGTCCATCCCTAACCTGTGAAAGTCTGTGCATGAGTGACGAGGCAGGAGTCAGAAGTGCAATGGAATACCTCTTGCTTGCCTGTATGAGCACATCTCTAACAACGTTCAAGAGGGTGGATGGCATTCATGGCTGACAGGACTGGAATTTGGAAGAAACATTTAAATCAAACCAATAGATTTGAGAGGGAAGGAAAGTTTCTCTGGATTCTAATTCATTGCTACGTGATAGTGTTGGGGAATAGATGGGGCTTGTGTTGCAGCGTGTTTAAAATCTTTCAACTGTGTTGTGTTTAGATAGCTTGGTTTGGTTTATTTTATTTTCTATTTGCGTCATAAAATTCATTTTTTATTGTTAAAACCAAATACATCTATGCATGCTTATGTTTAAGAGAAAGAACACGATATTAAATCGAAGAAAAACTATCAAAGTTCTGGGGTCCGACTTGTCCAGTAATCCAGAGCTAGTGTTCCTGTGACATGCTTTCAAACCCTAACTTCAAGATTGTCAAATTTAAATGCAAATAATAAATCAGGAATTAAAAGCTAGTCTCAGTAATGGTGACTATCATAATTATTATCAAATGCTGTAAAAACTCATTTGGTTGATTAATATTCCTTAGGTAAGGAAATCTGCCATCCAAGATAGATACATTTTTGTTAAGCAAAAGGTGTTTAGAGATATGGACCAAAGGCAGGTATATGGAGTTAGGCCACAGATCAGCCGTGATCTCACTGAACGGTGGAACAGGTTTGAAACACTGAATGGCCTACTTCAGTCCCTTTGGTCAATGACCACATTCTTCCTGGATCCTACTTTTCCAAACCTAGTTTCAGCAAAGCACAAGCCTCAAAAATAACCAAACTTCCTCTCAGTCCAATTCAGCCACTACTCCAAGGTTTCATGTCTATGCTATGGAACTGAGAGACAGCCAGGACTTGCACTCCTGGGGCAGGTTGGTTTGCGCTGAGGGATGGCCAGGCATGTTATCCATAAGCTCTGATGAAGAGTCATTTAGATTTGAAACATTAGCTTGCACTGTCTCCCTAGATGCTGCCTGACTTGCTGTGATTTCCAGCATTTGTTGTTTTCAGTACATATTCCAGTATCTGCAGTAATTTGCAGTAATCTTATCTATCGATGCAGGATTTGCAGCACTGACATGGAGCCAGGATAATTCTAGATTTAGCTTGCATGCTGGTGCACAATGTCATTAGTAATTACTTAGATGCAGGCAGCCTCTGCGGGTTAGCTTGTTTTTTCAGTGCAGTAAGCTTTTATTACTGAATTATACACCACCGGTCCCTGTGGGTTAGCTGACTTTTCAGTTTCCTGGGAGAGGCAGCTAGTTTGTGGTATCAGACAAGGAGCTAGACATGTTACTGTGCAGCACCATACAGTGGCAATATCAGAGCTGCAGCATCTGTCTGGTGATTTGTGATAGTCAAAGGCAGGGGGAGGGGGTGGTCCTTAATGGGAGTTACATTCAATTGGGGTTGGGGCCATGGTCAGTCACAGGGCAAGTGAAAGCAGTCAAGCCATTACAGGTCTGGATGTTGTGTAGGCATCAGTCCAGGGTGGGTCTGTGTGAGCTGGAGCTGTTTCCAAGCTAGTTATGGGGAGAGCAAGCGGTCATTTGGTTAATAATTAGCTAACAGGCTTATCAGATACTGGTCCATTTATTCATGACCAAAGAGAAAAATGGAAGAAGCTCACATGTAGGGACCGGCTTCATTGTTGAGGGAATGGTCACACTGATGGGGGACAATTGCAGATAGGATGGGTCCTCAGTGAAAGCGAGGGGACTGGAGCTCTGTCTGAATTGCCAAAGTCATGGATATGATTAGGGATGTAAACGGGATCTACTGGAATTGGGAGGGGTGGGGAGGTAGAAGGGTCATCACAGGGACAGCAACAGAAAAGGGAGAATGAGAATTTGGGATGAAATTACTTTGCCACAGGGAGAATCTGCAAATCACTCAGGCTAATGCAAATTAGAACTTTGGATAGAAAGTCAACAGCGTAATAACTTCAGAGAATGGCTGTGAATGCGTGCAAAGCATGGGAGGTAAGCTATACAGGGCAGAGTTACAAACATTGATTTTGATTTTGAGACCCAGTATGGGACAATTGCAGTAATACTGCCTCCACTGATTAGGCAATGTCACTCATCTACCTCAATTTTTAATTTGTGTGAAATTCAGTAACCATCTAAAAAATGTGGATTACAAGTTATGACCTCAAGCAATCATGAGCATGCAGTGTGCCCATTAACTGCCTCCTTACCATGCACAATCAACAAGTCTTACGGTAGCAAGGAACCTGAAGGCGGAATCTGAAGTTCCCATTTGGCAAGGACATTCCACAGCAAGTTCTGGAAAGACATTGCTGCTGTCATAGCCTCACAGGGAAAAATAAGGATGCAACAATGTGGGCTGTGATGTGGAAGGGAGGATTTTTGAGATTTTACTGAGGGCTCTCACTTCATGAGTGTTTACTGGCACAAGTCCAATTCCAAAGGAATACAGACACATTGGCTGCCCACCATGAATCTGGAGATGGTCACATATCTCAGAGCGCCATGGAATGGAGCCTCCAGTTTTGAAGACACTGCAGGTCACAGTTCACCACAGGGAAATGGTTCGACCCACAGTGTATAGGCTTCATGCAGTTATCTTCAATGTTGTACAACAATGTTGTTGTTAATTAAGGATGTTCTGCTCCATCGTACGAGCAATCAGCTGCTGGAGGGGGCCTTTTGATAACAAGGGCTGGGCAGAAATCCCATCTCAGTGGCCACCAAGATCACAGCTGCCTTTAATTTTTAAGCTAGTGGCTCACTTTGGGGATCGACTGAGGATCTCTGAGGCATTTCCCGATCCTCCAATCATAAGTGCACCCAAGTGGGGATGACTGATGTTAATTTCAGCACAGCCAACATCCTCTTCCCTTAACGTTTAAATAACATGTGACCACTCCCACTACGTCTAAATCCAGCCCTGAATTCCACAGCTGGGGTGGAAGTAGCCTGCACTTCAGTTAGGCCTTGAAGACATGTATGATGATCGAAATAGTGGGTTTGGCCTGGAAAGCCCAGGCCTGCTCAGTTAGTTGCCCTATGGTGAGCAGTCCTGGTCTTCCCCAGACCTTTGTACCTTCTTCTCATATGAGGTGATGAGCCCCATGTCTCCCACCTTCCCCCGGCCCACGTGTGCACCCATTTACCCTGCGACAAGTGGGTAATTCAGAATAGGTTGGTGAAGGAGGCGTGTGAGACAACTGCCTTCATCAGTCATGGCATAAATCACAAGACAGGGAGGTTATGCTGGAGCGGCAAAGAACTTCAGGTAGGCCACAGTTGGAGGATCATGTGCAGTTCTGGTCATCACACCACAGGAAGGATATGATTGCAATGGAGGAAATGCAGAGGAGATTCACTAGGATGTTAGCTGGTATGGAGCAGTTTAGCTAAGTAGAGAGGCTGGATAGGCTCAGGTTATTTTCTTTGGAGCAGAGAAGGCTGAAGGGGAATCTGATTGAGGGGTTTGTACAGGGTGGATAGAAAACACCTGTTCCCCTTAGTTGACGGGTCAGCAACATGGGAACATAATTTTCAGGTGAATGGGGATTTGAGGAAACACTTTTTCACCCAGAAGGTGGTGGGAGGCTGGAATGCACTGCTTGAGATATAAAGACGGGAACACTTAAAACCTTTAAAAAGTATTGGATGAGCACTTGAAGTGGCCTAACATGCAAGCTTGAGCCAAGTGCTAGAATATGGGCCCAGCATAGATTTAAAGCAGTTTTATTCTTAGTACAGACGCAATGAGCCAAAGGGCTTCTTCTCTATTGTAAGATTCTATAAAAGAGAGAGATTGGGTATGAGAGAAGTGAATGGGAGAGTAGTTAGAGGAGGAGAGGGTGGGGAGAGGCCCCCAGTGAGTGAACAGGAAACACAGAGGGCAAGAAGAGTTAGTAATTTGGAAGGATGAAGTAGGTGAGAGCCCTTCAGGGTCATGTGGAAGTAATAATAAGTTGTTGTCCGTCTGCCTTGGTGGGAAGTGTGTGAAGTGGAAGTGTTAAGATGATTGATGACCCTGTGAGCGTGAGGTAATACAAAGAAGGTGGTGCAATTTAACCACGCAGAGCATAGGAGAGCAGCGACCTTCTAGCGGCAGCACTGCTGGTCTTCACTGGCCATTCGGGCTACAGCACTAACCTGCGCTGCTATCTTCATCCAGAGCTGGGTCTCTTGCTGCAGTCAGCTGGGAAAAGAACTGACCTTCTGTTCACCAACCTGTCTGCACATGCCACAGTATCATTCTCCAGGAAGCAGGCAGCAAGCCTGGCTTTCTTCTGCAGAGTTTAAAGCTGTACACCGCAGTCAGGGGGCAGTTCCTCCACGGCAGTGTCCTGAAGTAGTGTGCACTGGACTTTAAGTAGGGTGCCAAAGGTATGTAAGTTGGCAGGTCCTGGCAGTGGTGAGCACATCCATCCTGCTTACCACACACCTCACCTAGAAACGCTCCCAATTTAATGCTTGCATAATTAATGACCCAATTCTCATTAAGTGATTTGCAATGATGATTTAATGGGAGATCATGTATGATAGCTTGCTCCAGGCCAAGATGGAGTTTGACAGCACAAACCTCACTCGCCCATCACACTTCAACGCTAAAAGGGAAAAATTCAGCCCTCAGTCCAATAGAGCAAGGCAAGTTTGTACGTCATTCAACATTCAGATTAAAACACTGACTGCCTGCATAGAAGATCCCTATTCATCCATAAAATGAATTGGGTTGCCACTCACGTATATAAAAGTTCAAAGGGATTTCCAACTTTTGAACAGTGACACACGCCTAGTGACAGACCCCTGGGTATCCAGGGTATCTTCTAGAAGGCTGTGTCAGCTGTCATTATAGAGCTTTTTTTGTTAAGATAATATAAAAATAATAAACAGTAATGCACATCCTAATCAGAAAATTGAGGGAGTCAGTGAGATATGCAGAAGATTGATAACCTCAGGGTTATATAGTTGTCTCCAGAGAAACTCACTGAGATCCAGAGTCTCCAATCTGAATAAAGCACTAAAATGCATATTGTACAAGTATATAAAGAGTATATAAAGATGTAATATTTAAATATTTGCAGAAATAGTAACAAAAATTAGTTTTGTAAGGTGCAGATTGATTTCTTTACCAAAATTTAAATCTGCACGTTCTAAAAATCAGAATTTGAATTCTTATGTTTCCATTTGTTCATTGGGCGCATTTACCCATAAACAGAAGTGATTTCATTTCACCAATTTTATCTCTTGACAAAACATAAAAGTACCAAAATTAATTTGTGCTCAAAGTAAAACTGAAGTTGCATTTGAAAGATGACTAAATGCTGCAGGGAGATTAAAGTTGCAAATACATCGTCACTACATTGGTTGCATCTTGAGAACAAAATAGAAATTTGAACAGGAAGATCAGCACAGGGGCAACTCTCTGTAAAATAATTAGTTACCCAGAGACCCAAATGCTTCTATTTTCCTAAAATATTTATTAATTCTGGATTGTAAATTATCCTTTAATTAAACCAGAGGGAATTCCACCCATGAATGCAATGTAACATTAGATAAAATCTGTAAAATTCTGGAGCACGAGCTATCATTGTCTATTTTTCCATAGTGCTAAACAATAGCCACTCATTATAAAACTCATTTCTGATTCATTTCATTGAAATGAATACAACTCTATCACTTCAAATTCTGTCAGATGCATCTGATTCAGTTGGAAGGAAAAGACCAATAAAATCTTAAAATAACATTTCTGTTTATTTATTCCGGATATGAATTTTCAACATCTCAGAACATGCATCATCTTCCCATCAAGATAATACAGCTTATCTTACACGAGTACGCAGAAGGGAAGTACAAGAGGATGTTCCACATTAACTTCACTGTCACACTTCCCCATTCCTCCCTATAGGCAGTGCCAAGCATGTAGTTGACAGACTTTCTTTTCCATTCACACAAATGGCACTTCCAGATCTGAAATTTGTAAAGTGAAAAATCATAGTGTTCTGAATGGTCTCCCCATTCTTGGGCACTTCAGCTTGCTAACCTACAACTTTTGAACAGTTTCCTCTGTTTGCAACTCACTCATTTTGACTCTTCACAACTGCCCGTCAGGGGCAGAGGCAAAACCTTTCTGCAAAGTAAACCAACTCAATGTTGAAACCAAAGTGCTGCAGATCACAGCTGGCATTCCTTCTTCTAAATCACAGAAAAATTGTGTATTTCAAACCAGCATTACAATATCATACTTGATATGAATAACTTGTACAACAGAAATTAGCAGAAATTACTTATTAATAATAGTAACCTAACAACACCAGAGTCAGTTAGCTCCGTTGATAGGACAGTTCGTTTGTGATGCAGAGTGATGCCAACAGTATGGGTTCAACTCCCTCACCAGCTGAGGTCAAAATGAAGGCATCTTCTTCTCAACTTCTCCCCTCGCCTGAGACATGAAGAACCTCAGGTTAAACCACCAACAGTCATCTCTCTCTGATGAGAGAATTGCCCTATGGTCTGGTATCTGTGTCTCAAACTTCTTTCTTAAAGTAAAAGGATAAAATACACCTCTTAAAGCCATTGTATCGTCACAGGTGATGTTGTGGTAATGTCACAGAACCAGTGATCCAGAAAACAGATTGCTCTGTGGACGGGTGGAAATTAAATTCATTTAATAAATCTGGAATATAAAGCTAGCCACCATAATTGTGCTATGAATCCACCACTGATTACTGCGAAACACCCAGTTCCTGCACTAATACCCTTCAGGGAAGGAAATCTGTCATTCTTACCTAGTCTGGCCTAAAGGTGACTTCAGATCCACAGCCGTGTGCTGGACACTTAACTAGAAAAGCCTCATAAGCCACTCAATAGAAGGGCATTAGGGACAGATAACAATTGCCAACAACATTGACACCCCATGAAAAAAATAAAAAAATGTAACCTTTCTCTTAATGTGTGATTATAATATTGAACAGTAATGTTAAATAGACAGCAGTCTTTGATCCTTATTCCACTTTTAAAAAGATTGAAATTAGAACTTGGTAGAATTATGTACACATTAAATGCCAAAACAAATCTGCGCTTTGAACATTCACTTTCCAAAGGCTGCTGCTGACGTGACTGGAAGTATTTAATGAAGAATTAATACACTGCAGGGCTGACTACAGAATTCTGCAACCAACTCTAACTAGGTTGCATCCACAAACTGCTTCTCAGAATGTCCAAGAGTAGGTGGTATCTGAAGGATTACATGACTCAAAAGAGTAACTCTGTTTTATCTGTACAGATGCTTCCAGGCTTGCTGAGTTTCTCCAGCAATTTCTGTTTGTGTAAGTGAGCAATTGTTTGGGATAGAAATACCAGCTCTACCAAGGTGCTCCTTGACCTGGCACAATCATGTGACGTCTACCATGAGGCAGCCATCTCACAAACTCTCCAATAAAGACCGAGTGCAGACCAAACTGAATGGTTGTAGGGTGCAGAGTGATCCGTCAGAATCGTCAGCTGATATTGTTCCAGTGGCTATCTGTACTTACTATTGCACATCTTTCTAGCATACGCTTATGTGCAAAATAGTTTGACTTCATGTCGTGAGCACATTGCTTTCCCAATGCTGTACAGGCCTTTCTTTCCTTTGCATCCTGCCCTTTGTCTGCAATTGTTCTGTCCTTTGAACCTGGAGTATCTTTCAACATAATGCAAGGAGTGGCTTGTTTTATTCTTGCTACTCTCCCACAACATCTGCATGTCAATTCCTTTCCAGAAAGTAATTTTCTCCTCTCTCAGAAGACAAGCCCTTACTGCAGGACTGTTTATGCCTTGTACAATCCTGCCTTTAATCACATGGTCTTCTAGTTAGACAAATTCACAGGATCCTGAGAATGAAGTTAATAAAGAAACGTAATGATCAGTTGGAACTTCTTCACCTTTAACCTTGGCTCCCAATATTGAATACATTCTATTTATAAGTTGTGTTTACTTTGAAGTTGTGTTCACTTCAAAATTTCTGCAGTTTATTCCTTCTGTTTTTTTTTCCCTGTTTTAGAGCAGAATGCTCTAAACAGCCTATGTCCAGCTTGAATGAACGGAGCTACTCAGCTTTTTAAGCAAATCTATCACCATTTTACAATACCGTCAGTTGTGCTTTATGTCACCTTTCACTTTGACTGGAGTTGGGAGAGGAAATGTTGCAGCCATTACATTAACCTAGATGAGGCTTGCTTCTATGTTTGTTTTCAAGTGCCTGTAGTAGCTCTCACTGCCCTGAACATTCCTGTGTCTCAGTCAGTAAATGTGCTTTTTCCAGCCCTTCAACATGCAAGGATCGATATAAAGATCAGAAGAGATCTGACTTCCCCATGCCAATTATAATAGGAATTTTACCACAACTTGCAAAGGCAAAAATCTTCTCTACCACAGATGCAAAGAATAGTTACCAACAAAAGAAGTTAAATGAAAGCAATAACTTTCAAACTATATTCTGGACACCCCTCCAATTGTTTGCACAATCTGTTTGACATGTTCACACCTACATAGGAACATTAACACAAACAATACGAGATAATCATTAACACAAACAACACGAGATAATTAATGATCTTCCATAGTGGAAGCAATACTGGATGATCAGCTAGTTTCTGGGAGCAGGTATACAATAGAAGCTATTTCTGACCATAACCAAAATCAAGCACAATAGCAAGATAGCCACTGTGCAGAGTGAACCTGAAGAATAAAAAGTTGCAATTTAGATTGTCTGAAGTCAAGTACATAGCCCACATACTGACAGGAAAAGGTCTTTGTCCAAATCCCTAAGCAGTGATCAGTAGGTGTAAAAGCAATGTAATGAATTGTTAAATTAGTCAACTATTCAGCAAAATTCACAGTGAAATGCAGCCTTACTGGGGCACAGGACAAAAGGAGCATTCAGTAAAATCAAACAATGAATGACAGCAATACCAGTGCTGGTATTGAAGTCACCCTGCAGTGTGACACCAGTGAGACAGAAATCAGAACAACCCTAATGCAGCAAGGACAACGACATGCATTTGGATACAGAGAGTTAACATAACTAGCACAATGCTATTCTCAGACAGAGAAAGAGGGCTTGGCCATTGTCTTTATTTGTGAACACTTCCATCAATGCCTTCTTGGAACAGACTAAGAGTCAGTACAGTCCGACCATAATCCACTTCAAAGCAATTTCTTCAAGCCACTCCGAGTTGTTTCACTGCGCATTCGAAGAACATTACTCTGGTTACAGAGATATCATGACAACATGAAATATAAGCAAGGAAAGCAGGCAGATATCACAAATATACAGCTGAGAGCAGCACTCCATAAGAAGAAATTAGAGAATGCTTTAACAGAACCTGATGTGAAGCAGCAGCTCTGGACATCATTGAACCAGCAGAGTGAATTGAACAGAAAGCATCTTGCTCAAACCAAGAGAATTGTACAGGTTAGAACAGAACAAGTGTTGCAAAAAGGAGCTATAAAAAAAGGTCTGAAAACATCAGAGACACATCTATTGATGTAATGACAGGTGAAATGACAGCACAAGATGACATACAGTCCAAAATAAATGGAATTGTTATAATTAAGAAATTGAGAGGAGAATGGCTAAAGTGCACCATGCAACCCACCAGCCAAGTCTGAGGAAGTCAAGAGACATAAGCAGCAAACTCAGGGACACTTCAGCAGTGCACGAGCTGTAATGACTACCAAGCTAAGCAAGTTAGAGAGCCATTAATGATACATGACATCCCAAGGAGAGAGAGGAAAGATGAAGTTAGGAATAGACTTCTTTATTTTCACAGGAACTGATCATTTCATCACCACAGACTACCATTTGACAACTGGCAGGCACATCCACCAGTGAGATTATTGCATACTTGAAAGTACATTTCAGCCATTACTGAGACAGCATTCCTGACATTGTGATGGAACCACAACTGCCCTCAGTTCATGACTGAAAACTTCAATTGCTGAATAAAGGTTTGGGAAATCAACAGCACACATCATCTCCACACTATTGCCAGTCAAATGAAAGGCTAAAGCAGCAAGAAAATCATCAAAGAAATCAAATAAATTGAGCAACTCCAGCACCAGTGTATACAAGGCAATCCTAGAGTGGAGAAACACATTTACTGACGGCACGGAGGGTCAGTCAATAGAAAGACTAATGTCATCCCAATCTCTTCCAAACGCAAAAACTCACTGAAGTCAATTATGGTAACAGCTGTGACAAAATCAAGATGAAATGGCAGAAAGTCAAATTTCATTTTGACAAGACTGTCAAGCTATTGCCAGAGTTGAACATTATCCAGAGGTACAAATCTTCAATGGTCTCAAGAACATTTATGTAAATGATTTGGATGTGAACATAGGAGTAGCAGTTAGTAGGTTTGCAGATGACACCAAAATTGGAGGTGTAGTGGACAGTGAAGAAGGTTGCTTTTCAATCTTTCTCCTCCCACCCTAAACCTATACCCTCTATTGTGGACTCTCCCACCCCAGGGAAAAGACCTTGTCAATTTATCCTGTCCATGCCCCTCATGATTTTATAAACCTCTATAAGATCACCCTCAGCCACTGATGCTCCAGGGAAAACAGACCCATCCTATTCAACCTCTCCTTATAATGCAAACTCTTCAACCTTGGCAACATCCTTGTAAATCTTTTCTGAACTCTTTCAAGTTTCACAATATCCTTCTGATAGGAGGGAGATCAGAATTGCACACCGAAGGTGGTACATGTATGGAATGAGCTGCCAGAGGAAATGGTGGAGGCTGGTACAATTACAACATTTAAAACGCATTTAGATGGGTACATGAATAGGAAGGGTTTAGAGGGATATACAACAAGTGCTGGCAAATGGGACTCGTTTAATTTAGGATATCTGGTCATAGACAAATTGGACCGAAGGGTCTGTTTCCTTGCTGTACATCTTTATGACTCTTTGTGCAGAGCTGTCGTCACCTCGATCATACCCAATGGAAGTGAATGACCAGGTACACCTTTGCGACCACAGGCACATACATAGAAGTGGAAAAGCTGTTCCTCAGCAGCAGGCAGCTGATGTAGATATGTAAATCAAGATGTCAACTCACCAACTGCACAGTCCACAGGTCAACCATGTGTACCAGAGGTTCAGAGCAAGCCAACAACAGAAATAGAACAACAGATACCATGGCAACAACAAACAACAAATGAACAACACTCTCAAGGAACGAACATCACCCAAGTGAATGACCACAACAATATGCATTTTATTAAGAGACCAGCACAGTCAGACTGATGAGAATAACAACCGATACATGATAACAGTTCTTTGTATATTGGGTAACTCAAAATGTACCTAATAATGTGCAATTTACTTCTGAGGAAGGGTCACTAGACACGAAAAATTAACTCTGATTTCTCTGTACAGATGCTCCCAGACCTGCTAAGCTTTTCCACCAATTTCTGCTTTTGTTTCTGATTTCCAGCATTTTTGTTTTTTTTAACATGAGCAATTTCTTTTGTTTATTTCTCATATTTCATAGAATCCCTACAGTGTGGAAACTGGCCCTTCACCCCAGCACATCCACATTGACGCTCCGAAGAGTATCCCACCCAGACCCATTCCCCCATTACTCTACATTTACCTCTGACTAATGCACCTAACCTACACATCCCTGAACACCAGGGGCTATTTAGCATGGCCAATTCACCTAACCTGCACATCTCTGGACTGTGGGAGGAAACCGAAGCACCCAGAGGAAACCCACACAGACACGGGGAGAATGTGCAAACTCCACACAAACAGTTGCCCGATGCTGGAATTGAACCCATGAGGCAGAATGCTAGCCACTGAACCACTGTGTCGCCCATGTGAGAAAGGGGATGGCCTGGGGCAGAAATACAATCTTCCCAATATGCTTTTTGGCTTGTCACAGTCATGCATCTGTCACATGAGTCACACACACTGGTAACTGCCAACTCTCAAACTTTATAAAGTCAGAGTACATACCAGAGTTGTGAATACAGAACAGTACGAATAAACAAAAATATGCATAAACATTGGACACTAGAGTTTGAGAAATCACACATCCTATCTAGCTAATAGCAAAAGCCACCTATGGAGGCTAGAAAACCAAAATAATAAGAGAAAATGCTGCCAACACTCAGCAAGTCTGGCAGTATTTGTGGAGAGAGAAACAAGATTAACATATCAGAGTGCTAATTCTTCATTAATACTGATGAACGGTCACTGAACAGCAACTTTGCTTTCTTTCCAATTCAGTTGCTTCTAGTTTATGATCATATTTTGCTGGGTACTGTGTGGAAGG
This sequence comes from Chiloscyllium punctatum, assembly GCF_047496795.1. NCBI lineage: Eukaryota > Metazoa > Chordata > Chondrichthyes > Orectolobiformes > Hemiscylliidae > Chiloscyllium > Chiloscyllium punctatum. The sequence continues at coordinate 50,454,808 of NC_092739.1, forward strand.
AGAAGGGTACATGTGGTGAATCAATGTGGTTGTTTTGATGTTGCTCATAGAGAAAGCACCAAGAACCAATAGGAAAGGAAGCAGCCCTCTCCATTGGTGCAAGCATGGGTACAGTGCATGTTTTGGAGATGCTGGTGTTGGACTGGGGTGTACGAAGTTACCCGATGAAGGAGCGACGCTCTGAAAGCTAGTGCTTCCAATTAAATCTGTTGGACTATAACCTGGTGTTGTGTGATTTTTAACTTTGTACAGTCCATGTGACCACCTTCTTGATGAGGGAATTCAGTCTCAAAAATAAGATCCATGAAACGTGTACAAATTTTATCTTTAATTAGACTACTTAATCTTATTTTGCCAATCATAAACTTTACCAAATAAAGGCTTATATATTGAATCATGTCACATTGAGTCAATGTTGTACTCCATCGCATTCAACTCATCTGAAATGGAAATGCACTCATCGAAGCCGCAGTTTACAATTAAAATTAAAATGACCTAAATTTGCTTCCTGCAGCGTTCCAATTTTGCACAATATTCAGGGTATATCTTGAAGACACCATTATGCAACAACTCATTAGCTCTGCATTCTGCTTTAATAATGGATTTAGAGTCAAAAACATCATAAAATCACAGAAGTGTTATTGGCGCAGACAGAGGCTATTGAACCCATCATGTCTGCAGCAGCCCTTCAAATGAGCACCATTACATAATACCAACCTCATGCTTTCTGCCCTCCCCGCCATACCTTTGCATATTATTTGTATCCAAATAATCATCCAATACCCATATATTTTTAAACATTCTTAATAAAATTTGAGATTAGAGCAGTTGTGCTCTGTGCCCATGTCAAACACATCTGTCACTTATCCACAGCACAGAATGGAATTTTGTTCTGCAAATATTTACTTTCAGAAATTAATCACCAGATCCACTCAGAAAAATACAACGACAAATCAGATTCCTCCAACCTGCTTAAACTAACTCAGGCAGCAAGATAAAAATTTGCTAAGCTCATCGTGTTGTTTTAAAACTGGGGTTTTTATTTATTGTGGGACATGGGTGTCACTGGCTGACCAGCATTTACTGCCCGTCCCTAGTGGTCTTGGAGAAGATGGTGGTGAGCTGCATTCTTGAACCGTTGCAATCCACGTGCTGTGTGTTGACTTACAAAGCCCTTGGGGAGGGAATTCCAGGATTTTTACCTAGCAACAGTGAAGGAGCAGGGATATATTTCCAAGTCAGGATGGTGAGTGGCTTGGACGGGAAATTGCAGGCTACCATCATCCTTCTAGATGGAAGGGTTTGGAAATTAGAATATAGTTTAGCACTTTATAGAATGCAATAAGTAAGTACTTTTGTTTTAAACAGGTTCTAATTGATCTTGAAGAAACAAACTGGAACTTGCAGAAGTTTAACATTGCAGAAATATTGGCCAAATGTGACTAATTTTCTATATATTTCAACCCACATATCCTCAATGTCATTTCAGCTTCAAATTGACAACAATTTTGATAAGAACAACAATCGATTTTTCATTCTTAATTTTGACAAACCTGTACAAAATCCTAGTCAAGAGTTTGTTGCTGGAAAAGCACAGCAGGTTAGACAGCATCCGAGGAGCAGGAGAATCGATGCATAAGCCCTTTGTCAGGAATTCCTGTGCTTTTTCAGCAACACACTCTCAACTCTGATCTCCAGCATCTGCAGTCCTCACTTTCGTCTGTACAAAATCCTAAGTAGTCTCAGTGCAAGCAAGATAAACTATGCAGGTTGAAATGCTTAAACATGCTTATAACTAATCCGTTTCCCTTTGCAGGAGGATGTGGAACATATAAACAGACCACACAAAAATCCACAATTCTACATGTAAATGTTAGGCTTGCTTTAATAAGTGATTCATTTGTACAATAACTAACATAAAAGAACATTATCATCAAGTTCAGCACATCAAGAATAATTTTAAGAACAAAGCCAAGGCAGATAAGGAAGTTAGAGAGTAATTAGTGGCTCTACACTTTCATGTGAGGATGACTGTAGCATGCAAGCCAGAAGCTTCAGTAATGGTGCAAATAAAAGCTGAATATTTAATTAGCTTCAGTACAAGAGTAGTAATTTCTTTAGGAGTTCAAACAAAGTCCTTAAAAAGTTGCATTTTAAAACAATAGTGGATTTTCTTTCCTAATAACAGAATGACTCTTAGGTGCAATCCTCTTCCACAGGTTGTGGCAGCTATCTGGTGTCCTGTCCAAGAGGCCATTCATTCATGGTGTACACTGAGGTACAGGCTGCTGGCAGAATGACATGTGCTCATCACTGCCAATCTCCATTCAGTTCTCACTTCAGAACAAGAGGTGGTCTTTCCAGCACAGAATACAAGATAGCACTTCAGAGCGTGAATCTGAATCTTCACATTTGCTAATTAGGAAATGGTTTAGATTAGATTTAGATTTAGATTACATTAGATTAGATTAGATTACATTACAATGTGGAAACAGGCCCTTCGGCCCAACAAGTCCACATCGACCCACCGAAGCGCAACCCACCCATACCCCTACATTTACCCCTTACCGAACACTACAGGCAATTTAGCATGGCCAATTCACCTGGCCTGCACATCTTTGGACTGTGGGAGGAAACCGGAGCACCTGGAGGAAACCCACGCAGACACGGGGAGAATATGTAAACTCCACACAGTCAATTGAACCTGGGTCTCAGGCGCTGTGAGGCAGCAGTGCTAACCACTGTGCCACCGTGCCGCCCAGGTTGTGCAGTAAGACACAAAAGAACATTGAGCACTCATGGAATTGAACACCTGAAAGGCACCAACATCTTTAGGAGAGGAAAACGAGGGGTTTAATTTCATAGGATCACAGAATCCCTGTAGTACAGAAAGAGGCCATTCAGCCCATCAACTGTACACCAACCCTCCGAAGAGACCCAGTCCCCAACTCTACTAACATAACCTTGCATTTCCCATGGCTAAACCACCTAGTCTGCACATCCCTGGATACTATGGAATACTTAGCATGGCCAATCCATCTAACCTGCATAACTCTGAAGGAAACTGGAGCACCCAGCAGAAACCTATACAGAGACGGGAAGAATGTGCAAACTCCACACAGACAATTGCTCAAGCCTGGAATCAAACCTGGCACTGTGAGGCAACACTGCTAACCGCTCAGCCGCCATGCACCTCTTTAAATTACACATTCCTAGAAACAGATTTCCACCTTTAAAAACAATAATTTCTCTTCAACTTGTATATTATGAGGAAAATATGGACATACTAAGCTTGTGTCCACTGGAGTTTAAAAAAGCAAGCCAACTTAGAGTCATAGAGTCATAGAGATGTACAGCACGGAAACAGACCCTTCAGTCCAACTAGTCCATGCTGACTAGAACATTTAGAGATACTACAAATCAGATACATAAATAGCTTAGTTGTAATTAGAGATTTACAGCATAAAAAGTGGATAAGTAACAAAAAATTCAATTCAATGTGGTTTGAACCCGAGAAATTCAGTCTAACACTTTCCTGTCCCATTATTTTCCTCAAGATATTGACTCATGTTGAATACAGCTTTAACATTCAGTACTCAAATTGTGTATTCTTCAAGAAAGAAATGCTGTCAAGCTATTCAATGGCTGTGGAATTTACACAAGACTATCTATTGGTTAAATCACTGATTGTTCTAGTTGAATCTGGTGCTACATGCTGCCATTTTCAGAGTTTACAAAGTGCCAGTGAGATTCATTTTGACATTGTGCAATTATGCCTGTTCTGTATTTTTATCCACTTTCATTTCCATCCAGGCAAAGGGAGAAATGTAAAATGAGATAATGATTCACTGTCATCCATTTTACACAACTGCTTAATAACGAATTCACTTCCATCATATCCCATAACATTTTTCTCTACTAGAATACGTAATCAGCCTTTCCCCTGTTTCAGACCAGCTCAATCCTTTGTTTGTCTGTAATGTTAAGGTGATCCAAATTCGGGGAGGTCTGAATTCTGGGTGGTCCAAACTCAAAGCCTCAGGAATGTGAATCTTCACGCAAAGCACTGTCAATTAACATTTTATTGCACCATAATGACAAAGAAGTGTTGTCAGTACTCTTCATGTGTAGCCTTTACCTTCACCAGAAAAGTATAAACCTCTTGTGAGCACAGTGGTTTTCTGGTTTAGAAAGTATCTGTAGATAATGATAAACACGAGCATCTAAGAGGTCAAAGCTAAGTGATACTGGTTATTATAATCTATTGCCTCGAGAAATACTCTTTGTAATTTCACAAATGAATGGTCAAATTTCAAAACAGAAAACAAATGGTTGAGGTCTGTTGTGAAAGAAGCGACTGCCACAAAAATCTGACTTTTGAAAAAATGTCTGAGAACAAACATGTTTTGCACAATTTCCCTTCACTGCGCATACTCCATTTATTTCAAATGTCAGCTGACTAAATCAAAGTTACCCAAAACCTGACCAAATTCATGACCTGTGTCTAAAAGGAATAATGTTCAAGCATATCTTCCATTTTCATTGCATTACTTTGAGACAATTTTTGGACCCATAGATACTGGAATCAAACCCTGTACCCCGAATGGAGGCTGTGACATCCCATTTACAGATTTCCCAGGTGAATGTGTATCAGTATCTAATACCTCTGGTGCTAGTAAAACAATACGCATCTTGTAGCCTTGCCGGTTGTTTCCATTTGATCTATGGCAATACCTTCAGCAGCAAACAAAATTGGCAATCAATTGTCTATCACTGTACTCCTCAAACTCACTCCATTAAATTAAGAAAACCAGCATGGTATCATATTACATTTCAAGATCAAACTAATTTTGCTACAAGAAAGCAGTGGGATAAGGCAAAAGCCATTAAAAGATTTATTCCAGCCTCTCAAAGTGCTCAATAATAGGAAAGGATGTGAAGAGGTCAGTTGGCAAGATGGTGCCATTTTCCCAACTCAGGGTGTCAAAATGAAACAAAAGGGAGCAAAGTAATAAATAGCTGTACAAACTCACCATACAATAGGTTGGTGTTATGCTCAGTAAGAGGCCAGCAGAAGCTGAGACACTCTGGGAGACTCTGATACAAACAGTGAATTCACGAATTATACATTAGATCTGTCAGTATTCAACTGTTCCATTAGATTAGCAACTCAGATAGTGCTCCTTACAGATTTTTTGTGCACTTCAGTATTCATTTCAGATTTCCAACATTCGTCTTTTTCTCTCTTTTAGCTCTTTCTAAAGCCTTTCAATACCTGGTGCCAAGCTGTAATCACTGACACAGTAGTTTGATATCTTACATTCTGGGCTAGGGAACAGCATTTAAATAAATGGATTCTTTTATATGGTACAAAACCCTTTTGGTGCATGATAATGGAAGAATACACACACTCAAAATTGTTGCTTCACAGCAAAAGATGTCAATTTATTTCTTTGATTCTCGGGAAGATTCAGAACATCTGACAATGCTGCGGGAGTGTTGGGACAGAGGGGAGGCGTGGTCCTTGGCATTATAAATTGTTAAAGTGCTACTACAGAGACTGTCGGAAAAAAAGCATGAGAATTCCATTTAAAACGGCCAATTGTTGTATCGAAATGTAAAGTTGAATGGGACACATCCTTTGGAAGAAAACTGGAATTGTGTGTTAATGTGCGGTGAAATAAAGCATCATGGTAAATCATATCTGTCCTTGCTTTTTCACTGTTCACTAGGTCCACAGCTAGAGAAATTAAACAATCATACTTTCAGATGATATGTACATGGCCCGGAGTATTTTCCCACACCCAGGATAGTGGTTTTTGTGATAGTGAATACAGGGCAATGTGAATCAACTCCTATAAAAGTACAAAAGCAAAATAATAAAGATGGTGGAAATCTGAAAAACAAGCAAATTGGAAATACTCAGTCAAGTGGGCAGCATCTGAGGAGAGAAACAACACTAAAATTTCAGCACAATGACCTTTCATCAGAAAGGTATAAGATATCAAGACTGCTTTCTGAAGTGAATACAAGATGGCATCTGTCACACAGCTATTATGATGCACATTCCAATAACCACACAGCAAAACTGGTAGAAAACTTCTATCTCCCCACTGATAGAAAGCTAAACTGGAACAAGAGGAGTTTGGGGAATGAACTGATAAACCTATCAAAAATAAAAACAATGATAAAACAGATCGGAAGAAAACAATTTACAGAAACAAATATAACTGGACACACTCAATTCTTGATGGAATAAAATACAATTACATCTTCCTTTCTTCCAAAATGGACTTTCGCCATTCTACACAAGATCAAAGGCTGAAATTGGAAACTTAAGGCCGGTCACTAATTTATTACGTTTAGACACAGATCTGCAAGCAGTAAATAAGATGATCGACTGGAACTTCAACTAACAACATCCAGTTTCACAACAATTTAGTTAAACTGTTTAAACCCACCACTGAAAATTTTGGAAGCTAAATATTGGATAAGGAAGATGGTTAATGGAAAAGTAGCTGATGTTTACATTAAAACTCAAAAGGTAATAGAATGGTGAGCAGCATTCAACACCAGAGGCTGGAGTTTAAAATCCTCCCTCTGGAAGTAATCAAGCTTTACTTAAACCCATACAGAATATTATTTCCTGTAAATGTGATTGTCAATTTACTCTGTCTAATATTAGAGAATTCTACATCAGCAATGACAGAGGACAGAATAAAGTAGTTTCTTCTCAATACGGGGAGTAATGAACTTCAATGCGAGGAATGACAGTTTAAGTTACAGTTTCAGATAATACTGAAGTCATTAAATAGCAGCCTGATACTGGGATCTTGATTTAAATAACAGCTGTCTTCAATTATACAGCATCAGTGTTTGACTTTCACTGCTCAACAATATATCATGAAGATCTGGTGAAGGGGAGGAAATGAACAGTCAACAGTGAGATCCACATCAGAAGCAATCAGAATTCACAGTCAGAATTTGGGGAAATAAGTAGAACATTTGCAAGCTTGATCTCAAAAATCATCATTTCTGGATTACTCCTGGCACTAGGTGCAAGTAGGTGGGTAAAAATAGAAAGATAAGACAGATGAACAGATGTATGGAGAAATAAAGCAGGAGGGAGCCCTTCAGGTTTTTGGAAAAGGTGGAGGATCATTCTGGGACTTGTACAGGTTAGACAGATCGCACCTACTCAAAACCCAGATAAATCTACTAGTGCCTTTGGAGAGATGTACACAAGCTTGATAGGATGTGGGAACAGTAGGTAATAGTTGGGAAAAATACCAAAATGTAAAGGATATTTAGAAATGATCGTATTATAATAGGAAATGAATGGTTTCGGCCTAAGAGAGAAAGTGGTGTTATTTTAAGGAGGTGTGCAATGCTTGTAAGGAGGCGACATAAAGATAGATAATTTACATGTGTGGGCACTGATCTAGCAAATGGACTAGAATGTGAGAAAATGTGAAATTATCCATTTTGGCAGGGAAACAAAAGGAAGCATATCATTAAATGAGGAGAGATTGCAGAGCTCTGTAATGCAAAGGGATCTGGGTGTCATAGTATATGCATCACAAAAGTTTTGTTAGTAGTAGTAAGGAAGTAATTAAGAAAGTTGATAGGATGACATTTATTGTGAGAAGTCAATACATAATGAGAAGATTATGCTTCAATTCTACAGGGCATTAGGGAAATCACAACTGGTGTACTGTGCACAGTATTGGTCTTTGTTTTTAAAGAAAATGAGATTCTACAAGTACATGAAGGGCAGAAGAATAACTAGGGAGAGAATGGGGTCTTTTAAAGATCAACAAGGTCATCTACATGCAGAGCCACAAAAGGTGGGCGAGATTCTAAATTAATATTTCTTGTCAGTATTTACCATCAAGAAATGTAAGGCTACTAGGGAACCTCGGGGAATAAATAGTCATGTCTTAAAGAGCGTACAGAAGAGGTTGCGCTGGAGGTCTTAAAATTCATTAAAATAGATAAATCCCCAGGACCTAATAAAGTGTATCCCAGGACGTTTTGAGAGGCAAGGGAGGAAACTTGGTAAGTTCGTGGATGACATCAGAATCGGCAATATTTGTACCATTGACAATCACAGATGAAGTGCCCAAAGATTGGAGGGTGGCTAACGTTTTGCCACTATTTTAAAAAGGCTGCAGGAAATGCCCAGAAACTATGGGCAAGTTAGCCCAATGTCCGTGGTGGGTAAGTTGTTACAGGGGATTCTGATGGACATGACCTATAGGCATTTGGAAAGGCAAGGACTCACTTGGGATAGTCAACATGGCTTTGTGCATGGCAAATTGTGTCTGACAAATTTGATTGACGTTTTTAAAGGGGTGACAAAGAAAGTAGAATGAGGGCAGTGAAATAGATATTGTGTACATGGATTTTAGCAAGGCCTTTGACAAGTTATCGCATGGTAGGTTGTTGAGTAAGGTTAAAATCTCATCGGATCCACTGAGAGCAAGCCAATTGGATACAAAATTAGTTGATGGTAGAACACAGAGGGTTGTGGTAGAGGGTTGTTTTTCAGACTGGAGGTCTGAAACCAGCAGTATACGACATGGATCGGTGCTGGGTCCACTGTTACTTGTCATTTATACAAATGATATCGGAGGTACAGTTGGTAAGTTCGTGGATGACATCAGAATTGGCAGCATAGTGGATAGTTAAGAAAGTTATCCAGGAATGCAGTGAGATCTTGATTAAATGGGCCAGTGGGCTGAGGAATGGGAGATGGAGTTTAATTTAGATAAATGTAAAGTTTGCATTTTAGTCAGCCAAACCAGGGCAATACTTACACAATTTATGGTAGTGCCCTTTGCAATGTTATAGAACAAAAAGCTGTAGTGTTACAGGTTCATATCTCCTTGGAAATGGAGTCACAGGTAGTCAGGGCAGTGAAGATGGTTGTTGGCATGCTACTGTTCATCGGTCAGAGCATTGAGCAAAGGAGTTGAACGCCTTGTTGCAGCTGTATAAGATATTGAGGAGCTCATATTTGGAATATTGCGTGCAGTTCTGGTTGCCCTACCATAGACAGGATATTATTAAACCAGAAATACTGCAGAAAAGATTGACTAGGATTCTACCTAGACTTGGAAGCTTTGAGCTATAAGGAGAGATTGGATAGGCTGGGACTTATTTCCCTGGAGTGTAGAAAACTGAGTGGTGACTTTATAGAGGTCTATAAAATCACCAAATGGATAAGGTAGATAGCCAACAGCTTTTCCCCATGTTAGGAGAGTCTAAAACTAGAGGGCATAGGTTTAAAGTGAAAGGGGAGAGATACAAAAGAGTCCAGAAGGGCATTTTTTTCATGCAGAGGGTGGGGAGTTCTGTAACAGACTGCCAGAGGTACTGGTGGAAGAAAGTACAATTTCATCATTTAAGAAACATTTAAACAGGTACATGGATGGGATAGGAATGGAGAGATATGGACCAAACACAGACAAATGGGATTAGTTTAAGTTGTGAAAACTAGGCAGCATGGGCATTAGGCCAAAGGGCCGGTTTCCATTCTGTAGACCTCTTTGATTCTATGTTGAAAGCAGCTCAGAGAAGGCTTACGAGACTAATATCTGGAATGGGAAGGTGGTCTTATGAGGGAAGGTTTGACAGGCTAGGTTCGTAAGAGAACTATTTGTCTGCATTTTTTCAACATAGCTTTCAGAACACAACCTTACTAATTTGTGGTGCCCAGAACTTAACACCATGTCCAGTTAAGGCCAAGTCAGTGCTTTGTACAGGTTTAATGTAACTTCCTTTGTTTTGTACTCGGTGCCTCAATGGAGTGCTTTAATAATTTTTTTCAAAGCTTTGACATTGAAGTTCACTAGTATCAATTGGGAAGGAAATCTGCCAACCTCACACATGTTTACCTAATCACTACTCCAGACTGACAGAATATCAGAGTCATAGAGCACAGAAAAAGGTTCAACTCATCCATGCCTACGAGGTATCCCAAACAGAACTAGTCCCATTTTCCTGTGTTTGGTCCAAATCCCTCTATAATGTCCTATTCATGTATCCATCCAGCTGCCTTTTAAATATTGTAATTGTACCCACTTTTACCACTTTCTCTGGTAGTGTGTGCCATATAAACACAGCCCCTGTGCGAAAACATTGCTCCTCAGGTCCCTTTAAATCTTTCCCCTCTCAACTAAACCTATACCCTCTCGTTTTGAACTCTCCCACCCTGAGAAAAAGACCTTTGCTATTCATCTTATCTATATCACTCCTGATTTTGTAAACGTCTGTAAGGTCCCTCTCAGCCTCTGACGCTCCAAGGAAAAATGTCTCAGCCTATGCAGCCTCTTCTCACAACTCAAACGCTCCAGTCTCGGCAACATTCTTGTAAAGGTTTTTCTGGACCCTTTCTTGTTTAACAACAACCTTCCTGTAACAAGGTGACCAGAATTGTACTCATTATTCTAAAAGTGGCCTTACCAATGTCTAGTACAGCCATAACACACAATATAACACAGGAACAGGCCCTTGTGCTGACTCCTAATCCTTTTTCAGGCCCACTACTTATTACCCATATGCCATTTCTGTTTCTCCATTCACCTCTCATTCCTGTGTCTATCAAGATATGCCTTAAACATTGGTAATATACCTGCTTCCACCACCTTCACTGCAATCCATTCCAGGCACACATCACTATCTGTCTGAAATATTTCCCCCACACTTCTCCCTGAACTATCCCTCTCTCACCTTGAACCGGTGCCCTCTTGTGGTTGACCCTCCATGAGAGAAAGCCTCTGATTGTCTACCCTACAGCATGAGGCATACCAATGCCAGATGAAAGATTCTGCTCAGTGAGACAGACAAATTTACTTCAGGGGACGAAGTTTGTTGTCAGAACCATGGGAATGGGCCTGCATGGGTAAGAGGGATGGACAACGCGTGGTCAGGTCCAGTGATGTATGAAGTTTGGATAGGTGCGACAGTCCTAAACAAGCACGTAGAGTATATGAAAGTGGCAAACCTGCAAGCCGTGTGGAAGCAAAAGATGCTGGCTCCTTGACAGCCTTTCTGAATGTTCCGGAACCCATAGATTCTCCCTCTCTGTCGAGTGTTGAAGCTACCTCGGAACCTGAGATGGATATGACAGACGCTACCGCCTCGATGCTTTTGCCATCTGAAGAAGAGAGTGAATTTCTTCCGAGATGCTCTGAGCATAACTGATGATCTACTATGCTTTACATGTTACCTGTATCACAGGGAGAGTTGGAGAATCCTGATCTAGTGTTTTAAACCCCACAAGGAATGAGCAAAACAAAAGTAGCCAGATGTCTTCATACTCAGAGGGTGAGGGATGCAGTGACTGTAATGAGGTCAACCAGGTGGACTGTGTAGAATATGAGTTCCCTGATTGGGGCTATTAATCTGGTGCAGTCAGGGAGCCCTGGCTGATAGATAAGAACAGCAGTGTCAGACGCCCTGTTCACACTGAGAGCTGGCTCTGAGGGAGCTGGATCAGTGCAAAGGCTCTCCAAGTATAAATAAAGAGTAACTTGTTGACAGAATACCAGCCTCTGTTGAGTTATTTCATACACTACCCTTCTCATGGTTAACAATGCTTGCATTTGTTGTAAGCTTTGAAAGACTGGAGAAGGTTGACAGGAGATTTGGCAGAGTTTTTAAAAAAATTATGAGGGGTCGAGACAGAGTAGATGGGGAGAACTTGTTACCATTACTGGAAGGATTGAGAACCAGAGGATACAAGTTTAAGGTGCTGGCAAAAAAGGAATGTCAACATGAAGATAGATTAGAATTGTATTGTCTGAGAATCTGGTGGTGATAGGATTAATTGAAGATTTCAATAGCTCATCGAGATTATTTGAAAACAGGAAAATATATAGATTGACAAGGAAAAGGCAGGGCAGTGGCACAAGGTAAATTCCTTAGAGAGCTAGCAATAACACAATGGGCCAAACAGCCTCTTTCTACGCTGTAACTACTTTATGATTTTCCAAGTCAATGTGAAGGTCAATGATCAGTCAACAGCAACATTTATCACATCAATATACATAGTATTAGCGTGTGTGCTCCAGCCATTAGTCCTTAGTCTCATAGAACGATCTTGCAGTTTTTCACGGCGCACAGATTCCATGATAGTCTGGAAGATCGTGCTCAGCACATGCTCAAACAAACCAGTCCATCCAGGGAGAGAGGTGACAGAGCTCTGGTTACTGGAGCTGAAAACTACACACTTACCTAGACTGGAACGAAAGCTATTCATAATTTGCCTCCACAGTGATAAATAATTTCTGATCCCTAAACTTTATCTTCACTGATTTGTTCTAAAAATAAGCTGCTCAAATGATACAAGCTCAAACACGAGAGGAATGGATAAGTAGATTTAAGCAGGTCATTTAACTTGGGCTGCAATAAAGTAACCAGGCGACATGAATGCAAAATTAGCAAGCCTCAAGCAAGGCGAAAGATTAAAATGCTTCCCACTCTCTAGAGTAGTGGCTAAATGGGAAATACTGCCAACAAAAGAAATTAATGGTATGCTGATGACTCCAGCAAAACAAAGCCCAGCTGGATATATATGTCTGTTTAAGAATGGGGTTGCAGTATCAAAACAAAAATAAGCATAGGTCATCGAATGTTCCACAAAAACCTATGGCTTTGCCACACTGGATCCACAGACAGGTTTTCTGCAGAAGGATAATCAGTCAATTTAAAAAAATTTTTTTTTACAAATTTGAAAGCGCCAGAATTCTGAATTAAATGGAAAAATCTCGATGAAGTGTCTTACATTCACAACATTAACCCATCATTGCCACGATTTTTCATAATGGTCATTTTTCAGGTTTTTGTAAGCCAGTTACATAATCACTTAGGGAACCACTAGCTCAATTGGATAGATGACCAGTGGGTGGTTCAGATTAATGCCAACTGCGAGGGTTCAATTCCAGTTGCATCTGAGGTTGGCTTGGGACCTGCCTCCTCACCCTGCCAACAGTATATTACCATTGACTAGAAATCAGGTCATGATGAAGTGCCAGAGGACAATGTTAGGTGGATTGGCCATGCTAACCTGTCCAGAGTGTCCATGGAGGTGCAGGTCAGGTGGATTGGCCATGCTAAACTGCCCATAATGTCCAGGGAAGTGCAGGTTAGTTAGATTAGCTGTGAGAAATGAAGGTTTACAGGGATAGGATTGGTGGGTGGGGATTCTGGGAGAGATGCACTTCAAGGCTGTTGGTGTGGACTCAAAGGGCTGAATGGCCTGCTTCCACGCCGTATTATTCTATGATTCTAAACAGCGAGGACCTGCCTTCAGACAGAGCACTGATGGATGGATAGAATCACCTATATCTTTCTATGAGAATAAAACTAAGGCTAGGACAGGTGTCACCGTTTGAAAATAAGGGTCCAGGTATTCTGATGGCCAGATGGTCAATGGAGCAGCATAAATTGAAGATGTATATTGAGATCATGTGGAATTGCCAACATGGCTGACTCTAGGGGAACTGTCCAAGAAATTGAATCTTCCAACAGACAAATCCCCTGCAATGCAACACTCCAAATATCTCAGTTTAAGGTTGGAGACTTTGGAGCATATTAGATTAGATTAGATTACTTACAGTCTGGAAGCAGGCCCTTCAGCCCAACAAGTCCACACCGACCTGCCGAAGCGCAACCCACCCAAACCCATTCCCCTACATTTACCCCTTCACCTAACATTTTTGGCAAATTAGCATGGTCAATCCACCTAACCTGCACATTTTTGGACTGTGGGAGGAAACTGAAGCACCCGGAGGAAACCCACGCAGACACGGGGAAAATGTGCAAACTCCACACAGTCAGTCGCCTGATGCAGGAATTGAACCCGGGTCTCTGGTGCTGTGAGGCAGCAGTGCTAACCACTGTGCCACCATGCTGCCCACATTGATTCACATAAGCTTAAAACTTACCTCGGAAAAGTGATAAGATTAAAAATCTACTTTGATTCCCGGGAAACTATTAAAAATGACCCTCTGCTTTAAAAGAGTTTAGAAGAATGAGGAGGGTGGATCTCATTGAAACCTATAAAATTCTAACAGGACTAGACAGGTTGGATGCAGCAAGGATAGTGGGAGAGTCCACAACCAAATGTCACCATTTAAGGATAAGGGTAAATCTTTTGGGTCTGATATGAAGAGAGATTTCCTCACCAATAAAATGGTAAGTCTATGGAATTTCACCACAGAAAGTGGGTGAGGCCAAAATATTGTGGTTCCAAGAAGAAGATGAATATCACTCATGTGGCCAAAGGGATCAAGGGGGAAAGGGATTAGAACATTGAGTTCAATGATCAGCCGTGATCATTATGAATGGCGGAACAGGCTCTGCTTCTATGTTACACTCCTCCATTCCCCTGACCTGCATGCGCAACATCCCACCTCCTCACCCCGCCTCAACCCTGCTCCCTGACCCAGAAACACCCCAAATCCAGCTCCCAACTCCCCCATCAGACGCCTTGAACTTATCCAACCTGATATGTGACCTGACTCTGACCCCAGACCCCACTCCAACCAAATTCCTAACCTACCCTGGCTTACCTGGAACCCAACATACCTCACTCACATGGTACCTGACCCCTTCACTTTATATCCGTATCCTTTCACAGTGACTGTCAAAGTGTCTGCTGGACATTTAAATAAAAACCAGGCTTCCCAAAGCAATGGCCACTGTAGAGTACCAAACTGTGCTCTTAATGATACAAGCCCTTCCTCTCACATCCACCCAAACCATTCTCATGGATCACTATGAAGGGTTGCAAAAATCGTCATGCCTTGATATGGGGTCACAGTGGGAAAAAGCTGGAGAAGTCCCACAACACCATAAGATATAGGAGCAGAATAAATCTGTTCCACCATACAGTAAAATCATGGTTAACCTGATAATTCTCAACTCTACTTTCCTACCTTTTCCTTGTAATGCTGGATTCCCTTACCACTTAAAAATCGATTTATCTTGGCCTTGCAGACACTAACGATCCAATTTTACAGCCCTCCACAATAAAGAATTCCACAGACTGACAAGCCTCAGAGGAGAAATTCTTTCCTATCTCCATTTTACATGTGCAACCCCTTAATCTGAGATTACGCCCTTTGGGCCTAGACTCCCCCACATGGGGAAACAACCTTTCTGCAACTATTTTGTCAAGTACCCAGAAAATCTCGTAACATAGAAACAGAAAATAGACCATTTGGCCCTTCGAGCCTGTTCTGTTATTTAATGTGATCATCCCACTCAGTACCCACTTTCAAACCCAAGTGTATTTCAATAAGGTTGCCTCTCATTCTTCTAAATTCCAATGCGTACAGCCCAAACTACTCAAACTTTCCCCATACTCTACATCTAGTATCAGTTTAGTGAACCTTCTCTGGACTGCCTGCAATCCAGTCTTCAATAAAGGACCTAAACCTGTTTGCAGTACTCCAGCTGTGGTCTGATTGGTGCCTTGTATAAATTTAGCACACCTTCCTAACTTTTATACTTTATTCCTTTATTACTATATTTGAAATAAACACCACCATTTCATTTGCCTTTCCTGTTACACATTGAACTCGGATTTTGTGATTCATGGGAAGGATTCCCAAATCCCTCTGTTCTGTCGCTTTCTGCAGCCTTTCTTCAAATAAATAATTCTCAGATCCTCTATTCTTCCTGCGAAAGTGCATAAATTCACATTATATTCCAACTGTAAAGTTTTTGTGCCCACTCACTTAACATGTCGATATTCTTCTGCAGATTCTTTGTGACATCCTCACAGCTTACCCTTCCCACCTATTTGTGAATCATCCACAAACATGGCCATAATATATTCACATTCCTTATCCAAGTCATTAATACATATTTTAAATAATTGTGGCCCCAGCACTGATCCCTCTGACACTCCACCAGTTCTGGATTGCCATCGTGAAAACGCCTCCCTAATCCCAACTCTTTGTCTTTTATAGTTAGCCAATCCTCTGTCCATGTTATTATACTAACTCCAGTATCATGGGCGGTTACTTCATTAAGTAGCCTAGTACACGGCACCTTAACAAATGCCTTCTGAAAATCAAAATATATTACATCCAATGCTTCCCCTTTACCTATCCTGCTTGTTACAACTCAAACATTTCTAGTCAATTTGTCAGACATAATTTTACCTTTATGAAACCATACTGACATTGCTTGATCATATTATGTATTTGTAGATGCTGTGCTATTACATCCTTTAGAACAAACTCCAACTAACATGAGAATCAAATCCCCAAAGTAGACCTGTCAAAGACCACAGAGCATACAAATAAGGCGAGGAACAAGTGGTTTAGAGGAAATCTGAGAAAGACCTTTTCCATTCAGAGAGCCGTAGAAAGAGGAGCGTGCTGTCTGACAGGGTGGTGGAGGCAGGTACTCATTGCTTCAGAACAGGAGGTCACCTTCCAGCTATCTCCAACACAGAAATCATCTAAAGGTAAATGGATAGTTTTGATCCAATCACAAACTGAGTTAAGTTTCTGATTCCGATTGGAACATTTGGGCCAAGGGTTTTACATTTAAGATAGACATAAATCGATTTTCTTTTCTCTCCCTGAAGTTCATGAGTCCATGTAATTCTCCTCCCCACAGAGCCATGGAAATAACGTCACTGAATATTTTTAAGGCAGAGGTAAGTAAATTCTTGATTGACAAAGGAATTAAAGGTTATAGTGTGTTGGTGGAATTATAGAGTTAAACATCACAGTCAATCAGCCATGACAGTTGAGCAGCTTGCGGGTCTGAAAGCACATGCTCCTGATTTGTTAGGATTGTATGCAAGTATTCACTATTAGCCCAGCTAGCTAGATGGCTGATTTGTGAAACAGAATGATGCCAACAATGTGGGTTCAATTCTCACATTGTCTAAGTTCACCATGAAAGTCCCAGCTTCTTAACCTCTCCCCTTGCTTGAGGTATGGTGACCTTCAGGTGAAACCACAACTAGTTGTCTCTCTCTGATCAGAGAGCAGCCCTATGGTCTGGTCAGACAATGGCAACTTTACTCCAAGAACAGATGTGTTAAACTTGGACTTCCAGAAGCTGCCTGCATCACTCATTAGGTTTATGAAAATATCATTTCAGCACTTCAATTCAAATGACACAAAGGTTCTGTACTTGCACATTAGAGACAAACTAAACTCATTACACAAATTTAAGTCAAAATTTTATATGTAAGTTCCAATTTAACAATATTATAAGCGATAATTACAGCCAATCAACTTCTCTGGCATTGAAAATTAATGATTACAAGCACAGGGTTTCATTCTTTCATGTTATATTTGCTGTTAAAGATTTTTAAAATGTTATTTTTAAATTCAATTTTCCTTTCTTTTATTAATCCATTTTCTACTATTCTTCCTGTACCTGATTAAACAAAGAATTCACCAACGTAAATTTACACTTCCTGATCAATCCTTGTATTGTTAATCATACTGAAGAATTGTTAAATTATGAAGTTATACGGTGTTTACCTGTTCAATTAGGTTCTAGATGCCTGCTTTCCTTTGCTGCAATCCTTTCAGCCTGCATTTTCAGCAACTTGACACACTAACAATTCATAAACTTAAATGTGCAAGGTTAAAACTAATAACCAGCAGATGCTCTGCTGTGAAAATTACATCCTATCTTGCTTAATTGCTCAAGGTTGGAAAGAAATCTCAAAACATTGCACACTTTATTATTGATTTTTGTGTATTTGACTGAGGAAGTGGTACAAGTTTGATACGGACCATCGTGACTAAATGGTAGTTCAAGAAGTGTAACACCAGCGATTTGTGGAGTCACTCTGCCCCAATTTGCACCCATGCTGTTAAAGGAAATTTGCGTGGAGAGGCATCTGGCATCAATTTGCATGTAGATTGTAATACGCCCTCTTCTGAAGTTGGCAAATCCAAATAACCACATAGTGTAAATTTAAGTGTAGTGTTGTTCAGGAATAAAATGGGGATCAGTGCTTCATTGCTCCTTTTTCTTCTGTGTTACATGGCTCACATGGTGCGAAATAGGCAGAGGAAAATCAGGTGTATGCAGTTGGTTTCATGACATGGAACGTATTAGAAGTAACCTCAAACATGGACAGTGTCGCCTCAATCGGCAGAACAGAATTTATTTTGTTGTAAGAAAGCTCAACACTCGAATCCCCTTCCAATCACTCCAGGAGTCCTGAACTTCAGCTGACGAAGGAGCAATGTTCTGAAAGCTTGTGGTTTCAAATAAACCTGTTGGACTATAACCTGGTCTCGTGTGACTTCTGATTTTGTCCAACCCAGTCCAACGTTGGCACCTCCACATCATTCCTAAAAGTCTTGATCTAGAAGTGAACTACTTCCTCAGGGGACAGATACACAACAGCAAATTTCTCGATGTACTTACTCCTCTCCAAATCTTTAGACATATGAAATGATTGTAATTCCCTTGCTAAAAATGTCAATATGCATGTTTTTAACTGAATGTTGGTAATTTCCAGGACTATGCACCACAAAACAGGATTACTAAGAAAGTTAGAACCCAAAGAATGAAACAGACACTAGTGGCATGGATCAAAGATTGGCTCAGTGACAAGAAACAGAATATTGCTGAATGGTTGTTTTTCAGAGTGATAGAAAACATACAGCAGGCATTTAGAAAAAAGCATTTATACATCATGTACTGGCTAGTTGGCTAAGGACATGTGACCTCTACCTCTGCTGTAACTGCCTTTTACTTCATTTTGTGACAACCATGAACCACATTACTCGAAACATGATTGTCAGAAGTGTCAAGCTGATTGAGTGAATTTGCAGAATGCTAAGGGAGGCAGCTACTCTACAAGAGAGGAAGCATTGTTTTTTTTAAAATGCAGTCTGCAACTTTGAAGTCAGGTAGTCAGAATGACAGTGAACTTTCCAGTCCCTGCTACTGTGGAAATGAAAGGAAATAGCAGAGAGAATGTCTTTTTTCAGACTCAGTGGGAAAATTATGAAATTGTTACCGAACTAAATAAAAAGACTGAGAAAGTAAAAGTTACAACCCTGTTGTCTGTGCTGGGACAAGTGTTACAAGCTAAAACCTGACTGAGGAGTAGAGAACTCAGCTAGGAGAAGCTTAATACCCCACATTAAGGTTACTGATGAATGTTATATGTTCAATGTCAAAGCCTGGAGGAAAAGGAGAATATTGATCAGATATGTGATTGCAATGACACAATTGCAATTAATTGTTGATACCTGTGATTTGGGTAGTGCTAAAACTGTCTTAGGCAGAGTCTATCAGCTGGGGGATGCAAACATACTCTTTAGATTAGATTAGATTAGATTACTTACAGTGTGGAAACAGGCCCTTCGGCCCAACAAGTCCACACCGCCCCGCCGAAGCGCAACCCACCCATACCCCTACATCTATCCCTTACCTACACTACGGGCAATTTAGCATGGCCAATTCACCTGACCTGCACATCTTTGGACTGTGGGAGGAAACCGGAGCACCCGGAGGAAACCCACGCAGACACGGGGAGAACGTGCAAACTCCACAGAGTCAGTCGCCTGAGGCGGGAATTGAACCCGGGTCTCTGGCGCTGTGAGGCAGCAGTGCTAACCACTGTGCCACCGTGCCGCCGTGCCGCCCACTGAGAAAGTGATCGCCATGTGCAGAGGCTCTGAAGTTGTCAACCATCAGCTAGATATAATAATGGAAGAACAGACAAGGCTGAGGCATATTTCAGGGCAAATAAGAACATCATGAGAAATATTTGCAGAAGAGTCAACAGAAAGTTCAAGGCCAGAGCGCAGTATGTAAATATTGTGGAGAACATCACACAAAGGAAAAGAACCCATGTCCAGTGTGGGGAAAGTAGTACCTACCTGGAAGGAGCTAAATGACGTTCCACACAAATGTTTACTAGAAAGAAGCAAAGCAAGCCTATAACAGGTGACCTATTGAAAGACGGCATCCAAATGATTCTAACACATCATGGGTTGGTGTTGTCAGCTGTCAAGTTAACAAATGGTCTTGTAACTATTAGAATGATAAATGCAGAGGGAGAGCATCAAGTGAATGGAAAGTGCTAGCGAGACATGGAACCCTCATGCAAACATCATGGGCTTCACAGATCTGTACAAATCGTTTCAAGATGGTGACCTGAAAATGAAACTCGGAGTGAGGTTGGGTCAACATGATGAAACTCATCCCAAGAGGACAGATGAAACTGAGGGCCCAATGTAATGGGAAGCACAAAGATGTGGATTCAGCTCATATATGCTAAGGAACATCCACTCATGTTAGCTGAAGCAAATCTAAAGCTTGGATTGGTAACACGATACCTGCCAGAAGGTCACTAAGTTGTCGACAGCTGAACAGATCTGAAATGGTGACAAAGATGGTTTTTCATGTCTTGGGTCCCCCCTGGTGGTCGTCATCTCAAAGTAAATAAAAGTGCGAGGCCAAGAGTTCAAGCTGCCCTCAAGTAACAGCCTGAAAGATAAGATGAAAAGGACCAGTGGTACCACTGACCCAGGATGTGCAAACAAAAATGAATATTTTGACCAATGCCTCCATTACCTCTGCAGCCACTTCATTTAACACCCTTGAATACAGGACATCAGTTCCTGGAATGTTGACTAATTTCACTCCCATTATTTGCCAAAATCTTCCTTGCTTGTAATAGAGAAGGTTACAAAAACTTCCCTCCCATGAACACCCTGCATATCTGTTATCTTTGGGATGTTTAGCATCCTCCACCAATGTAAAAATATTGATTTAAGTTACCTGCCATAACATTGTCCCCATTATCATTCTTACTGTTTGTTTTTAAATTTCTTACAATATTCTTCCAGAATCAATTTTCTCAATTTAAATTGATTTTTTACTCATCTGCTGCTGTTCCTTAAAAATTCCCAATCTCAGATCTACCACTAGTTTTCACCGCTTTGTGTGTCTTAGTTTTTAAATTTAATTTTCTCCTTGACTGACTTTGTTAACTACGATGGTTCATCGACTCAATAGAGACATAGAGAACAAAGGCAGTGTGGTTAGGATAAACCTGAATAAAATGTTACTTCAGCCTCAACTGGAGTATTGTATCCTACTCTGGGCACCATACTTTAGCAAAGATTAAAGAGAGTAGAAAAAAGACACATGAGATTGGTTCCAGGAATGAGGAACTTCAGTTATGTGGACAGACTGGATAAACCGGGGCTGTTCTCCTTGGAAAAGATTAACAGGAGATTGGATACAGGTGTTCAAATGATAAAGATAGACAAGGAGAGACTGCTCTAACTAGTGGAAGGATCCTGAGTCAGACGACACTGATTTAAGGAGACTGGGAAAAATAAGCAATGGTGACATGAAGACTCTTATTCCCCCCCTTGAATGGTTAGGATCTGGATTTCTCTGCCTGGGGATGTGGTAGAGACAAATTCAATCAAGACAGGAATTTGTAATTATCTGAAGAGAAAATAAACTTGCAGGGTTACAGAGAAAAGGCATGAGAACGGAACAAGTGAACTGTTCTTGCCGAGAGTTGATATGGATACAATAGGCCAACTGGTTTCTTTCAGTACTCCAGCACTCAGTGGTTCTACATTGGTTTGCATTTCTTTTCTCCTGGGGGGGGGGGGGCTCGGTGGGAATGGAGAATGACTGAAATTATTCCCAAACACGTGGGTAATTTTGAGACCTGACAAAAGTTCTGTGTAATCTTTTCTGGCTCTGTACTTTCCTAGATGCCTATGTATCCTCCGCAAACGCATAATTGATTGTTAACACAGTAAGGGGAAAAAACAAAACTGAGTAATTATTTCAATGCAATGTGAAAGTACCCACAAGAATGTGAAAGTGCAACCAATGATTTTGTTATCAATACAAATTACAGATCAAAATAGAACTTGGAATGTTATAAAGAGGTGATCATCAGAGTTGATTTGGAATTGTTTTAATTTTCTCCAGAGTATTTTATCTCAGATTCTCAAATTAATGAGTTGAATCACCAATGATGACAGCAGATGTACAGGTTGGAAATGCATTTCCAACACTCCCAAACTAATCTCCATCTTTTATAGAATATAAAGATAAACAAAATACAATGAGTTAAATAGTACATGCAGCCTGAAGATAAATCAGGCTTTGATACCTTTTAACAATTTCACTGGGGTTTTATTAGCCTGTTAAATACTGGGAAGTTGGAAAGATCTCCACATTTACAATAAAATAAACCATGTTATTGTTTAAAATAATCTAAGTCATGTTGAAAGCAGCATTTTTTTTAAAAGCTTGGAAATTTAATGTAATTAGTAAGAAGTGGAAATGATATTCACATAAACACAAACTATTTGTACATAAAAGAGAAATACACAACAACTGCTTGATGAAAAATCACTTGGGAACTGTATTTTAAACCAGATAATAACCTCTCCAATGGTTGTATCATCACGCCAGCTTTTTGGAAGCCCAGCTGTTTTGCTTTGTAACAGTCTCCTGAAATGAATTTTTTTCAACATCACCTTATGTACTACAAGGGAAATAGTTCTGGATTACTGCAGTAATAATCTCATTTTTATTCCATCACATTACAACAGATGTATCATGTAATAAGTAGAATAGTGGACAATGTCAATAGTATTATTAATTCATGTTACTATCACGCTAATCAGTTTTCATAATAATATTTTGTCTAAGGAAGTAAAATAGACAATGAATACACTTTTAATTGCACATTACTTTAACTCTTTCAAAGGGCTACTGGTGGCATGATTCACAAGTAAAATATAAATCTGAGCTGCTGGCACAAAGTAAGTTACTATTCACATGTTAAGCTTAGGTGAGCAATACTATGAAACGAATTCAGACTCTAGACACTTACAATGGAAGCATATTAAAAATAGGCCAGTACAACAAATCTAATTTTAACTAGCAGTCTCAGAAATAAATGGACCAAACGCCTCCTCTCTCACCATGCCCCACACCCCTGTAAGCCAAATTACTCCGACGAGAGCTGTTGCTTTCAAACCCAAGCACAGACTAGGCAAAGGGAAGAATGCTGACTCTTTAATTAGATTCATGATGACTGGATGCACAATTGGACAGAATTGGCTCCCTGCTGATCGGAGCAGCTCATTGAAAATAAAACTACACTTTCCTAAAGCAGTTCTGTTCCAGTTCCAAACTTGATATTATCTAGAAATTTAACAGGCTTGTTTGGTAAATGTTAGACACTAAACACATACTGGCTGATATCCTATTTTCCAACCTCATCTTCCTTGTCAAGATATCTGCTTCTAGCAATGTTAAAAGTTAAAATTTTAAAAACTTTTTCCCTTCTTCCCTAGCCACACAGTATAAAGACAAGCAACCAGTTAACAGAATCCCTTCCCCACAGTGCTATCCCAGGAGCTCCAGCACCTCAAGAGTCAGTGGGGGGACCTGATATCTGACTCCTCAGTGACCCAACACAGTCACTTTATTTGAATAAAGAACAATGGATGATTGAAGGTGAAGAGCCTGAGAAATTGCCAGTCACCAATTTATTATTACCAGAAATCACAATACATCCATAATTTTCACTGCCATAAATCATGATGCAATATAGTCAAGCATCATCCTCTTTAACTGAGAATATTTCCACAAGCAAAATGGACACTTCTACAATTACAGTTAATCTCAATTTTTCAGTAATCTTTAAATACATATGGCTATTAATTGTCTCATTACTGGGTTACTAAGGCTGCATTTAATTAAAACCACAGTACAATTCCCAGTAATTACAACCTTACTGTTCTAATATCAATATGACGTCATGTTCTACTGTGCTTTTGATTTGAGTTCAGAGCATCCAATTTCTCCACTGGTTTCTATACTTTGCTATGACCTGCACTTGGCCATTGTTTTCTGTTAAAACTGGCCAACTTCAAATGAGTAGGCTAGCTCCATTCAGTTTCTTTAAGGTCAGTATTATTCCAAGGCTAACCAATTCCTGCTGGTTCCCACCCTGTTCTGGATGCTGCTCTCCCGATGCAGAATGATTCTACCTGCACCATCAGGCTGCTAAAGCTTTTCATCGTGTATTCATCAGGACAACGGCAACATTTCAAACACTTCACAATTCACAAGGGCACCAATTGTCATCAAATCAACTTCGACTGGCTGGGGTATTATTTTGGAGAAAATAACACTAGGTGCTCCAAGATCCCAGGTGATTCAATAAAGGTCTTAGGTTTGAACGTGTTCCTTCTCCATACAGAGAGCAGGTACCTTCATATGAATATAAATGATTTCTAGAAAGCATAAATCAATGATATTATGAGCTCAATTGATTGCTCTAAAATGGTTGTTAGTGCAGCAATTGATATACTCAGGTTTGTTTAGCAATTGTTGCACTTTGTGTAATCAGATCTTGTAGTAGATGTTTTGTTTGGGATTTCACAAATACAGGCATGTTGAATATGGTCTTTCGTCTGACTATTACAAACAATTAAAGAAATAAAGTGTTTGAGTCAACTAACCACTTGTCAGGATGTATAGTTCATGGACCTGAAATTAAACTGGCACTGAAATTCACACAGTATGTTGCTCAAATGTGTGGTCAATACAACATAATTTTGGATAGACTGCAGCATCCTGTTAGTGAGGTCCCTGTGCACCACTGACTTAAACTCATCCCATCTGCTCCCACAGCCATAATTAAATTAATCTCTTATTTTTCTTTTACTACTTACGAAGTTGAAACATTATCAATTTTTAAAATTCCTGGTATTTCTGAGAGAGGAAACTACAAGTGTTGCAGAATATTTCAGTCTAGCTGACATATAAGGCAATGCCTCATCTAAGGAAACCTATTGATAAAACAATTATTCCTAGTACCAAGCTTTCACAGAGGGTTAAACTGGGGAATACTTGGCTTAAACTATTTACATTGGTGATCTTTGCCCTTTGCCCGGAGGTCTGGCTCTGTGATTAACAGGAACTCAGGGCGAAGTACTGAGGTCGATATATAATTGCACAAAATGATGTATTATTAAAAGTGACCTCTTCCAAGAAATTTGAATATTTTCATAAAGGACTGCTTTTCGTAATCTTTAGTAATCTTAAGAGCCAAGCTCTGGAACATGTATTAAAAGAAGAGTCACTTATTTGACAACGTCAAAATGATTGTATTTTTTAAATTCACATTAACAAACCGAGTCTCTATACTTGCAATAGGATTATTGCTTTGTGTTTTTTGAGCTTTAACCAGGATCAAAGGCAGCATCATTAAAAGACAACAATGTATTTTCTAAACTCGAACCTCTCTTATATAAAATAAGTCATTTTAAAAAGTTCAGCATGAAATGTGACTTTTCGCTGGTTGTTCGCTTTTAATTGAGTTATAAAATTAATGGCAGGATGTAGTAACTACAGTATTAATGGACAAAGTTGACCTTTCATATCCATTTCTGATACCAGTTGCATCTTGATCATTCAGCATCAGCAACATGATTTGTACAGTTTTGGTCACCTTATTCAAGAAAGGATGTAAATGTGTAAGCAGTATTTGCGATCCTTGCTGATGTTATTTATGGACCAATCAGATCCCAATCTGAAATCTAGTTTGATAGATTTTTTTGTGTGTTTTACTGAGATGGTCTTTCACTGAAAGACAAACAAGCAATGCGACAGATTTGTTTTTAACAATGAAACAGAAGATTGTTTTTATGCAAAAGAATTGAAGATAAAATTACATAAACCAAACTATCTAAATAAAACACACATTTAAAGATTTTAAACACCCTGGTAAAAATACAATCACACTAATCCCAACACTATCCTATTATCGAATGCTTTTCCCTAACCCATATAGGGTTTGACTTAACAGTGGCCTCAATTTGCGGTCAGAAGACTCTGATAGCCTCTTCTAGGATTAGTCATACAACTCTTCTCAGACTTTCTCAGCTTCGTATAACCCCTTCAGGTCTTAACCAAGCACTTCTGATCTGGAATTGAAGTATTCAGAATATGTAAGTAACATCCTCACACTTATGTAGCCCTTTTCTTCTCAGCCTAAAAGAACACTCTTTCTCAGGAGCAACTCATGCAGCTTCAGCAAGGACACATGCAAAATTATCAAACTCAAACTAAATGGTCTTTCTTCAAGCAATGGGCGCTTTACCTAATGAAAAGAGAGATATCAATCACTGACTTTCTAAAACAGAAAATTAGATGTACAACTGTTTACTTTGATCACTCATAAAAACCACCCAAAGTAAACGAATTTTCGTTAACCTCTCTGAACTCTGTCTCAAACTCCTAAAACAAACACTATAGCTACAAAAATACCTACAAGTTAATCATTAAACCCCTTCAGAGACACAGGAAGTCAATACACCACTAGCTCAAAATTCAAAAGTCCAACACCAATGATATGAAAATATAGATGAATCATACAGATTGCAACCACAGCTCAGAGATAGTTCACACAACTGATAGCTGAGATGTGCGGGTTACCTTGTAAAAGAAAGTTTGACAGTCCAATTGGGGTTTGGAAGAATGAGAGCTAATTTTATTGTAACATGTAAGATCCGGAGGGCACTTGATAAAGTAGCTGTTGAAAGAATGCTTCCCCTCATGGGAGAGATTAGAATTAGAGGACACAGTTTAAAAGTAAGGGGTCTCCCATTTCAGTCACAGATGAGAATTTCCTTTCTAGAGAGAAGTCTTTGGACTTTTCCTCAGAGACCAGTGCAGGTGGGGGTGGCTCAATATTTTCAAGGCTGAGGTAGTCAGATTCTTGACTAAATTTTAGGTCACCGATTACTGGTGCTAGTCAGGATAGAATGACAAAGGAGACTCACATGGCCAAATGGTCCCAGTTTGTATGTACGGTTAGATAAGAGGTCTGTACAAGTATTCTCCTTTTAATGTTTGGTAAAAGAATGCTTTATCTGAGCTCCCTAACATAAAACTATTATCCACAATTAGGGAGAAATCTTTTGGCTGAGTGTTGAGCAGTGGTGGTACAGTATGATAATTAAATGAATTAAAGGTCTCCAATTAAAATGGAAAGTAGCATGGGGAATGTGTGGAATAGATAATTAACTAAATTGAAAAAAACAGTAGTATAAACAAAGTGCCTGAAGACAGGAATGATCATTATAAGGATAAACAAACATTACCAAAACTCAATCGTCATGTGCGTTTGAGATGATGGTTGAATTATATCTGGATTGTTACTGGTCAGAACCGTGTGGTTGCTTTCTGTCAATAAATATTCTGCAGTTATTCTTCTTGGAGGTCAGGGAGAAACTCAAAGAAATTCTTGGAGTTTTGATCTGCAGTCATTCATGAGGCTTAGGTCAATGCCATGACGGGAATATTATACATGATCTGTGGAGGGAAGGAGCTGAACAATCTTTGCTTGTTTTAAATTCCAAAGCAATCTTATGTTGCTTTGAATAGATTTCTGATGGTTTACAAAGCCGGTAGTACAGTCCTTCAGTGGTTAGCACTGCTGCCTCATAGCGCCAGGGACCCGGGTTCAATTCCACCCTCGGGCGACTGTCTGTGTGGTGTTTGCACATTCTTCCAGTGTCTGCGTGGATTTCCTCTGGGTGCACTGGTTTCCTCCCACAATCAAGAGATGTGCATGTTAGGAGAACTGGCCAAGCTAAATTGACCATTGTGTTCAGGGATGTGTAGGTTAGGTGCAATAGTCAAGGGAAATGTAGACTAATAGTGTAGGGGAATGGGTCTGGGTGGGATAATCTTTGGAGGGTCATTGTGGACTTGTTGGGCCAAATGCCTGTTTCCACATTGTAGGGATCCAATTTTTAAAAATCTTCAATTCAGAGCTATCAGTGACTGCCTCTGTCATTACGGAATTCATTTTTAAGGTACAGTGATATTTGCAGCATATCTTCAAAATTACTCAGTAGAGTTTATGATAATAGTTTTTCATGAATAAGGAATGGTATGCAGAATTATTTCAGCAAACAAAATATTTAAAATGGGTTGACTCTTTCATTTGTGCCTCATCATCATCCCACTGTCCGTCTCATGAGGAAAAATAAATTCCAAACTCGGAAGAACTTAGAAAAATTGTGAATGACCCAATCCTGGATTTCAACAGTGAGTTTCTCAATTTTCTGACATGCGATTAACAAGAAATAAGCAAAAGCCTTGAAAAAGGGCATCAAAATTATGACAGGAGATCCCAGTAAAATTTCAGCAACTATGCTATGAATTCTGACCTCAGAAAAGCTGCACAAAAACTAAACCATGATCACAATGAGGCACAAGAAAGAACATAACTCTGAAACGTGGCTTAAAACAACAAGATTTTTGGAAGATACATGGGATATGAGCAAAGGCGGTTCTATGGAGTTAAATCATGGATTATTCATGGTTTTACTGCAAGACGTCTGAAGGGCTAAATGGCCTAATTTTGTTCCTAAATTGTTCCCTGTACAACATGTGATGAGCAAAATTATGCTTTCCAAGGTTTATAGGTAAGCATTGAAGGAATAAACTGAATGTGTATGAGAAGACTTGGACTGCAAGTAAAAACGCTAAAGAACTAATATCCTTATTGTGAGCTTGAAGTCAATGTTTTACAGTTCACTGTTAATAAAATTGTTGGCAGTTCTTTTTTTATTTTAATAATAAATTGAGCATGATGTTGGAAGCAGAATTACAGGATTTCATTCAAGTTTTCAATATTGCTTTCATTTTCCTATTATTCTGTCAGATAGGTCATGATGGGTGAAATGGCAACACTCCTTCTTGGAATGGGTGATTCCTGGTGAGTGAGTAATTCCATATCCTGTAAGAGACATCATGGATGACTCTTTAAAAGATCTTTATTTCTTGTTTCTCAACTGGGAAAGGGGGCAATTATAGCTGGTGTCAGCCTTTATTGATGGGGACCCTCACTACTGCTTGTTTTAAACTGGTAGCCAAGAGGTGATCTTGTGAAAAGGCATGAGTGAATTTGTGTGTCAGGGAAACTGCTATGAATTGGATCCTGGTACGATGACCAAGACTCTACAGTGTAGAAAGAAAATTGTGTGGACCAGAAATATGTTAACAAAGGATGATACCTTCCTGCATTTGAAAAGAATGAGTAAATGGTGAATGACTAAGTCCTCAGCAATCCTAGCTTTTTTGTGAGTGTTACTCATAGTGATTCACTGGTACCAAAAGGTAAAAGAATCCGCTAATAGCCCAGAGGCTATGATTTTATTATTCTGAAATTCTCTCAGCTGCTACTTCAGACTTAAATAAGATCGTTTTTCTCTTAATTATACATCATTCTTTATTATACATTAATATTCTCTGTGAGTGTATCTTGCTCACTTCATGTAAAATCCATTTCTTTTTTTAAAAAGTGCAACAGAATTTGGGAAAATAGACCTGCATTTGGCATCTAAAATAATTTACACTTATTCATTTTTAAAGCAATGTAGAGGAAAGAAGGAATAATTGGATGCGTAGACCAGATAGATCAAATATCTTTTCTCACCTGAATGTTATTTCTAGGGCAGGTCAAATTGACTCAAAGATGAAACCCTGGATGATCATGCAAACCAGTGCTGTGATGTTTGCTATGTT
Source organism: Chiloscyllium punctatum (assembly GCF_047496795.1). Taxonomy (NCBI): domain Eukaryota; kingdom Metazoa; phylum Chordata; class Chondrichthyes; order Orectolobiformes; family Hemiscylliidae; genus Chiloscyllium; species Chiloscyllium punctatum. The sequence goes on from NC_092739.1 coordinate 50,484,412, forward strand.
ATTTGAAATTTAAAGACGAATTACAGTTTATAATTTGATGTGATTGACTTGACATTGTATTCTACAAATCTATTTTAAACAGCAGAGAAAACTGTAGCGATTTTAATGAAGCAAAATCAAACTGGGTCATGGCAATTTATAGAATTATTTTATAATTATGTTGAAGCAGGTTTACTAAAGATGAGATAAAGTTTATTTCATTGAAGTGAGAAAACAAGGTGAAGATCCATTAACGATGCATACCGACTATCTTGCCTGCCAAATCACTCCCATCTATACAATGCAACTAGTTGATGTTTGGAACATTGGATCATTGAGATTTAATAAAAGGGAATTCAATGTTCTTGCACTTTATTAGAATATACCATGCTAATGTGAGATATGGATTTCTTTACTATCAGTTGCAGGCACGCAACAGGGGAGAAAAAGCACAAGAATTATGGGTTGCATGAAAATCTATTAAAACACTGACATTTATAATCAACAACTTAGTGAAAGTAGCATCGAGCTCCAATTTTAATGAAGTGCATTTTACACACAGATTCAGGTTTCCAGTAATTACTGAACAAGATATATCTAAAAGCAAAGAAATGGGGTAAACATTCTTTCAACAACATATTACATCGCTATTTCACACAGAGGCTCAGAAACAGACTGTGCTCAGAATTTGAATCAAGCACAGAAATGGATCGTTTTTATTTGAGCTGACCCTTTGAAGGTCTGCTTTGCTATTCTGCTGCATCAAATAAAATATAACCATATTATTATTTTAAATGAAAATACATTGCATCTTAACAGTCATCCCAAGCCCTTCCAATTTCGCTTCTGCATATGCGGCTTTTGTAATTGTAAAGAACAATTGTGGATGTACTGCACAGATAGGAATGTTAAAGCTGACACAACTTTCAGAGCGAAGCAGATTTGAATAATTAATTTCATTCAGGTTTTACACATTTATAGCTAAAGACAATCAATATTTAAAGACGCGTTCAATGTTTTAACTATTGCTTTTGGATTAACATTGTAAAATGTGAAGAAACAATATAATTTGAGACTTTTTATTAACAATGCTGACCCAAACTTAATGTCAGCATGCTCAATAAGAAATAACCGATAAAGGATTTTTTTCCATCTCTGACACAGATTATTTTGGGAAGTGGGGGCAGGGAAGGAAGCATTTGACCATCTCAGCTCCCAAGTCAGAAGCCGCCAATCAACTGCCAAGTGGAAGAGCTTCACTGCATCTCCCATCACTGGGCTGTCATTGCTGCAGCTGATGTGTTCAATTCAGAGATTCTGCTCAAGGCTGCCAGTCAACTCTCTTTCTCATATCAATTCTGGAAATAGTTTGGCATGAGAGACATCGACTGCTTGAGCTCTTTGAACCCAGCAAATATTAGAATCCATATTAAGTCTATTTTGTTCAAAAGAATCTCTGTGCAAGGGAATGCATCAGGCAAATCGTCAAACGGTTCCAGCAGCAGTGTTTAAAAGATACAAAATGTGTACTGGATACAAACTGCTAGAATGAAAATGAGGAGATAGAGAGTGGAGTGAAATTCACAAAGTTAATGAGTAATAGTTTAAGGCTGATGAGAAATTAGTAGGGCAAGTGACATAGTTCTAACAAGTCCCATACCTAGAATTTTACGAAAAATAATACCGACATTCAGTGTATGAGAAAACTTCTGAGATTAGCAGAAGAGATATTCTTTTAAAAATATTTTCTAAGTAACATTTTCTCTTTTTCATCACTGGCCATAGGTTGCACGTTACAGCAAAGGCTAGTTAGCAGCCAAGTGGCTGTCAGGTATTGTCCTTTAATAAACCAGGTTTTGCACTGTCTGATCTTTTAATTTTCCTTCCACCAACAATGGCATCCCTTGACTGTTCTCTTCTGTTCACCAAATGGGCTTGAATTTACATGTTACCGCCATGCCTGTTTACAGCAGGGAGTGGCAGACATGTAAAACCAGGGTGAGTGCTCAGTACACCACATCACAGCCAACCATTCCTGAGCTCACCTTTGTAATGCAGAGAGTGGGCATGCACTGAACTCAGTCCAGTATTAACTTGTCCATTCTGCTTTATTATTAGCATGGGAAACCAGGCAGGAGTGAGCATCCTGCTTTTTAAAAAAAGTCTTTAGACATATGGGAAGGAAAGGGGACATGATCTTCAGACGACATTGGGAGTACCTCCAGAAGATAGTAACCCAACTCCTTCCTCCCTGCATTGTATGTGGATATATTAAATAATCAGCAATAAAAATGTAATTCCTGCAGAAGGCAACCCCATTATTTCTAGCCTAATCTATCCTAGACATTTCTAAATTAGGAAAACTTTATTAAAAATTGGGACTGTTAAGAATGACATCTGTCGGCACTCTTGACCCACCTTCCTGAAGGTCAGCAAACCCTCCCCCATACAATGCTTCTTACTGTCCTGGCTCCCGGGATCCATTGAGCCTTCTTCCTGGGACTGACAAGAGTCACAGCAGCACCTATGTCCAAGCTGTGGCACTGCCAGGACTATTGGAGCTGCCAACCAATCAGATTTGCAAGCTGCTGCAATGGGAGGGATGGGGGGGGGGCACTTCCTCCGGCTGAGGGGCTGATGTTCCATGCTGCACCAATAACCTACATGTTATGGCTGCAGGGCAGGCTTCTTCTGGGTCTGTCCACTGACCACCAGCTTTCCTTCTGAGGGACAGAGAACTGTCCACTCCAGGTCACCTGTCTGTTTCTGCCCTATGTCTCGAGTGAGGACAAGTTTCCCCTGTACCCTTTTCCTCGCTAAAATATAGACATGGTATTCAAACTCACATTCACAACTTCAACTGCTGGAAGAAAAAAAATCATTCTCTATGTGGAGATTTGTCTCCATTTTCACGCCACTTCTCATTCTTAACAGTCCCAATTTTTAATAAAGTAATCCTAATTTAGAAATGTCTAGGATAGATTGGGCTACAAATAATGGGATTGCCCTCTCCAGGAACTACAATTTTATTGCTGCTTATTTTATATATCTACATACAACGTAGCTCAGTGTAACATTACAGTACCTTATTTAATTAAAATTTTCATTTACATTATTTGTGGTAGCATTTCTTGTCACAACTCAATTCTGTCCACTCTTTTAATAGCGGATGTCTAGTTGTGTCAGCTCCTCCATCGTTTATCTGCCTTTATAAAGTGCACAAGCTTCAGTGCATCAGATTCTCAAACTTAAAGTCATCTCACAGCTGAAAAAACATCCAGTGTTATAAAAAAAATGTAAAAATAGCACAATCCTTTTTGATTCACAACACAATAACTTTACAGAGGTGGAGCCTGAGCCACAAATGATGGACAGTTAATGAAGGATGCATTGACATATTTCACAGCACTTTATAAAACACTGCGCTGTACACCACTCAAAATGGTACTGCAAAGTATGTTAATGCACTTGTTATTAATATAACATCACTGCTCCGGGTTTTACGATGCAACCGCAGCATTCAAGAATAAAGTGGTTTAAAGAGACAGAACTGAATTCTGTAGGGCAACACAGATACTGCAGTACCTGTATTTTTAAAATCCACACTGACTCCAGTCCTGCCCTGAATGGGCCATCAACCTGTGCTGTGATACAATTTCGGAATAGAGCTCTTCACATGGAACCCAAGCTGGTCATAGCTATACAAAAGGATGCACTTGCCAGCAAAAATCACTGGTTAGTAATCAGGAATGGTAACGCTCAGACTGCTTCAAAGTCAATTGTATCTTTCTTATTGTCACACTGCCTGAAATAAATCTGGACGTTTCTTGCTGTTATGATGAAAATCTTCCAGTATAAGGAAACCTGCATTAAAGTGTGTGGGGAATTAGATTGTTTCAACGTGATGGTGGGTCAATGGCACAACATCATCCCATCTCCCCCTCCCTCCCCTCACTTCCAGCTTTCCATCAATTGGATTTGCAGGAAAGTGGGGGGCCCTTCGTGCAGCTATGGAATAAGATAGTTAAATAGTTCAATAAGCTGCATTTTTCGGAAAGATTTGGCTTTAACAGCAAGCAAATAGTAGACCTAATATCCGAGCTGGCAGCACCTACCTGGAACACTAAGAGGCTGTAAAGTGGGAGAGTTAGTGAGACTGACCACTGGGAACCCTTCGAGCAATGAAAGTGAAGGGCTGCAGGTGAAAGGCTGCTCTGCTCACTTTTCAGGATTGTCAATGTCAACTTCATACCATTCACCTCTAGCTGCACTTCCCTGGTGTCAGCCTTCACCACAGCATACAAAGCAGCATGAGCATCTCTAATGTGCGCCTCTTCCAAGGACCAAAAAGAGCAGCAATAGCAATAAAAGCAGGATCATTCACATCTGCATCAGAAATCTCCTGCTCAGTCACGGGCTACTCCACAAATGGAATAGGCAGAGGTGTCTGGCTGGAAGGAAGCAGGTGCCTTCACACAGTCAACATCCAGAGGGTCACCCTCTTGACATGCCTTGATATTCGGATTTTCATGCAGATCACGGCTTCCATCTACAGCATCCTAGAACAACAACTTTCCAGAGATGCAAGAGCAAAAGTAGCGCCAATGCTGAAAATCTGAAATAAAATCAGAAAATGTTGGAAAAACTCTGCAGGTACTGGAGCATCTGTGGTGAAAGAAAGAGAGCTAATCCCTTCACAGTGAATGACCTTCCTTTCCATCCTGCTCTGGTTTAACATATCACCCACTGGGCCTGGTAGACACATATTTCCAGTGGTTGCCAAGAGAGTATTAGTAACAACTTGTGAGGAGAGAGCTTGGAGAGGGTGATTGTGAGGCATCATTGCAAGAGAAAGTAGCATGAAGTAGTGTCTGGGTGACTGCTGTTTAACAGGGCTGACAGATACCTGTTCTGAAACTGCAGGTATGTTGACCTGACCTGAGTAGTGCTGTACAATAGAAAACTGGGAAAATCAGAATGTAGGGATAGACACTGGAAAATATTACCACACTCTCATTTCAGACCTCATTAGGTCCTAAATCCACTTCAACCAGCCTCCAGATGGGACCACACTCATGCTGCCGACCTGCTCAGCCACTTACATGTACACCTAATAACTTGGAAAGGATGTCCCTTGCTCACGTTCTTGGGAGAGATCATCCCACTGCAGTCGCTCACATCTCAGCACAGGGTCTCCAGATGACAGGCTGAGTACAAATCTTCCAACGTCCCTTTTGCAGATATGTGGCTGCTGCAGCCTCAAAAATTCCACTTTCACTTAAACCAATCCTAATCCACACAGTGGATCTTTAAATGAGAAATCTTTCCTTTGGCTGAGTCAACATGGTGTCCTCTCCCCTTCCCTGTGACCGGAGGACAGCTTTGAGGCAGGATGAATCAGGCCTCAGATAAAGCCTCAGATAAAACCTCAGCAAAGTTGTGAACAACGTTGCTAATCTGAGATGATAACCCTTGCCACTAGCTTGATGGCAAGCAGCTGAGAACCTGCAACTTGAAGAAGAGAGGAGGTGATGTAGACAGTCCTTTCTGACCACGCTGCCCATGAATCATTTGCCAAAGTGTAATATCAGTAAGTTCAACCTCAATATCCCATTCAGCACCATCTGACACCTTATCTGTCACTGACCACCAGTGTTCAATTGGCCATATGCAAAAGTAAAACATTCCTTTTGGACATTCCAAACTAAATTTATAAATAAATCACTGTCACACTGTTTACAAGCGCTAACCAACCACATTTGTGCATTCCCTGAGTGTCTGTCTTTCATGTGCCTCCTGTGCTCCTGCACAATGTTGCCAAGTGGCTACAGTGTGGCTAGTGGAAGGCAGGTGAATGCCAGTGGGGGACTGAAAGGCTGAAAATGGCTGTGGAACATAGCTTTATGTATCGCTGGATCTAGAAGGCCTGGCTTCGAACCATAAGATGGTGGTGCAGACATAGGCCATTGAGCCTCTGGTGTCTGCTCCACTGACAATACCATCTTGACATTGATGGAAGTCATCTGCAATGACTGGATAGCAGCCCTGCTGAAATGGCAGCGAGAGAAAAGATGACAAACTCATGCTCCATGGAGGCCTGTCACCTTTCCTCTCAATTCCAGCAGCCTTTGGTATACAATGAACCAGATGATCAGACGTTCTGAAATCTATATTATAAAGAACATCATAAATGAATAATCTTACTTTTACTGAAGTGAAACAATGTTACAGTGTGAGAAGATATGAAAACTTTGTACCGTGTTTTGTGTGCAGCAAAATAAGCAATATTTCCATTTGTCAAGAGTTTGTTTGGTGGTTGTCCTGTTAAGATTTAGTTGCAATATTATGGAACTTAAACAAATTAATCATGCTTCACCAAGTCTTGACACATATAATTGCTGTAGAAAGAACTTGCTTCATAATTTTGACTTAAAACCCATAGATGCTAGGAATGTTGCGTATTTCCAGAATTTTCTCTTAGAATTTCAAATTTCACCATCTGCAGGATCTTGCTAGAAAAAAAAACTTGGTTGGCTCATCATAGTGAGAACATGAGATAATCTCAAAGGCACAGGGACTCATGGATCCAAAGTGATACAAGATTTAAGAGTCTCAACAATTTAGAACAGAAGGTTATTTATGTCTCATTAACTCACTACATCCTCAAACATCCTTTAAAGCTAATTTGTAAGGTACAAGCTTTAAAATCCATTCACTTGATGAAGGCATTAGAGGCTGGGTCAGCATTTATTCCCATGCATAATTGCCTCATGAACTGAATGCCTTGCTGAAGGCAACAAAGAGTCAACCAAATTGCTGTGGTTTTGTAGTCACATATAGGTCAGTCCAGGTAACAAGACAGCAGATTTCCTTCCATATTGAATTGAATTGAATTGAATTTATTGTCATGTGTACTGAAGCACAGTGAAAACCTTTGTTTTGCGAGCAATGCAGGCAGATCACAGAGTTAAGTAGCATAGATAAGTAAATAGGTAAACAGCGGCAAAAACAAAAACAGAGGGACAGGCGAATGTTTGCGAGCTCATTCAGCATTCTAACAATAGTAGGGTAGAAACTGTTGCATGCATGCTTTCAGGATTCTGTACCTTCTCCCTGATGGTAGAGGTTGTAGAAAAACATTGCCAGGGTGGGATGGATCGTTGAGAATGCTGGCAGCCTTTCCTTGACAGCGGGCCTGGTAGATGGATTCTAGAGTTGGGAGGTTGGCCTTTGTGACCACACTCTGTAACCATCTGATATAAGGACCAGACGGGTTTTTACAACAATCAACATACTCATTCGGCCTGCTTGTTTAATTCCAGATTTTCATTGATTCAGATTTCACTATCTATGATGAGATTCAAACCCATGCCCACAGAGCAATAGCGCTAGTCTCTGGATTATTAGTTTTGTGATAATACTACTCTACCACCTCCCCCTAACGCAGGTAAGAGTATAAAGGACTCAAAAAAAGTAACATACATGTAGTTTAATTTTAACTAGTATCGTCCATATAATCAGCAATCAGGCAGTTTAGATTAGATTAGATTACTTAGTGTGGAAACAGGCCTTCCGGCCCAACAAGTCCACACCGACCAAGGCAGTGGACATTTTGGGCAAATACCTAGAGAACTAACTAAAAGAAAAGGAACAGTGGGCACCAATTAGAGCAGTCATAGCATTTTGACCTTGCACCAAATTGAAACAGTGATGCTCCAGAAAACCCCGGAATTCAAATTACAGATCTGTCATCTAATTCTCTGCAGCTGCTGGAATACTGCATGTTGGCTGCAACACTTGCACACTCATACATCCTAACACTTGAATACAATGTAATAATATGTGTATACATGGCATGCACAAACATGTATATCACAGCGGAAGTGACGGCTGAATGGTATTATCAATGGACTGTTAATTCAAAGACCCAGGTAATGTTCTGGGGACCCGGGTTCAAATTTCACCACAGCAGATGGTAGAATTTGAATTCAATGAAAATTTGGAATTGACAGTCTAATAATGCCCATGAATCCATTGTCGATTGTCAGGAAAAGCCCATTGGTTCACTAATGTCCTTTACGGAAGGAAACTGCCAACCTTTTCTGGCTTATGTGTGACTCCAGACCCACAGCAATGGGGTTGACTCTTAATTAGGGATGGGCAGTGATGCCCTCATCCCATGAATGAATAAAGAAAAACTCAACATGTATAAAACAAGCATTCATCACTCAAATTACATCAGTCAGGGTTTGTGATACATCTTCTTATTCAGTTAATTTTCATATTGTTCTAGTACATTTTTTATATATATATATATATGTATATATATAGTACACTGTACAGAGCTTTTCTGAAGTTTTATCACTACAAGTCTATGGCTTTCATCCAAATTACACTATCTAAAGAATTTCCTCATTGTGCATAAATTAGAATTCCGGTTAATCTGTATATTCTACATTCAGAAATTATTCTAAAAACCCAGTGCTTAATCTAATCATGCTGTGACAAAATTGGAGCCTAAATAGCCACTAAAACATTCAGAGCTACTGAAAAGATAGGCTAGAGATTTACTATTACAGGTTTGCATTACACTGACAACACAATAATTTTGTTCTATGACATAACCTGTTATCTGGAACAGTTCACAAGGAATGATGCACCGACTGATTTGACCAGATGTTAATTGCCTTTTGCCCTCCAGGTTCTATGCTTTGCTGACTGATAAGACAACGAACAAATCTGATGCCTGACAACAAGAATAGACCTAATCGCACCCTATCCCCTGTTCTTATCACTGCTACAAGGTGCAATTTTAGTAGCTTGCAGAATTATCTGTAGCTCTTAAAGAGATGAATTGGATATTGTCAATACTGGTGTCCCACGATGCTTTCCTCAACAGTAAAACAGCTGTTAGCTTTAGAAAAATAGACCATTCCTTCTAGTCACTGGGAAAAGATTTCCTTCGAGAAAACATATAAGTCAGTCTCTACTGCCTGTAACTCTTGTTTTATAATCTTTGCATCTGTCATAATCATCTTTCCTTTGGTTTGGAAGAACAGAATAAAACTCATGTGATGTAGAATAAACGTTTTTGGATTCTTAACAGCCAATGTTCATACCCGATAAAACTTAATCATTGTAAAGAGCACAATAACAATAAAAAGCATGAACAAAAATGCAATCCAGCGGGTTGATGAAGAGAATTTGATGTCTTAGTATTTTGTTCTGCCAGTCATTCTCTACCAAGAGGAGGCTAAATCAAACATTCTGATTCAAGGGGAAATAATATCATTGCATTTGACAGACATCTGTCAACAAATAGGTCATATCTATGTATGGCCTATTCTTTAATAAAAAGGAAAAATAGTCCAGTAATGACAGAAATACTTCACAGATCCATCAGCATTGAAACAGAGAAAAGATTAATTATCTTCTCAGGCCTAGACTACACTCTGAATTTTTTTAGGGGTTCACAAACATGTTTATATTTCTAGCAGATATCGTAACCAACTGATAGTGCGGAGAGGCCACATTAGTCAAGGGGTTACATTTAACATTTAAGAAATGTTTAAACAGTTCAAGAATATTTTTAATCAACCTGATATTTTAGTGATATCTTAGAAAATACAAGAAAACATTCTTGCCCACATGTAAGTGAAAACCATTCAAAACACTAAAATCAAACTATTAGATTAGATTCCCTACAGTGTGGAAACAGGTGCTTCGGCCCAACAAGTCCACATCGACCCTCAGAAGAGTAACGCACCCAGACCCATTTCCCTCTGACTAATACACCTAACACTACAGGCAATTCAGCATGGCCAATTCACCTGACCTGTACACCTTTGACTGTGGGAGGAAACCGGAGCACCCGGAGGAAACCCACGCAGATACGGGGAAAATGTGCAAACTCCACAGACAGTCACCTGAGGCTGGAATCGAACCTGGGTCCCTGGTGCTGTGAGGCACAGTGCTAGCCCGTGTCCTTGTTCATTGTGGCAGGGACTGCACAGGATACATCCCATCATGTTCTTGAAATGTGAATGAAGTTACTTCATGGAGATAAATCCAATACAAAATTAACTCAGCAGTGATTTGGGCTTCAGCACCAAGTACGAATGCAATGTTAAAGAAATATTCAGAATATCTTTTTTTTATAATATTTTAAACAAATTTGTTTCCAAGTGAAATTATTGTTTCCAAAAAAAACTTGCAATTCTTCATTGCAACAGCATATTTAATAAATATCTAAATTAATGTCTGGACAGTGGAGCCTGGTGTTGGGACAAATCTAGGACTTAAGCCCTCAAGTACTAAATGTAACGATCTTGTGGCACTGAGGTAGTGTCCATGTCTCTGAGCTAGCTGTGTTCAAGTCTCTCCTGCACCAGAGGTGGTGTGTAGTAGCAAATCTGAACAGGTTAATTAAAAATACCTTTTCAGCAATAAACAGTCACTCCACTTAAGAAGTGGTGAGATTTAAAATCTTTGCAAATTTATAGAAAAGAATTTGAATGGAGATGGAGTTATTCATTTTTTTTTGAGAATAGTCTCACAGGTAAGGTCAATCCTATAGCTGTCACAGAAAAATGGGCAAAGTTACAGATGTGGAAAACACCAGCAGAATCCAATAAAAATTCAAAACATTTACTATTTTTCATGATTCTTCTTGCAAATGGATGATGTAATGGAATAAGTTCCACGACACATAAACAAATTGAATAATACCACATGGAAAATGGTACTTCACTTGCTCAGTTTCTAAACTAGTGACCCTGATAAGAGACTAATCCATTCTTTTTTAAAAATTAGATAACCGGGCATCAAGCAAAGAAAATCATTCATTGGTTTGCTTTCTCTTTCCCTCCAATTTATTCATCAAATATACCACACCTGAACTTCTGAAGATGACTATTTGCTTTTCAATAAAATAAACAAATAACTGTATTTAAACTAAAAATGACACAATTAATAACTGTACATCCATTAAATGTCTAACGTTTACTCTGATCGTTGAGTACAAAAGAACAAAAATTACATCTTGGGTTCTTATCTTCAGTGTTTGTGACTCTGATGTTCTGTTATTAATGTCAGACTCGATTTACAGAATTACAAATTCAGTTTGATTTTCACCTTTAAAGCATAAATGTTGCATACATTTCTGCTTTTCTAAGTAGTTGGGAGACAGATAATTGTTAAAAGCAACATTTTAAACACCATGTGCAGAGTCAAACTAACTGATCAGATTTACTTACAAGTTCAATAATGCAGAAAAGTTGAGAGGCACACGAGTCTGTGTGTACAATCATTCAAACCAGAACAAATCCAGAAACCTTGGCATTCCTCTTCAGTTGCTTCCAGCAATATCTTTCAATGAACTTTTTAGACTGATATCACTGGATTGTAGGAGGCATACTCATCCCTGGTCCAGGCACTGGCAAAATTGAATTAGTTACCACAGACAGGTCAAATGGCCAACTCGTGCTCCAAATGTGCATGTTTGTTTATGCAAGACAGAGATAAAGGAAAAAGATTCTCTCAGAGGATTGTGAATCTTTGGATCTCTCTTTCCCAGGGTTGTTTAAGGCAGAGGTAGATTGGTTCCTGACTAAAATAGAGTCAAAGATTGATGGGGGTAGGTGGGAGTGTAGATTTGAGGTCATAACCAGATCAGCCATGACATCATTAAATGACAGAGCAGATTACAGGGGCCAAATAGACCACTTCTGCTCATAACATGCATGCTCATATGAATCATTATATCTCAAAATTTTACAGATGTCCATTGTTTAATGTAAGAGCAGGTCTGCACAATTTCTTCCCACATGCTGTGGCACTACTAGTATTTTTCAATACAATGGAACTGAAGTTCCTTGTCATCCATTAGTTCATTTATTTGGCATTTGAAGCCACAAACTGGTTAAGTTGATTGAAATAATATTTGCATTTCAACAAGATTAGAATGATCTATTTTGATGACTGCCACTCATTTTCTTTAAAAAAAACTCAAACAAGATGCTCCAACTTTGAAACAACTTTAAGTTAATTCGTTGCAAAAAGCATTGATTTCCGCAGACATTTCAGAATTTTGCTATGGAAAAAGCCACCGCAGTTTTAATTCAATTATTTTGAAAAGCATATTACATAGCCTGAAATTTCCTCATTGACAAATGCAAGTTCATAATTGCAGATGACCTCCTCATCTACAGCACAGTGAAATTATAAATCCAGTGTAAAGACCACAAAACGCAACACAAGCTTGAAAAGGATCAAAAAAGAACCAACATCGTGATGATGAATTAAGTGACAATGGAATGAGTTTCTTTTCCCTCAAATTTCCTATCTCGAGAAAAATTCCAAACATTTACACTGGCTAGTCTAAGTCAAATAAAATAGCCTCTTACTGTATCTCTTTGGTCCATCTTCCAAGCAGAACGAAAGTGTTAATGTTGCATCATCTTCAAAAAACTCTGTAGCAAAGGCATCCCACCACAGGTTGTCACTATCCTGAAGACAAAGAAATTCCGAAAAGGAGCAATCAGTACTGAGAATCCAGCTGACTTAGCTACAAAATAAAACTGTATACACAACATCCACGATCAGAAGAGTAATCTTTTTGTAAACTAAAGCACTGCATGACTTCCCAGAGATAACATAATTAAAATATATGTTGTGAATGTATGGGTGGTAACCTGGTGAAGTGGTTATTCCAATAGAACCTACCCTATTTTCATTTCAACAACAGATTTAATGTCAATCAAGTGCTATGATGGTCAGGCAATCTGATTCACTGGAATACCACTCATGTGTTGAAGATGAACATATGTACCAATGCTTCTGCTCTTTAGATCTGCAAAATCACCCATTATTTTTCAAAAAGAGGCTGAAATCACAAAAGCAATGATCCCGGTAAGATCAGGGGCTCAGTACGTGGGGAACTACAATTTGGAAGACACATTTTTCCAGTTTAGAATGATGGTGTATTCACAGTTCAAAAACACACAACAATAGCTTCAGAATGAAGTTAAAAACCACACAACACCAGGTTATAGTCCAACAGCTTTAACTGGAAGCACTAGCATTCGGAAGTGACACTCCATCGGGTGGTTGAAGGCGTGTCGCTCCGAAAGCTAGTGCTTCCAATTAACCCTGTTGGACTATAACCTGGTGTTGTGTGATTTTTAACTTTGTACACCCCAATCCAACACTGGCATCTCCGATTCAGAAAGAAGGAAACAGTGCTCTCTAAGCTGTGAGCAAAGCTTCAGAAATAATAATGATAAACTAAAACAAAACACAATCTGAGAGCAGTGCCATTGCCTCTAATTGGTGACAGAATTAAAATCCATTCTGTACATTTATTTCAAGGGATAATTTTCCTAACAAACAAATAAAGCTGAAAGAGGCTCATGCATATCTTCTCGAGCATGCTGCTAAATAGTGAAGAAAAGGTCTGAAGGAAAAAAAAGGAAGTAAAGCAATAATCAATCCTCCATAGCTCACACTGTGACATTTTACATTTCAAGAATTTGGAAAGATTCGCATTGATTGGTGCAGCCACCAAACACTAAATGTTCAACATGCTCAAGAATAAAATGGTTCCAATGAATGATATCCATATCATTGAAATCAAATATTCATCACAACGAATGCAGTATATCCACAGGGCACAAAGCAGCTATTTACTTTGAACTTCTCTCCAAACTCCAAACACCTTTTCCAGGCCATACACCAGTCTAGCTTGTATGTATGTCTGCATTGCTTCATCACACTGGTATGTTCAAACGGCACCTGGTTCATTATAAACTACTGAATTAGATACAGCTCTTCATTATTAGGTCATACACTGCTGATCATTCTCTTACCTTGTCATCATGCAAGTTGCTGGTTACACACTCCCTTGCATTAACCTTACAAAACCCAATACTTCATCTCCACCCAAGTTTTCACCCATTTTTGCTTTTAACATATTACCCATCTTCCCCAAGTCTCTGACGTCACAAGATCAATCAATCAGTCAGGAGTCTGATAGGAGCGGAATTATAAAGTTGTTGCTCTCCTGCAACAATGCTTTGTTGGCTCTGGCACCTCCTTTGGTTTCAAGGAATCACTGAAGAATCAGGATAGAAACAGAAATGGGCAATTCATGAACAGTTCTTGTTTATTGTGGGTCCGCCATTATGCCACCACATCTTTGGCATCACCATTATGCAAGGTGCCCGAAGAAACCAATAGATGCTTTCTGGAATTACACATTTCGTTGAGTGTCAAACCTTCTTCTTGTAGACTGATTAAAACCACCTTACCCCTCCAATTATATTCTTCAGCACATTCACAATGGAGTGAGCTGTCAGTTGCTTCAAGACTATGTAACTGCGTAACCGTGGTCACTGGACTCAAAATATTAACTCTGATTTCTCTCCACAGTTGCAACCAGACCTATAGATTTTTCCAGCAATTTCTGTTTTTGTTTAAGTTTCTGATTTCGAGCATCCACAGCTCTTTCCGTTTTTTTTTGTTTTGGTGTAACTGGGTTTCCCTTGTTAACAACAAATCATTGCCTGAGAAAACCATTTCACTTATAGAGTCATAGAGATGTACAGCATGGAAACAGACCCTTCGGTCCAACCCGTCCATGCCGATCAGATATCCCAATCCAATCTAGTCCCACCTGCCAGCACCCGGCCCATGCTCCAATATATAGTTTAAAATGGTGATCTGTCTCTTGGCGTTGCTATGTCCTGCACGTATGCTTGGAGTCACTGATTCCACCTAAAGCTTTTTTTTCTTTTCTACCACAGATTCTACAAGTTCATGACTACTCATAACTGTGAAGACCTTTCCTTTGGAACCTGCAAAGATAGGGTTACATTTCTGCACACATTTTCAAAAGGCTCAATTACTCTGCAAGGAAAGCATTCTGCAATGTTTGTAAGGCACTGTTTCCCCCTGTAGGTCTCTTTGATGTCACATCTTTGGAAAAGTTTTAGAGCATATAACACTTTCCCTCTCAATTATATCTTTTATTCTGTTGCTTCTTCTTTAAATTCCTGCGCTTCTGGAACTATCTGGTCACTGATATCTCAGCACTGCCCACTGATGGACCACTGATTAACTGATTAATGGACAACTGATTAACTCTCAAACTGAATTGCTTCACTTAAAATTAAGGTGTTCTTGAATCCGTTAATGCCATTAATCCGTTAAAATTCATCAGAAGCACTGACTACAATAGTCTCAAGTTCATTCTACTTTTAGGTCTCCATGTTCACAACCTTTAATCAGTCTGCAAATCTCTGGTACACCTAGTTTCTGGACCCTTTTATTGAATTTGGTCCCTGGCAGAATCTTATCATATGAAATGGTTGTCAAAGGCTGTGAGAGGTCTCACTTATGCTCTGCCTTGTTATTATCTGCTACTCTTCCGAAACGGTAATTGCTCACTTGTTCAGTATCACCCAATCCTGAAACAATTGAAAACCTCCTAAGAAAATCTCTCTAAAATTGTTATCAACCCGGTGAACCTCTTTTGGACTGCCTCTAATGCCAGTAGAAAGTCATAGTATTCCAGTTGTGGTCTGTCTAGTGTGTTGTATAGTTGTAGCGAGGCCCAACTATTTTTATACTTTATTCCCTTTGAAATAAAGGCCAGAAGTCTATTTGTCTTCTTTGTTATCTGCTGAATTTAGATACTAGCTTTTTGTGATACATAGTTCATTTAAAGCAGTAAAACAGATTCTAAGTTATAAAGCACATTTACAGAAAAACAACAGATTTGTGTGGGCAGACCAAAGACAAGATACGTGCAGTGATTGTAACAAGGTCAGCCAGGTGGGCATCACAGAATATGAATTCACTGATTGGGGCTGTTAATCTGGCCCAAGAAGGGAGCCCTAGTTGACAGATATAAACAGGAGTGTCACTCTGACAGCTGGCTCTGAGGAAGCTGGACCAGTGTCAAGGACTCACCAAGTGTAAATAAAGGGTGACTTGGTGATGGGATACCGGCCTCTGAAGAGTTATTTCAGTGGAGACAAGAGAAAAGCACACTGCTGAAGAAATTCACTTGCAATTGTCATCTTTCAGCTGAGGGGTGTGGGGGGTAAGCATTTCTGGCACTATGCTGTTATTTGGAAAGCTTGATTTGTTTGATCCAACTGTCGAAGACTAGACCCACTATGTGGAAAGAATGCATTATTCTTTCTAGGGCAAATGACATTAGGGCAGATAAAGCAATGAGTAACTCTCCTGACAGCTTGTGAACCCATAGTTTTTTCAATTATTAGGAGCCTAACTTTCCCTAAGGCTTGAGATACTAAAACCTTTCAATAGTTGACAGATTTAGTTAATGAATATTATGACCCCAAGCCTTCTCTAATTCTGAAATGCTTTCAGTTTTACTTGGCAATTCGAGACCCAGCGGAATCCACACAGGGAATTTTGACTGGGTTAAGACGACTGGCAGAGGCATGTGATTTTGGTTTAACACCTAATGAGATGCTCAGAGACTGTTTGGTATATGGGATTAATGATGTAACCGTGCAAAAGTACCTACTGATCAAAGCCCAAGTGAACTTCAAATAGAGACAACAACTGGCTTTATCATTGGAAAATGTGGCAAGTGGAGCATGAGTGCAGGATATTCCGATGGAAGTGAACACTCTTGCCAGTCCGACTAAGCTTAGGGGCCACCAATTGAGTGAAGGCAATAACATAGGCTCACTCAGGATATACCCTGAACAGAAGGATTCCAGCAAAACCCCAAAACAAAGCCAAGCCTCAGCCAAACAGTTAAAACTTTCTTCAGGATCTAGGCTGGCTAGTTACTACAGGTATGCAGTCTCAAGACAGCAAAAGAATTGCACTCAACCTAAATTGATTAAGAGAACTCATAGGCCGGTATCCAGCAGAGTGCACATCCTGGAAAGTCCACCTACGTCTGGTTTGGAACAATTAAATTGCTTAGCAACCTTCAAAATCAGAACCAATCAAAATAAACACCCGGTTAAATGATCAGCTGGTTCTACTGGAGGTTGATACTGGCACTAACGCTTCAGTGATCGTAGAACCAGTCTTTAATAAAATTTGTTCGAGATTCTAACTTTTAAAATTTGCGCAAGACCTCGGTTAGATTGAGAACCTCTACCTCGGAATCCGAGATGAACACAGCAAATGTTGCTGCCTTTGCAACCTGAAGAGGAGAATGAATTTCTTCCGAGATGCTCCGGGCACAAGAGGCGAGCTGTTGTATGTTACATGCTGCCCATATCAGAGGCAGAGTTGGAGGAACCTGACAGGAGGAGCTACAAAAACAAAGAACCGGCCTATGTCCTCCGACTCATTGGGAGAGGGATATAGTGATTGTAACAATGTCAGCCAGACCTCACAGAATATGCGTTCCCTGACTGGAGCTGTTAATCAGGAAGCTCTGGCTGACAGAATATAAACAGGAGTGTCAGAGGTTCTGCTCACTCTGAGAGCTGGACCTGAAGGAGCCGAATCAGTGTCATGGACTTTTCACATGTAAATAAAGGGTGACTTGGTGAGGGGATACTGGCATCTGTGGAATTATTTCAGGACACATACAATGCAGTTCACACAATGAAAAGCAGAAAAGTTGTATAAAACATGATTGGCAGGACTCAGCTGTGTTAACCTGATGTTGAATATGAAGGTAAATGACTTCCAGTCCAAATGCAGCATAGATAGGGATAACCTGTTATGAAAACACGCTGTAAAACCTGACCATGCCCCCAATCAGGAACACACTTAAGCTTCAACCTCATTCCAATTGCATTAGACAAGAAGCTCAGCAATTCCCACAGGACAAGGCAAAAAACATTTCCCAGCAGCCAACCCAGAGTAGCAATGGATCACTCAACTATTCTTATCCAAAGTCCTTGGGGACAGCAAAGAAATTGCAGAAAAGACTAAGGCTATAGTTTGTCTACCTCACAAAGAAATACTTGTGGAAGCTTTATACACTTAAAATATATTGATTAAAAAGTTTAATTTTATCGTATTACTTACTGATATCAAATAACGCAAATATGCTAGGTCACAATAATTTGCTTCTCCTTCAGTGGTCAGGGCAACATGACATCTACCGAATCAGTTAACTGCCTCAGGTTTTTTAAAAATTATTTTCATTAATTTATTCCATTCTTTGAGCACTGTTGATTGGTTTATAGTACAGTAATGAGATAATTAACTACAGTGGCACTAAAACTGACATCACACAGCAGATTACCTGACTGGTGTTCACACTCCGCACAATCTTTCAGCCCTCAGAAAGATCTCCAGAACTTTTCTCACACTCATTGATCAACACCCGCAGTACAGTTAGCAATCTAACATCTACTGTGTTAAATCATTTATTTGACAGAGCAGGACTTCATGTAGTACATGGTGTAAGTTTAAATATTCAGTGCTTAAAACACCCACCACTGAAGGAAATGAATTTTGCTTCAAATGACTACACAGGTAGAAGGCAACAGGCAAAGACTTCTTAAACATTCTAAACATTGCCTTTAGATGTATTGTTCCACTCGAATTCAGCTTGGGCTTCAAATCCTCATTCAAAAATATAACCTTAAAGTATGCAGACAAAATAAATAGAAACAAAGACAACAGAAAATGCAAAAAGCTCCTCATAAACTACTGAGCAAGAAACCAGTCTTCTTGCTGAAAATGAATCCAAGGTGAGTTTGTGATTTTGCGTTGAGTCTTAGTATCAAACACGGCTACAACAAACCTATTGAAAGGATGTTTATCAGTGTCAGTTGACAATCGGCACTTTGCAGGCATCAGCCGTATTCAATTACACAGCTCTTGAAGAGGTCCTACATCAGGCCAACTAGCATGAATATCCACTTGATGACACCTGATAAACGGGTATTGATTTTCACATATTACCCTTGTCAAAATAATTTATAGATGTGTCAGGGCACTTTGTAGAAAAGATCACAGTAGGACAGCCTCAATGATTTATGAAAGGAATTTGTGGGTTTTGATATGTGTTGCATTAAGTAAGCAACAGTCAACAAGTACAGTCACTCCGTAATCCAACAACAATGGAAATGGAGATTAT
This sequence comes from Chiloscyllium punctatum, assembly GCF_047496795.1. Taxonomy (NCBI): domain Eukaryota; kingdom Metazoa; phylum Chordata; class Chondrichthyes; order Orectolobiformes; family Hemiscylliidae; genus Chiloscyllium; species Chiloscyllium punctatum. The sequence goes on from NC_092739.1 coordinate 50,503,481, forward strand.
TGGAGAAATACCAGCATGATAACAACATGGGAATTGTTTTGTATAATTTACTAAGGTAAATGCTGACCCTGTTGACTGTATAGAAAATTCCAGTAGTTAACAATTATTATACAGTTACTTGTTACCACAGATAAAATTTTACCACTTCAAGAACTATATTCATTTAATTTGTATAACATTTTCTGACAGTCACATTACAATCTAGCTCCGTACAGCAATGTACATTTAATTCCATGGGAAAAGTATTCTCAGATTTCAATCATTGCTTATTCTTTACAATGCCACAGAATTACAAAGATACATCATGCATGCAACAAATATTTTTCTTGCTTTTCATTTAAAAATATTAAAAAGGTTATACAACACCACTTTCTTGCCATGTATAATTAGGAGATGTAGTACAGAAAATAGATGGTTCAAAATCATGACGCTTACCTGTATTTTGCGTGCAACCTGCTTTTAGTCAAACAGTGGAGCTGGCTAACAGTGAAGCCACATCTGTCACTGAACATCAAAATACTAACCCATTTTATCCTGCTGTGTTTGGGACTGGAAACACTTGATTACTGGACATTCGAAAATGTTCTATGTAGGGGCATAGATTCATGTTTCATTCCTCCGGGCAAATTACCCCCTTGCTGTCACCCATTAGGTCGATTCCTCACAACCTGATCTGGTATCAGGTTTGTAAGAGCATTAGGATTAGGAACAGAGGTAGGTCAATTAGCCTGCTCTGACCTTTAATATCAGAGCTGATCTGATTGTAGACTTCATTCCAATTTTCCTCATGATCATGGATTCCCTGGGTGATAAGGCAGGAAATTTAAGAGATTTGACTTTAGATCTGCTATTTACCAAAGAAATTCCACCCTTTTCACTACATAATGTTGGATGAGCATTTCAGGTTTTTGGAAAGATCTCTTGGGAGTTGGTCACCTGAATAATGGGGTAAAAACAATGACTGCAGATGCTAGAAACCAGATTCTGGATTAGTGGTGCTGGAAGAGCACAGCAGTTCAGGCAGCATCCCAGGAGCAGCGAAATCGACGTTTCGGGCAAAAGCCCTTCCGATGAAGGGCTCTTGCCCGAAACGTCGATTTCGCTGCTCCTTGGATGCTGCCTGAATTGCTGTGCTCTTCCAGCACCACTAATCCAGCACCTGAATAATGGACCCGCTCTGCAGTCAAAATAATGGTAAGGCTTCATGTTATTTACATGGAATTTGTGGCACAATGTCTGGGTCTGTGTACAGTACATATGTACACACACACACACATGCAAAAATCAGAAAGCTGCTGTCCACGATGCCCTTCTTCACTATAACCTGTATAGCAATCTTACGTCAGCAACAGGTTCATTATTCAACTGCACTGTGCAACATGAGGTTCCCACAGAGATGGAAACTAAGCACTCAAGGAAAAGTAAGGGTTTGAACATTGCAGTTTAAGCAACCCTTTAAAAATGTGCTGTTTTCACAGCGATTTCTCTGGTCCCAAAAATTTACTCTTTCAAGAATGGAATCTGATTCACACAATTTTGGTTATTGTTCAAAATTTTAAAAATGAATGAAAATGTTTATTTAATCTTTTCATATCCCTTTTATCCCTCTCTTGAATGTATTTTTTCTTTCCCTCTATTTATTTTGCTTCCCATACCTAATTTGATATGAAATTAAACACTCGAGAAGGCACTTCCTGGTTTGGACTTCATGTAGCTTATAATCAAATTGAAGAAATGGTAAACACAGGTCCCAGATCCCTGAGAAAGGGCACTGTGGTTTTAAGCTTTCAATTTTACCATAAGTTTCACTCCAAAGCCTCACATACAATCTTTGGGTATTCTCAAATGTAATGAGTGGCTGATGCAACTAAGAAGTCCAGCTCAGTTATTTTAAGTTACGCTTCTTTTACACTAAGAGCCACAATTATATTGGATCTACCTTGTAATTAATATAGCATTTCCCATTATATACTTGGGGATAATATCAGTCAGGCAAATATCTTCTCTCAATATTTCACAAATTGTAGCTTGCTATTCATTTGTTGCAATTTATGACAAATCACAGGAAAACAATGACTTACTACAAAACTGAATGCAAAAAATTCTCCCAGCATATGGACGTAACTTTCCCTGTTCTGACAATATGACCACAAAAAAAATTAAGAGCTGTGTTTAAGTATATGCGTAAGTCTTAAATCTCAAAAATGCAAAGCTTTTTTTTGATTGTGGTCTAAATCTAGAAAAATATTGCTTTAACTCAAGAGGACTGAGTGGAAAGTGTAAGCAGTTTTAAAAATCTGCTTACTGAAGTTGGTTACAGATTACAAAGCAAGTGGAACTAACAGATGCATGAGAAATTGTTAAGAGTAGGGGACACTGAAGTCAGATAAATTGTCTCCACTTCTCTATATTCAGGACAAACTGATCCAGCAACATTAATTGGTTGGATTCACCGTGAATGTGTGAAATGTGAACAAACTCTATTTAACAACAATGTGGGTTGGCTTTTAAAGAGGAGGCCACTTGTGCGGGCAGCAGAGAGAATCTAACTTTCAAAGGAAACGCATCAAACTATAGCTCCTCTCTCTCTGGTGAGTGAAAGCTACTAGCAAATTCAGCTCCTACTGCCCATTCTCACTCATTTCCCCATAAACTGCTTTTCTTTACCAGCCCCTATCCCCACCCCATCCCTCCACACCCCACAGAAGGAGAAAACAAAGACTTCCAGGGTAATTCCAGGATGACTAATTCTCAACCAATAGCTGTAAAGACTGGACTTTGGTGCAAGCAACTGATATCGTCCACAAAGAACTGAAAGGATATTTAAGGAAATTGGAAGACATCAAACTAAAACCACTCACTGAACCCTGCACTCCAGATTGTCATGACTGAACTGAATTATCCCTGTTTTTCATTCGCACTTACAATCCCTGTCTTTATGTATATCTGTGTGTGTATAGGTAATTAAGAAGGGGTACAGTCATGGAGTTTGTTAGCAATTCATATTTGTTTCCATCAGTTAAAGACAATTTGTTCACAATAACTAATTTCTCTCTGGTTATGTATAAGAACCTACTGCCATATACTTATTCTTTTGATCTGGGTTTTATAACTCAATCTTTGGGGAATAATGGGGCTTGATTTCCACTGCACTACCCCAATGGATCATAACACAGACCATAACAGAATTAGGCAGTAATTAAATCCACACTGTCACACCTGAACAAAAATATCTTTTTTTTTTAAGAACAAGTAAATAAAACTCCTTCCATTGCACCCTATCACTTCAAATGAATAACTTGGAAAGCAGAGGTTGTTCTTATCTAGGTTAACACAAGGAAAGATGAATCATAAGGACTGAATTGACAACCTTCCTGGATATCATGCTGCTTCAAGACTTCTCTTATCCCCACAGTATCTCCAGTTGATGTGTACATTGGCTCTTTTTTGTTTGCAGCCTTTGCTGTTTTATTTCCTCTTGGTAAAAAAAAGTTTCCTCAATGACTCCATTACCAGTTACATGATTATTTATTAATTTAGGTCATATAAGAATCATTCCATATCACAGTTTAGATAAAATTCGAATTACTAAGAGGGCTCGCAGGCACCATAAGTAGACACCACTGCAGTCCACCTTGATTCTTGCTTTTCCACTTTCTGCCCAAATCTGCCTCAATGAACGTTTATCTGAGTGCAGTAAGGGATAGCCACCCAGAAACTGAACAACCCACTTGATTTTAGCAAGCAGCTATCTACAAAAAGACAACTGACTTCATGGGCTCATTTTATGTTAGTTTCCTTCCTGTCCTGCAGGTGTTGACTCTTAGTGAGGAGCAGCCCCATCAACACTGGGAGGTTTTCAGTACTTAGTAAAATTGTCATTCTTGCTTTTTGTCAAGTCAAGTCAGATAATTATTTTTAAATTCTTTCATGGGGTGTCGGTGTCACTGGCAAGGCCAGTATTTGTTGACACCTTTAGTTGGCCTTGAACAAAGATGCATTTGCTCAGTCTTTTCAGAAGATGGTTAAGTGTCAAACACATTGTTGTGAGTCTGGGCTCATACACTGGACCTGACATTTAAGAGTGGCAGATTTCCTTCCCTAAAGCGTATTAGCAAATGAGATGAGTTTTTATGACAATCAATGATAAATATGATGGTCTCCAGCACTGAGACTAACTTTCAACTTCAGATTTTATTGATTGCATTTCAATGATACCAGGGATTATGGTGGGATTTTAATCCATGTCTCCAGAGCATTAGTTTTGGTCTCTTGATTACAAGTCTAGTAACGTTACCAATAAGTGTGTCAACTAGATCTTAACTCCATCTCAATTAACTTCAGTTTTGCTAGGGCCCCTTGATGCCACAAAGCAGTCACACTCACCTCCCCCCCTGGAATTCAGCTTCTTTTGTTCATGCGTGGACCAAGGCTAGCATGAAGGCAGGAGCTGAGTAGCGCTGGCACAACCTGCACCGAGTATTGGGATTGTCACATGTGCAAGTGTCACTTGATAGCACTGCCAAAAACACCTTCCATCAATTTGCTGATAATTGAATGATGACTGGTAATTGGCAGAGTTGGATTTGTCCTGCTTCTGAAGCATAGGACACTACTGGGCAATTTCCCACATTGTCAAGTAGAGATTGTTACAGTTACACTCGAACAGCTTGGATAGGGACATGACTAGTCCTGGAGCACAAGTTGTCAATACAGGTCATTCTGCTATAAGGCACATTTTGTGAATGCGAAGTCGCTATAATACGGTTGACGAATTGGGAACATTATTTCTAAAGTGTGAACTTTTAAAGCATGCATTGGTTGTAACCTGATTCTAGCCCCATTAGGTTAAATGGTGTTGCTATTACACGATTTTCTTATAACACAGGATTGTATGAGAACAGAACACCACGTTCTAGCTGAACTAACTGTACTATTACAGTACTGTAATGTTGTCAGATCCCATAGACCTTGTAGTATATAGTGCTTTTAGCAATTTCTTGTTATCACATGGATTGAATCAAAATGGCTGAAACTTTATGTCAAGTTTTATGATACTAAAGATTAAGCAGAACTTCCATGCTTTTGCATTCAATAAACTCTACTCAGGAAGCCCAAAATCTTTCCACGAGTAATGCAATTAGTGGGGAAGATTTAACTGAGGTCATCGAAGCAGTACAGGATGCAGAATAAATGTGCCTCAGCTGTTTATAATAGCCCATCATGGTCTCTTACATATCCTGAACCTTTTTGCTCCAATAGCTGTGTCTGTGCTTTCAGTAACTTGGGCTTAAAGCTCAAGAATTCCCACATGAATCTCTCAAACTCTCTACCTCTGTTACTTACAATCACCTATCATAATTTGTCCTGACATATCCTGATCACAAATTCTGTTTCATAATTGCTCTGATCAAGCATCCTGGGAATGTTTCACCATGCTTAAGGTGCTATATAAATGCAAGCGATAATTGCTGAGGTGGTAAGAGTTACTTCCTAAACCATCCCACTCTACTAATCAGGGAGCAGCCTTTACTGATCTGAAAGGTGAGGAATGTGAAGTTGATAAAGCTGACATGACTGCACTAAGACAAATGGAATGTACAGCAGATCAACAGCATGCAGGATACATCTTCCCTGCAGCCCATATCTTGAACACAACTGACATAAGATATTTTTCTCTGTTAAAGTTCTGCTGTGCACATTTTCATCCTAAACTTGTAACACATGTCTGCCAAAAAAGTGTTGCAATACTTGAGGTCAGTATTCCGTGACACAAAGGAAATTCATAATGTGATTTGTAATTTCATATTTACATTATAATTTTATCTAAAACAAAACAATCAGAATGAATAAAACAATCACAGAATGGTGGGCACTGTTTAAACGTATGCAATTATTTCTTAACTTTCTGTCAGAATTGTCCAGCTCAATTAACCTGGTCTTGGAGTAAAATTGGAAAGAAAGGCATTTCCTAAGTGCGTAAACTTAAAAGATTCAACACTGGTTCTAAAGGTTGGATGATTAACACTTCACAGCAATTTTTCTTTAAATATTTTGTTTCTTGAAAAAGAGGATAAATCATCCCAAATTTTACTGGGTCACATTTTATGCACGTTCTTCCTTTAGGTAGTAAATCAAGATTTTCCACATGTGGTGAATTTTCACCTTCAGCACGGCCAGCTCAGAGCCGGAAACACGTATCAGGAACTGAGGCTTCAGCCAACAATCATTTCCTGACCAATAAGCTTGAAATATACAAAACAAATGACTCTATGCATGGTAACCTTTTTCTAACCAACTTTCTTTTATATCCACTATTGCCCAGTTGCTGAAAAGTTAAAAAAAAATCAACTATTAATGATGTACATTTGCAGAGATCCACAAAATACTTGCACTTAGTTTTTTTTTAAAATATCACCTCATGTGAAGGTAAATACTACTTCATTGACTGGAGAAAGGCTGATGATCTGTGCTGAAATTTGGATTTTTATAGGTGCTATGGAAATGATACATTACTGAGGAACTGTGAATTAATTAGTAGTCAACAGATCCAGCTTCACCCAACACCAATGTTACCCCACACAATTAACCATAGGCATGCTCAAATCTGAACACAGGCTTTCCTTAACTGATTCAGATTGTCAGATTTCAGAGAAGAAGAAAACCCAGTATTAAGTGTTCTTTACTAAATACAAAACGAAAGAATTGGAAATCAGAAACAAAAACAGAAATCGCTGGAAGAGCTCAGCAGAACCCTGAATGCTGAGGAAGGGCCACTCAACCTGAAACGTTAACTCTGCTTTCCCTCCACAAATGCTGCCAGACCTGCTGAGATTTTCCAGCAATTTCTGTTTTTGATTAAGTGTTCTTTATGAGGCACATTCTCTGACACAGTGGAAAACTAGTCCAAAGCCAAAGACCATTTGAAGTTCATTTGAAGTTCATTTCTCTACAAGCCCTGTTCCACAGTCATTCTTGGTTTAGTATCAGATTACAGAACGATAGCTTTGTTGCAGGATTGCTGGGTGAGTAATCTAGAGATCTGGGCTAAAAAGTCCAGGGAATAAAAATTCAAGCTCCCACAATCGTTTAAGGATTTTAAATCAGTTTAAAGTACAGAAACATAAAAAAAGAAATTGGTAGAGGTAAAACTGATTATGGAGCCATCATTTTGTAATAAACACTCACTGGTTTAATAAATACTCTTCAGGAAAGGAAACATGCTCTCCACACCATGCTCTCCACACCCATATCAAATGCAGTTAACCTATTAACAGTTCAATGAAGTGGCCTTCTAAGCCATCCAGTTACTTCCAGTAACTTCAGCTCCTAGATAGTCACTAATAAATGAAATTTAGGAGAACCTTTTGTAATCAAGGCAGTTGACAAAACTGAGAAATTCACTACGAATTTCTTTTTTGTTCATGCGACGTGGGCATTGCCACCTAAGCAGGCATTTATTACCTATCCCCAATTACTCGGGTGGCATTTCAGAGTCAGTCGTGGCTCTGGAGTTACATGAAGGCCAAACCAGGTAAGAACAGTAGATATCCATCCCAAAACTGAATTAGATGACTTCTTACACTATCAATATCGCACCCGCTCTTCATTCCAGATTTTTACTGAATTCAAATTTCACCATCCACCAGGGTGGGATTCAAACCACGTCCCCAGCACGTTACCTCTAAGCTGCCACCTGCCTACAATGCAGTAGTTAAGACATTAATCCACAGATGCCTTTAAAAGAGCTCTTGATTAAAAACAAGCAAGGGAGAGGAACAACAGTTTTATTTTTGGCTGGGAGTGGGTGTAACTGTCACTGACAAGGTCAACAGTAACTGACCATCCCTAATTCCCCACTGAAAAAGATGATGATGAGTCATCATCTTCAGCAGCCAGTCTGTTTTGGTCTAATAATAATGAGGGAACAGCAAGTTGGGAGAGTAAAGTACTTTGGTCTGTCAGTGACTGCTAGATACAAATTAATGACTCATCAATGCAGTTGTAGAAGCCTTGTTGAGTTTCTGCAGTGAATCTTACAGATGGTATGTACACTGCAGCTGCACACTGCTGGTGGTGGAAAAATGACTGAGTATTCATGGGATTAATGGTGCTGGAAGAGCACAGCAGTTCAGGCAGCATCCAACGAGCAGCGAAATCGACGTTTCGGGCAAAAGCCCTTCATCCTGATGAAGGGCTTTTGCCCGAAACGTCGATTTCGCTGCTCGTTGGATGCTGCCTGAACTGCTGTGCTCTTCCAGCACCATTAATCCAGTATTTGCTTTCCAGCATCGGCAGTCATTGTTTTTACCTCTCTGAATATTCATGGGACAGAGTGTTTTCTGGTTGTACATCTCAAGATCACAACTTGATGATCGAGGGACCTAGGATTTTTATCTTACAAGCATGATTCTGACTATGACCATGTAAACTTGCTTGAACAGCATGGGGGATACAATTTCAATTTAGTAAAATTCAAAATATATTAGTAAAGAGGATTCTGCAAGATTGACTGAACTGTATGTCCCACTGTCTTGTTTGTTTATAGGTCAAATGTTGGATGGTCTGTCCAGTTTTATTCTTATTTGTAATTTGATATCACTGGCTGGGTTGGCTGGGTTATTTCAGAGGGGCAGTTCAGTGTAAACCATATTGCTGTGGTTCTGAAATGATATGTAAGCCAATTTGGTAAGGGTGCCTAACCAGATGTGTTCTTATGACAATCAAGTAGTTTTGCTAGTTTCATAATTCCAGATTTATGTAACTAACTAAATCCCAGGTTACTAAAGTGAGATTTGAACTCACTAATACAAATCTCTGGATTATTTGCCCAGCAATGTACTCAGTCTGCTACCCCACCTATAGGAATGTAGGCGGATCGGAAACAGGAGATGGCCGTTCAGCCAATCAGGTCTGCTCCACCATTCGGGATGATCATAGCTGTGCCTTTTACCCAGCCAATCTGCACAACCCTGTCCATCATTGGTAATCAGAAATCTATCAAACTCCACCTTAAACAGACTTCAAGACTGAGCTTCCACAACCCTATGTTGTAAAGAATTATAAAGGATCACAACTCTGACTTTAAACAAAAATCTCAACTAACCTCAGACCTAAGTGGCATGTCTGTTGTTTATAAATGGTGCTCCCTGGTTCTACATATATTCTGCATCTATTATGTCCTTCCCTTTAAGTATTTTATAAGTTTCAATGAAATCTCCTCGAAACTCATGAATTTATCTAATCTCATTTCACTGAACAGTCCCACCGTCCCGGAAATAAGTCTGATGAACCTTTGTTACACTCCGTCTTTAGCAATGATATCATTCCTGAGATAAGGAGGTGAAGGGCTGCACACGCTAGGCTAACCAAGCTCCTATACAACTGAAGCAGTCCACACCCAAACACAGTTGGACAATATCCAGGTTAGAGCTGACAAGTGAAAAGTAATATTTGTGCCACACAAGTGCCAGACAATGATGATCTCCAACAAGAGAGAACTTAACCCCTTGACAGTTAATGACATCACCATCATGGAATTCCCCCAAGATCAACAATGATGAGAAACTGAACTTGACTAACTCTATGAATGGTAGCTACAAGAGCAGATCAGGGACTAGGAATCTTGTAGGCAGTGACTCACCTCCTGACTCTCTATAAGGCACAATTCAGGAGTGTGGTGGAATGTTCCCACTTGCCCACACCATACCCATTAGCATCCATTCCCTCCACCACCAAAGCAGCAGTGTGCACCATTGACAAGATGCACTTCAGAAATTCACCAAAGCTTCTTAGACAGCACGTTACAAAGCCATGACCACTTCCATCTGGAAGGACAAGGGCAGTTGATAAATGGGAATGCCACCATCTACAAGTTTCCCTCCAAGCCACTCACCATCCTATTTAGAGTCAGATATTATATATGAATTGTGTCAATAAAGATTGCACATCCTAACAGAGTGATTCAAGCATCATTGGCTAACCTTTAAACCCAGGGTCTCTCTTTCAAGTAATCACAGCCTTTCTAAAAAGGACTATGCAACAGAGATGATGCACGTAGGTGACTAATAAGCTTCACAATGACTTAGAAACCAAGTTTCCCATTGGACCTAAAACAACTCTAACGTTATCTTTATTGTTGAGATCAAGCACCTACTTAGCACTTTATACAGTTTACTTTTACTGGTGGCTTTTTGTATGTCACACAAATCCCAGAAAACAAATTCTCATTTATGATATTAAAATATCTTTAAAAACACCCGTCTTTCAAGAATTAATTCTAAAAACAAATATCAATTGGGAAACACGCGTATTGTCGAACAGCACTGCTATGTAGCAACAAAATCTTTTCAATCTTTTAGTCATTCTGCCCACAACATTTTTACACATGAACAACTGGACTTCTTTTAATGTAGTTCTAGCACCTTTGTTTTCATTCATATCATGCATTTGTAATGTTATTTTCTCATCAACATAAGCTTCATTGCAAAAGGTGAAGTGAAAGTCAGGAAGCAGATCCTGATCCAAATCCTGCACAGACTGAATCCAAGTAATGCAAACGTCATTGCAGGAGTTACCCTCTCATGACTGCAGTATAATTATTAGGTTCCTAAACACTTTTAGGAATACATTGAACACTTCAAGATCACTCTTTTTAAAAGATAGCATAACATAGAAAGAAAAATAAGATACAATTCTGCAAAGGTTAGTGGCAGGTCAGAAGTTTCTAATATTGTGTGGGGTCTGCAGAGAGTAGATAGAACAAAACCATTCCCTGGCTTAGACAAATTGAGAACCAGAGGGCACAGTTTCAGAGTGCTGGTAAAAGAAGCAACTATGAGATTCAAATAGTGAGTACACAGGGAATGGAATGCACTGCCTGGAAATTCGTCTCCTTTTCTTCTACTTTTTTTTCTCTCTTCTCATTTTTTTTCTTCTTTTTACTGACCTCTCTTGAATAGCTCGGTTGCGACATGAGCCAAGGCCCGGGGGCACGTGCATCCAGCACAGACTGATGGATGTGGCAGCTGCATTGGTGAGGTCCGATGGGGATCTATGGTGGAGACAGTGCTGGTGGAGGGAGGATGGCGCCAGGGAGTGCCAACCCTTTTTCTGACAGTGTGGTGAGAGTTCTCGTGGCAGGCCATGGCTGAACACGTAACATGGACTGTAAAGCTCATTACAGTTATTTCTTTATTTTTCTGCATTTATATTCTATGTTTTAGTTTATTTTTCTATGTTTTAAGTTGACACTGAGAGTGGCGACACACCTTTCATTGTATTTTATACAAAATCCACCTGATGATAAATAAATCAAATCAAAAAAGAAATGTAGTGGACACAGGTTCATTTGAAACATACAAAAAAGGCACTGAATGGTTATTTAAACAGAAACATTGTGCAGGATTATGGGGGTTTGTGGAGAGGGGGTGTGGGGGAGGGGTGCAAGGCAAAAGATTGATGCAAAGTTAAAGCGCTCAAACAGCCAGCATAGACACAACGGGCCAAATAACTTCCTGCTGCACCACAACAATACTTTGACTGTATGATTCTGAGATGATAGAATATTTTTAAAAATTAAAGGAATAGTAAGGAGTGAGAAATTATGAGCATAAAGAGAAAGCTAGCTAGAAAAAACAAAGGTAGTCTGTTAGAGCTTCTACAGAAACTCCCCAAATTCTTTGAAGTCCCATCAGCTTGGAAAATAACAAACGTAACTCCTGTTTCCAAGAAAGTGAGAGAAAGCAGGAAACTTTAGGCCAGTTAGCCTAATCTCTGTCATAGGGAAAATGCTCCATCTATTATCAAGCAGGCTGTAGTAGGCCATTTAGAAAATCTCAATGCAATCAGGCAAAGTCATCATTGTTGCATGAATGGAAAACTGTGCGCACCTAATTTGTCAAAATTCTTACAGGAAGTAACACATGAATCAAGGGGAACCTGTGCATGTGGTGCACCTGGATTTTAAGAAGGCATCTGACATGGTGCCAAATCAAAGGCATAAAACAAGTGCTCATGATGTAGGGGTTAATGTTATTATGGTTAGAGGATTGGTTAACTAACCGGAAACACAGTCATACTGTGTCTTTTTCAAATTAGAAACATGCAACAGGTCTAATGACGAGTACCTTGAGTATTTATAACCTGGACCAATACTTGGTTTACAGGACTAAATGTGTAGGTGAACATGAGGACTGCAGATGCTGGAGATTAGGGTTGAGAGTCTGATGCTGGAAAAGCACAACAGGTCAGGCAGCATCCGAGGAGCAGGGCTCCTGATGAAGTGCTTTTGCCCAAAACATTGATTTTCCTGCTCCTCGGATGCTGCCTGACCTGCTGTGCTTTTCCAGCATCACACTCTCAGGACTGAATATATGGTTGCTAAATTTGCTGAAGGCATAAAGATGAGTAGGAAAGTAAATTATGAAGGTGACATAAGAAAGATGGACAGGTTAAATAAATGGCAGGTGGAATATAACGTGAGGTAATATGAATTGTTCACTTTGACACAAAGAATAGTAAAAACAGCATATTGCATAAAATGGAGACAGATTACAGAGCTCTGTGGCCCAGAGGGAGCCAGGTGTTCTGGTACATGGATCTCTGAACTTTAGTATGCAGTTACAGCAAGTGATTACAAAGGTAAATTGAATGCTGTTTTCTTTGTAAGGGGAATGGAATATAAGGTGAGTTTTGCTGCATCTATATAGAGCATTAATGAGACTTTATCTGTATACAGGTTTGGTCTCCTTAAATTAGAAGCGGTTTAGAAGCAGTTTAGAGAAATTTCACCTAACTGATTCCTGGATTGGGGCTTTTCTTCAGAGAAGTTATTTTATGATGAAAGATTGGGCAAGTTGGCCTGTCTGGTGGAGTTTAAAAGAATGAGAGGTGACCTCATTGCAAAATCATAAGATCCCTGAGGAACCTTGACAGAGTGGATACTGAAAGGTTTATAGGACTATCTAGAACGAGGGGGCCAATTTTAAAAATTAGGTGTTTCCTAAATAAAGATGGAGAGAAGGACATTTTTTTTTCCCAGAGGATCATTCATCTATGGAACTCTGGCACAGACACCAGTGAAGGCTGGGGTTACTCAATCTTATTAAGACTGAGATAGACAGATTCTTGACTAACTAAGGAGTCAAAAGGAATAGAATGTTAAATTGAATAGTCTTTTATCTTAATTTAACCTTAGCAGTCCTGTTATCATTCTGGTGAATCTACTATCTTCCCTCCAAAGCCAATGTATGGTAATTATGTCCAGAATTGTTCACAGCAATTCAGCTACAAACATATGGAGTTCTCTTGGGTGCAACCTAAACGCATCCGAATCAGAACAGAAAACTGCAAAATACAAATTACTACTGCCCTGAATAGTCATGGGTCGGGGCCAGAGGTTGGGAGCAGCAACATTAACGGTTTTACATCTTTTGCAGATTTAATTATTCCTTACTAGTTCCTAGAACAATAAAGGATCTGTTCATACTGGACTCTTACAATACTGCCAACACCATAAAAACTAGAAATATTAACACATACAAAAAGGAAATATATATAGTTAATCAAACAGCTGTTTCTATTGAACAAGCACACAGAACCAAGCAAACATCTTCTGGAGGAAACATTTTAAAATTCTTTTCTACTTTTCTTAATTCACTCCAGATTTATTGCATCGCAGTGAAAGATTAAACAGAATCAAACATTCCATCTTGGAATCTACTTCAAGGCTCAGTTAATAACCTAAAGGCTTAATACCTACAAATTATCTTCACTATGTCTAACTCATGATTCATTCACATGATCATTTGCAATAACGAGACAATTTGAAAAATCAGTCAATCAACTTGTTAACACATATAGTTTTTCACAGTTACTTTCATGCATTATCTTAAAAGATAGTCATTGACGCATAGCATCAAACAGCATAGAAACAGACCCTTCTGTCCAACCAGTCCATGCCAACCATAATCCCAAACTAAACCACTCATGCCTGCCTGCACTTGGCCTATACTCCTGCAAATATTTCTTATTCATGTACTTATCCAAACATCTTTCAAACATTGTAACTCTACCCACACCCACCACTTCCTCGAGAAGTGTGTAAACAAATTGCCCCTCACATCCTTTTTAAATCTCTATCTCCTCACCTTAACAATATGTCCACTGGTCTTGAAGTCCCCCATTTGAGTGAAAAGACACCAACCATTCACCTTATCTATCCCACTCATGATTTTATAAACCTCTATAAGGTCACCCCTTAACCTCTTATGCTCCTGTGAAAGACGTTCCAGCCTCTTCTTCTAATTCAAACCCTCCCTTCTCTGCAACATTGTGGTAAATCTCTTAGAATTTGAAGTAACACAGAGAAACTTTGATTTAATATGGTTCTTCTGCAGGCCATTACTTCAGTTTTGAATGTTTGCATCAGTGGATCTCCCATTATGTTGGTTGGTGGTAAGCTGCCAGATTTGCTGTTTTCCAATCAATTCTTACAGCATGGAACAAAGCCATGTATATTGATACATTTTTTATTTGATGCATGAACACTAACAAAGCAAGAAAAATAACAGGGACCTCAGGAAGTAAGGAAATTGTAAAAATGATTTGCTAGGCACATTCATGAGGCCCTTTAGACAATCCATTTCCCTATGACCAGTTTCCAACATGTCACTTAAAGTCCAAAAATATGCTGCAAAAATTAAGAAAGAGTGGAACATCTTCTTGTACCAAGGAAAGGAAAGATGTAACGGATTACTTTATATTTCGGGAATACAACTGCAAAATAATACAAATTAGAGGAGAAATATAGTTAGAACTGTCAACCTCATGAGAAATAAGTGAGTTGGAATTAATTATGAGTTTGATACGTTTGGGGGAGGAAGGGTTACACACAGAGTAGGGATACGTTTGGGGGAGGAAGGGTTACACACAGAGTAGGGATACGTTTGGGGGAGGAAGGGTTACACACAGAGTAGGGATACATTTGGGGGAGGAAGGGTTACACACAGAGTAGGGATACGTTTGGGGGAGGAAGGGTTACACACAGAGTAGGGATACATTTGGGGGAGGAAGGGTTACACACAGAGTAGGGATACATTTGGGGGAGGAAGGGTTACACACAGAGTAGGGGTTGAGGAACACACCACAGCATAGTGGGTCAGTGGTTAGCACTGCTGCCTTATGTTATGACACGCCGGTGAACCCTTCTGCTAATTAAGCCAAACACACAGAAAAGCTCAACTCGTAATCTGTTAAAGTATGAGTGACAGATATATATCTAAATTTCACTATTTAAAAAAAAATTATTCTTCAACTCTAAAATGAACATAAAATAATGGTTATTTACAACTGTAAGCCTCCTTCCTCTTAAACTTTTGTTATTTACCTCCCACTTTATAACAATATACTGATCCAATAAAGCCCCTATTAAATTTACAGCAATTCAATTTTCAAAACCATTAGTGGCTGCCGTCTCTGGTATAGATCTTCCTCTGTGTGTATACCTCCCTGGGTCGCCTTTGGTCTTCTTTTGCACAGAATTTTCATATGAAAAGGTACCTTTGACAGACTGTGTTTTCCGGCAGTCTGTCTGACAATGGCAGGTGATGTTCTTTCTGGCTGACAGTACAAAATGCCTGCTTTGTATATCCCAAACATCAGATTGTCTCATTGGTTTGATGTTGTCAAAACAGTAAAATTCAAATTTGATTGGGTTTTAGTATCTTGGGGCATAATTTAAACTGATTAAATTCGAACTGCTGTGACAATAACTGGTATCTAGGTTACAACCAAAATATTGCATCTTTCAATTTTCCAGCACACTCTGTGACATGACAGGTGCTTGCATGCTTTCACTCTCTCAAAGGTACAGTACATGCCTTCAACTTCATAACACTCACAGCTCCAGGGACCTGGGCTTGATTCTGCCCTCAGGTAACAGTCTGTGTGGAGTTTTCATATTCTCCCCATATCTGCATGGGTTTCCTAGGTGTTCCAGTTTCCTCCCACAGCCCAAAGATGTACAGGTTAGGTGGATTGCCCATGTCCATTTGCCCAGAGTATCCATGCATGTGCAATATAGCTGAATTAGCCATGGGAAATGCAGGGGTTACAGGGATAGGTTTGGATGGATGGGTCTGGGTAGGATGTTGTTTAGAAGATTTGTGTGAACTCGATGGACTGAATAGCCTACTTCCACAGGTAGGGCATCTATGAATGACAATGGTCATTTAAACATTGATGAAGAAGGAGGGAAAAAAACCATCTTTCACAAAATTGCAGATTAACATGTTATTTTATATTAACATTAGGAATCAAAATGGCTGCTTAAAGCATTCTGAAGGAAATGGTTTCCACTTCAATGTTTGCGAAACTGCTATCTATATGGCCGGATTGCATTAGTGTGAAATAGTTCTGCAATGATGCAAAAGGAGTGAGTCACTGAGCAGGAACATTCCCAAATGCTCATAAGTCACTTCCTCTCTTCTGCATCTTGCCCCCTCCACCCTCCTTATCTGTAGCTCCCCTTACCCTCTTCACCACCCTGCCCCAACCAAGCCCTTTATCTGCAGGTCCCCCACTCCCACCCCTGAAGAAGGGTTACACCCAAAACATTGACTTCTCCACCTCCTGATGCTGTCGGGCTTGCTGGGTTCTTCCACCCTCCTGCCTGTCTACCTTACATTCCAGCATCTGCAGTTTTTCTTTGTCCATAAGCCACTTCACGCAACTAATT
Organism: Chiloscyllium punctatum; assembly: GCF_047496795.1. NCBI lineage: Eukaryota > Metazoa > Chordata > Chondrichthyes > Orectolobiformes > Hemiscylliidae > Chiloscyllium > Chiloscyllium punctatum. Next base: position 50,520,219 of record NC_092739.1, read on the forward strand.
ATTCACATTTCATTCCTGAAAAAAGTGAACCAATTCAGGATGTTTTGTGAGTTTCAGACACATTGGATATGCCAGATAACTTTAATCAACAAACTTCAGTAAATGCATTTTGTCAATGGGCAAGTACCATCTTGTCTACAGTATCTGTCCTGGCTGTACATGGTGACATTAGTGGGTGCTTTCAATGTTAAACATTTTACATCTTACCTTTCTCACATTTATCCTGTCTTGATATCACACATTTCTCTAAATATCTTCTTTCTTAGTCACCTGGTTCATCTTAACATTCTTTTTCTTTATTATTTCAACAAACCATCTAAAGTCTATGGGTTAGGGGTTCATTCCTGAAGTTAACCAATAACCTGAACACCATCAGAAGTGGACAAGTGGCCAGGGCATGGACTGATGTTTTATTTATTTTAAAATATTTATAGGCCAAGGAAGTTCTGAAACCCATTGTTCTTTTAATTCTCACAGGTCACAACATTTTTCCTTTTAAATAAAAGAACAAGGACTTTGAGAGCAAGGGCTTTAGTTGAGGAAGTTGGAGTGGCTCTGATGAGTCTCTATGAACTTCAGCAGCATCCACTCCAAGTAGTGTTGGAATCAAAACAAGTGATTCTGACAATTTGTAGACTGTTCTGTAAAAGAGCTTTATTCCTCTTTTGTTCAAAATAAGCAATTTTGACCTCCCAACTCCAAACCAACAAGGTTAGTCCCATATCTCCATATCAGCTTACCTGAGAACCTCAATAAATAATAAACCAGGCCTCATTAACATTTCCAGCCAGAGCAGCTCCAAAACGTTGTGACATCTCAGCGGATAAAAAGTAAAAGCACCATCATTAAGGTATTTGTACTCCCCAGTAAACTTGCAACAATTTGAAATCTGAAAGTTATGTCACAGGGAAACATTCCAAGATTGTTATGTTTAAGACTAACGACCGTTGTCCACAAGTCGGCATCCACTGCAATCCCCTCAGAAAATACAATGAAGAGCTATTCAGGCCAGATCCTTTGACTGATTGTGATTTCACACCTGTACTGTCTGACAGAACTGAGGACTATACAACCAAATAAACAAACCCTCATCCTATTGATAGAAAAACTGGACACTGGTAGTCCCAGTGATGAGGTAGTCCCCATCATTCCCACTCATGAGATGAAACATAACAGAGGGAAAAGAGTTTTGCACAGCCCTCCAAAACCCTAAGAGATTTTTGTTTGCTTGCTTGCCACCCACTGATGTAATTCTGCTACCTTTGTTTCCCTCTTTCACCCCTTCTCTGATCCAATCTTGCTCTACTTTTTGGTTCTTTGGGCCTTAATACTTCACTTGGACTTCAATCGCTGTGTGCAGCCAAATGGAATTGATTAGTAGAATAAATATTGCAATAAACTAAGCAAGATTTCAAAAAGCTAACTTAACTGTGGACTTTTTTTCATTTATATTTAGCACGAAGTATTTCTCTTAAATTAGATTAGATTACTTACAGTGTGGAAAGAGGCCCTTCGGCCCAACAAGTCCACGCCGACCCGCCGAAGCGCAACCCACCCATACCCATTCCCCTACATTTACCCTTCACCTAAGACTAGGGGCAATTTAGCATGGCCAATTCACCTGACCTGCACATTTTTGGACTGTGGGAGGAAACCAGAGCACCCGGAGGAAACCCACGCAGACACGGGGAGAATGTGCAAACTCCACACAGTCAGTCGCCTGAGGCGGGAATTGAACCTGGGTCTCTGGCACAGTGCTAACCACTGTGCCACCGTGCTGCCCACAAATCTTAAGTCTGAAAATGCTGCATTAACTTGTACTTGTTTCTAATGGAATCCAGGTTGTAATTCTTCAGAAGAAAACCATTTAGTATTAATAATAACTGGAACCAAATTATTTAGTTTGGTGAACTGTAATTGTGAACAGAATTGCACACATCATATGCAAATCATAAAAACAATCATCTGGTACTCAAAGTGATTCTTTATCAACTTATGGCTGTATGGCTCTCAGAAATCCACCAAGGATGCATTCACAAACATCTAGTTTCACAGTAATACAAGTTATTCTTCACCGTGACTCTAAAAGCAATGCCATCTGCAATTGACCCAGAGATGCAAAACGGCAACCTCTAGCACGTTATGGTCTTTAAAAATTGTAAATCACAGATCACTGTCTGAAACAAAGTCTTCAGCAGTTTGGGGTTCCAAAACCAGAGTAGAACAAGGATAGGCTGGAACGTTGCCTGCAAGGGATGCAAAGGATTAAAACGTAAGGTCTTTGCTGAATTGGAGGTAACAGAATCCATCATTATATTTGCTCTGAAATTTAACAAACTCTTCTTCATGTGTGCATTTACACAGCAGGTAGATAGAACAATGTACCAGCAACAGACTCCACAGTCATCAGAACCCAGGAGATGAAGATCGATTTTGGAGATGTGGGTAGAAATCTGTTTCCTGAACCTAGGTGAACTCAGGGGAGATATCTCCAGTTCACCTTCTACACTTAAAATGTTCATTATGATGCATTTTAAGAACTAACTTTGAATTCCCCTGTTACAATTATGCTATACTTATTTGCATATACAATTTTCTTGTGAATACAAATGTTACTAAAACAAGAATAAACGTGAGAAAGTAATGAAATAATGTCACCTCTGAACCATTGCGAAACGTGCACTGTTTGTCAAACTGTTGAAGGTCTGCATGCCAGAGAATAATGAAGAAACCACTTTCAAAGAGAATACGTTGCCCCTCTGCCACTTGTTCTATTTTTACTTACTTGAATTCTGAATGCAGTATCTGTGAAAAGCCATGTGGTTACCTCCGGTCATTACTAGCACAACTCCCAGCTGTCGTTACAGTGACCCTGCACGTGATTACAGTATCAGGGAGATAAGCTCTTCCACTGACTTCTTGGTTAAATCAATCTATTCTCAAAGGTGGATTAAGTGCATGATTGATTGCTGTATTCAGAAAACTGCATGCATTTGTCAAATGCCTGTTCAATCAGATGCTGAGAACATACTGAATTCTTCTATGATGTGATAATAATAAACAAACATTTTAAATTGATTTACTCATTGTTTTCACAAAGACATGTACCAGAAAATGCATTTTAAAAACCACATGGTGCATAGTGTTAATAATTTGCTCTCGGTGGGATTCAAAGTGTAAGATGGCCACTTTGACAAGTATCTATTTCAGGTTTACAAAAGGGCACTTAAAATCAGAGGTTGCCATTATTCAATTATATCTACATGTAGGAAGTCTCAAAAGAGCACTGAAGCATGAGTCTGAAACACATTGTGAACATTCAGGTCTCTAAACCAAGTACAGCATCTGATAAAGTAGTAAACAGAAAACATGACAGCAGACAGAACATACAAAGTAGTCATCTCTGGAGTACGCTGCCTCTTCGCATATTTACATGGTCCCTATATTTCTGCAGCAACTCAATGCAATATCTGAAGCACCTGAGTGTGAACTCTGACAAAGAATTAGAAGATAACTCTCCCAACATAAATATACACAAAAATCTGGCACTGTAAAATAATCAGAAAAATGTTGTGCACTGTCTGGCAGTCTTCATGGCTTGTTCAATTGTTTGCATGATTTATTCAATAATTAATAACAACTCAAATTTACCTGTTGAAATTGCTTGATAAATGCTGGCAAGCTAAGCTAGTTACTGAATGGTTTACCATGCCATTATTTACAGTATTCCACATTTTAGCATAATCTGCAGTGCCTAAATATTAAAAGTATCATTTAAATTTAATTTTGTTTAAAGTTAAACAAAAATTACATCAACTAGCAAGATTAATATTCCAATGCATTCTGGACTTAGTTGACAAAATATCTCAGAGCTACTTTAACCCACATCAGATCTAACTACCATCTCTCCTTGGTTCAATATTTGCCACAATTTTAGGTGGTTTTCCTTCGACTGGCATTGTATTCACATTTTCAAAACGACTGTCATCAGCCTCTTGCACCTAAAAGAACTCACCATAAAGCCCTATATTGAAGCCAACAATGATCTCCCTGAGCCTCTCAAATTAATTAGTTCCACTCCACTCAGAGCTCAATCCGAATTCTCTTCAGTCAGGTCTCTGTCTTCATCATAATGCTATGAATACCCAACTCAGAACTATCAACATTGGCTGGGAATTACAGTTGCAGCACTTGACCTTTTTTTTTGTCTTCTTTACAGCCTTTATCAGATCGACTATTTCAACCTTCTGCAACATTTCTCCAACACTGTATCACTTTCCCTTGGCTCTCCACTAAGCTGTCCCAGTGGAATCAATACATTTCCAGAATTACTTCATTATCCCCGCTCCAGTCCCATCCAGCTTCCCTAAAGCTTGCTAAGATTTGATCCTGACTTGACTTTCATACCCAAAAGCATTTTCTCAATGTTACAGGCATGTAAAAACAAATAAGAAACTTGCTTTTATATTTTTTGCTTCAACTCATATCCACTCAATTCCTCTTCATCATCCCCATGTTAGTTAATATGGTTAATGGTTCCCTTTCCCAACTGAGCATCCCACCCACCCTCAAAGACACCATGACCAATGTTTGCAAAAACAAAATCAATCTATTTTCAAATTCCCTTTCCTTCCTAAGTTCTTCAGATTGTTGCTGAATTTATGCCTCTGGAGTGTGTAATCCAGTATGCCCAATATCAGTGGAACTGAACTCATTCTTGACTGAGACAGAGATTGCAACATTGCAAGGTAAGTGGCTGCATAGATCGTACAAACTTTGTCTGCTATCCAAGACACATTTTCATCACTTAAAGGGTTGATGAGAAACTTGTCAGGCTTTTTTTTCTCCTTCGTGTTTTTGCTACTCTCACGCTTTACTTGAGATTATGAGTCACGGCTTGGATAGGAAATGTCCAATCAAGTTCCACATGTGTGCTCACAATACAGTGCTCCACCTCACCAGCATCTCTTCCAATCCTTCTACTGCCCTTGATTTACCAAGCTGTTTGTCTAACATCCAGTCCTCAAAGAACAGAAGTTTCCTCCAAAAAAGCCAGGAAATGTGACACCATTATTTTCAATCCCCATTAGAAGCACAGTTCTCCAGTCATTGGCTCCATCCCTCTCCCTGGCAAGTGTTGGAGGCTGAACCAGACTGTTAATAAGCTTGGCATCCTAATTAACCTCGAGTAGAGCTTCTCACCTTATATCTGCTCAATTACACAAACATAATGTAAATACAATGTTTTTCAATCTCTGTCAACTCAACTATTGCCAAAGTTCCACACCGTAAGTAATCTACCTCCAAATCTACCTCTCATCCGTTGATGTTATCTTCAGATTCAACTGTTCCGATATGTTCTTGCTGGCCTCCCAGATTGCACTATTGTAAACCCTGAGGTTATCCAAAACCTCCTGCCTGACATGAGGTCATACCAAGTCCCATTCACCCTTCACTCATGCTCACTGACCTAAATTAACTTACATCTATGAACACCTTGATGTTAAAGTTCACATTGCATTCTATCTCTGCACCCTTCTCCAGCTGTACAATCCATTTAAATATCTGCACTCCTCCAATTCAGGACTCTTGTACATTCTAATTTTTACTGCTCCACCACATGCAACTGACCTTCGGTTGTCTATGCCTTGAGCAATGGAATTTTCTCCCTAAATCTTTCTGCCTCTCTAACACTCATTCCTTAAAATGCTTTCACCTGGCTTGATATGTTTTGATATTGTTCAGTGTTAAAATTTGCTTGATAATGATCCTGGGAATTAGCTTGGAACATTTTATAAGGTAAAAGTGTTGTATAAATGCAAGTTGCTGTTAGCCTAACGACGCAGTATCATGAGTGTGTGATGGACAGTGTGAATGATCAGATCTTATAGGACTTTCCTGCATGTCAATGTTATATGTTTTGATGCCTATTTCTCCCCAAATTACTTCTTCAGTTCTCTCTATTCTAGTGTTCACACTCAAAGGATGACTCAAAATATAAACTGCATCTACTGTGTCTAACATCAAAACTGCTTAGTCTTTCTATCAGCTCTTCACAGAAATCAAGACCACTCTCCATGCCATCCAATATTTCCCAAAGATCTTTCAAGTTCATGAGATGGTCATTCAGGGCTCCATGTATATCTACTCAAATAGAGTTAGAACCTCTTTAGTTACAGCAGTCCTTCCACCACACCCCTCAAACCCTACCGCCTCCATCTCCATCTGGGGGGGGGGGGGGCACCCAAGTACTTACCCTCGGCCCCTGCTTCTCTTCTCCTTATACACTTATAATATCATGCACAGGATCAGTTTTCAAATGTATGTTGAAGAATACCAACAATTCTCTACAGCACTTTCCCTTGACGCTTCAAGTGTTTAGGGCGTAGGTTTGCTCGCTGAGCTGTAGGTTTGATATCCAGACGTTTCATTACCTGGCTAGGTAACATCATCAGTGGCAACCTCCAAGTGAAGCGAAGCTGTTGTCTTCTGCTTTCCATTTTAATCTTTCTCCTGGATGGGATTCCTGGGGTTTGTGGTGATGTAATTTCCTGTTCGTTTTCTGAGGAGTTGATAGATGGCATCTAGATCTATGTGTTTGTTTATGGCGTTGTCATTGGAGTGCCAAGCCTCTAGGAATTCTCTGGCATGTCTTTGCTTAGCCTGTCCCAGGAAAGATGTGTTGTCCCAGTCGAAATGGTGGTTTTTTTTCATCCATGTGTGGGGCTACGAGGGAGAGAGGGTCGCGTCTTTTTGTGGCTAGCTGGTGTTCGTGTATCCTGGTGGCTAACTTTCTTCCTGTTTGTCCTACGTAGTGTTTGCGGCTGGTAGACTGCTTCTCCAATGTCATCTCTTTAATAAGACTCAGGATTTATGACTGCAACATCAGTTAGGTCAAACTAACTGCAAATTGGCATCCTAATCCTACGTTGGGCTTTAAACTCCAAACCATCACTCCAATACTGTTCACCTCAGTCTTGGCTTAATTTCCTGTTGTTGAAAATCTTAAACGTGCCTTTGCTACCTGCAGTAATGTGTATTGTTTGAGATCAGCCTTGGTCCAGTTGCTGTCCAATATCTTTAACCCTAAAAATGTAACTTTAAAGTGTAGACCCTCTTTCCTTCAGCATTTCATTATTGCATTTACATCTTTTCCCCTCTTTCATCCCATCTTTAATTGACTCTTGTTATTTCACCTTCCATACATGATTTTATGTTGAATTAAATATTCTTATTTATACTTTCCAGTTTAGACTCTGCATGTCTGAGTGAGGATCCTTCTATCTGATATGTTGAAGAGACACTGCTGAATACATTGCTCATGTATGCTACAACATTCCCAGTTCAGAGCATCACAATGAAAAGCATTCCCCAGGAATCACAGGTTGCTACTCAAAAGCCCAACAAATGCCTGTGGACAGCTAGAACTGTAATGAACGGTGAGAACTTTGCTTCATCACTGATCATAAAATGCAGCTCAATACAACAAGGAGTTCAGAAAACAAAACAGATTTAATTTTAACATAAAAGTCTAAGTGAACTCCTTAGCTCAGTTATATTTCCCAACCACCCTGCAACATCCCTGTTACAACATCCAACCTCAGCCAACTCAATGTGATGCTTTTTAAGACCCTGGAGGATGGCAAGTGAAAAAAATTAGTAGTCAGTAAAGGAACAAATATGAAAAAGAAAGAGATATTCAGGCCATTCATAAGCAGATGGTGAGAGATAATTACAAACCCTGGGAAAAAAAAAGAAAAAACATTGAAGAGTGATGCAGAGACCGTAATGAAGTCTGTATTTGAATGAGAGGGAGTGAAGTGAATTATAGACAATGTGAAATCTGCAGAAACACACAAGAAAAATAAAGAGCTGAATTACTTATTGTTTACAAGCAATACTGTTCTTTCATAATTCCTTGTATTTTACAACTCCAGGTAGTATAATGAAAGTTAAACAGATCATTTTAAGAGTAAATAGATGTGAGGACTTCAGGGTCTTTCTGAGGAGGTGTATTAGTTTGGGTCAGGTATTTACACTTTCTGAGGTATGGTTCAGTAAAAATTATCACATGACCAGAAAAATTAATTTCTCAACTTTCAGTCATTTCTTCGATAGAAGTGACCATAACTCTGTCCATAAACCTCCAATGGTGCGATGACATTCGGAAGCTCCATGTGTGAACACAGCAATTATACTGCCACTCACTGGTATAACACTTTCACAGGATCACCTCACATGAGAATATAGTAAAACCTTCTTTTGAGTTTGCAGGGGACTTGCTCACTAATCCATTTTAAGTGGAGTGTGAGACCGCTAAAGGTCCCATTTTAATCTGATTCGCCTAAAATGTAACCCAAGTCAAAAATGTTTCAAATGAAAACATAGTTAAGCCGCAAATAATGTAAATTGTCAAAGATATCAAGTTGTTGATATCTTACAATGATCTGACCCTTGTATGTTGAAAAATGTTGGGAGTTAGTTCAAGAAAATCTCAGTCTTTTTCTGTTTAGCACATTCCCTTTGGACAAGTGTGATACAGTCAATCATGCTGTAAATGCAGTCAAACAGACATTCGATGCTTTTGTGCTGCATTTTGAAATCCCAGTTATATTTCTACAGCCTTTGACGTTCAGCTAGGAAAACAGTCTGGCAAGTGGGTGGGCGTTCATCAGATTCTTCTATGAGTCATTAGGCACCTTAGTTGAAGAGTGTACTACAACCTACAATGTGCCTCCTCTGTTGGTGCAATTATATAGTGTATTCCACCTCAGTGTATGCTTCCCTGGTTGTCTCAGTTAGAATTGCTATGCTGGCTTCCTGCAAGTGAGTGAAAAGAACCTGGTCATCAGGCTCACCGTGATCCTCCCCACTCTTGATGTCTGCTGCTGTTGTAGCCCATTTGAACTTAGTGGGGTGAAGGCAGGTAGCAACTTTCAAAAACATCTTTCATGCCTTTTTCATCATGAAAGTGGCCTCCAGAGCAGTCGGGTTGTATTCCTGCTCATCATCAATGGCCATCAGAGACTGTTATTGTGCTTTGAAGGTTCCTAATCAGACCCTGATCCACTGGCTGGAGCTTGGCCATGGTGTTGAGGGGCAAGAACTTCAGCTCGACGGTTCTGAGGCCAGAGATGTCAGGGTGCATGGAATCGTCATCTGTAACAACAAGAATCTTCTTTTTCTTCCATCGAAGTGCTTTAACCACTTTGCTGATCCAAGTTGTTTTGTTAGCCTCATACAGTATCTCATCATTCAACAAAACATCACTTCTTGGACTTTCCTGTCACAAGGTGCAGCAACATTTTGGTGCCATCCACGTTGCAACAGACCATAGCAGTATCTTGTCCCTGCTCCACTTTTGACCATTACTCAATTCACTTTTAAACATCAAAGAGCAATCTGGAATTTGCTGCATCAACTTCCCTTTCTCTCCAGTCATCAACAATTTACCTGTTTCTCAGCTTTAATTATCTACGCATCTTTCAAACAAAAATCTCAATGTCAAATGATGGCTGGCCTTGCGCTCCACAATTCTATATGGTCTAACTCTGGTCTGATTCATTGGTGCAGTCTCAAGACAAGCTCGTGTGAATCCGGATAATCCAGGAGTCATCATTCTTATACTTCGGCAAACCTGCTGATGGCAGTGACTGACAACTTCTTCATAACAGGAAGGTTGGGAGATCCATATTGGACTCATCACAGTTTCACTGTAGCCCCAGTGCACAAAACTAAATTACTCCAAAAACCTCCAGTTAATTCAGGCACTGATCTATAAATATCACCAATCCTTACTTCGAGATGAAACACGCATCCTCCCATACTTGGAACTTTAGGCTAAATATTGAATACAGACCAACAGTTCAAAAATAAATCAGCTCTTCGGTAGCAGCACACCATTGTTGCCCAAAAGGAACTCCGGGCTAGTCACAGGAAAAGGGTGGGAGGAGGATTGCTACTTCCTTCTGGATTGTGCATCGCTTTATTTTACAACAGATTGTTTTTGCAATCACACAAAGGCTAGTCTTGGAGCTGCTTCCATTTGTGAACGGATTCATGCAGCACATCCTGTTGAATACATGGTGTGGTGGGACAAGCTACTCAGTAGTGAGTTGATTGCCACCTTCAATTTGAAAACTATTCATTAGTGGCACAAAGTGAGGCAAAAATAATTTAACATAATTTCCAGGCCTCTGTTTGCATTAATGAACTTCATTTGGAAATAGGTATAGATAACAGTAAGACAACGTCAATTGCACCAATAGAGGAGGTACATTGTAGATGGTAGTACACTCTTCAACCAAGGTGCCTAATAACATATAGAAGAATCTAATGAATGCCCACCCACTCACTATTTTGATTGGTCAGATGTTATTCCACTGAAGCTCAGTACATCTGAGATGACAGTTGGTTGAACAGATATTGTAAAATTTGCTGCAACATGAAAATGCCATGTGCATAGATAGTACAAATATTCCCATTCTGACTTTACCCTGTCCCTGCAAATTCCTGACATCACCCACAACCCCCAACAGATGGGCGAAATTTCAACATCTCCCACTGAATAGAGGCCAAGAGATCAGGTAGTGGGAGGAACAGGGGTTTGAACACAAAAACACTGATAAAAGAAGCAAAAGTAGACCATTTGGGCCTTCGAGCCTGCTCCACCATTCAATATAATCTTGGCTGATCATCCACCTCAGTACTCTGTTCCTGCTTTCTCCCCATATCCTCTGATCCCTTTAGCCCCAGGAACTACATCGACACCTTTCTTGAAAGTCCTCCATGTCTTGGTCTCATTAGATACTTGTGGTAGGGAATTCCACAGGCTTCCCACTCTCTGGGTGAAGAAATTATTTCTCATCTCTTTCCTAAAGGCCTACTCTCGTTGTTGGATTGTGACCCCTAGTCTGGACTCTCCAGTCATCAAGAAAGTTCTGCCTGTATCTACTGTCCAATCCTATTAAAATTTTATAGGTTTCCACGAAATTCCATCACCACCCGCACCCCCCACCCCTTCAATTCTTCTAAACCCCACTAAATATAGTCCTTACTGCTCCAGTCTCTTCCTTTACATCAGTCCCAGGAATCAGTCTGGTAAGCCTTCCTTACACTCCTTTGACAACCAAAACCTTCTTCCTCAAATAAGGAGACCAAATCTGCGCAAACTACTTCAGGTGTAGTCATACCACTGCCCTGTACAATTGCAGCAAGACGTCCCTGCTCCTGTACTCGAATCCTCTCATTATGAGGACCAACATATCATCTGCCTTCTCACCACCAGTTGCACCTGCATGCTTACTTTCAGCGACTGGTGCACAAGACACCCAGGTCTCGTTTTACTTCTCCATTTCACAGCCTATTACCATTCAGAAAATAATGTGCATTCCTATTTTTGCTATAAAAGTGGATAACCTCACATTTATTCACAACATACCTCACTGGCCACGTATTTGCCCATTTACTTAACTTGTCCAAATCACACTGAAGCTTCTCTGCATCCTCTTCATACCTTGCCCTCCCACCCAGCTTTGTATCCTCTGAAAAGCTGGAGATATGACACCTGGTTTCCTCACCTAAATCATTAACATATGTTGTAAATAGCTGGATTTCTGTGGTACCCAACTAGTCACTGGCTGCCATTTGATCTATTTATTCCTACTCTTTGGTTTCAGTGTACCAAACAGTTTATCTATGTCAGTACACGACCCCCAAACTTATGTGCTTTAATTTCACACACTCATCTGTTATATGGGACTATATCAAAAGCCACCCGGCAATTGAGATGTCAGCATTACCCCAAAACCTCTAAACATCCCAAGCAACCCAAATCCCCAAAAACACACAGCCCCCAAAACCACCCGACCCCATTCGCCATGCACTCTAATTCGCCGCTCATTCTTTTAAACAGAACCATGCCCGATACCTGCTCTTGTGCACATTATTTAAAAATAATAAGTTTTATATAATCTTTAACCTGTGGCTGTCCCTGTGAAGCACTGATTGAATTAAACAACATGTTCATTATAGGCAGAGTACTGACCTTGTTCAGCCAGTCCACGCATGTAAAATCCAAAACAAAATGTCTACAGTTAGATGTGATTCTGGAACTGGAATGCACTTGCTGAATAACCAGAATGCTAATTTTAGGTAATAGGCAGATATTTTTATGTGGCTCATATTTAGACTTGCTGGAAGCAACACGCATTGAAAAGCCAGGGCTTGCTAAGGAAGGTCTTCAAGCCTTGCAATTTATATTGAATTTCTCAAAATATAGGGATGCTAGAATTTTTCAGTTGCTACTTCCATGATGGTGCCTTGGCTAGAGGTGGTTTGTCAAACAATAGCAATTATTTTTCTCTTGCAGCATAACTTGTTGCAATCATTTGAAATATGGCACTCTTGTGATTCTCCTGAGGAGTGTAGGATTAAAACCTTTAGCAATATGTCTCTCGTCTCGGTAACATTCAACATTTACACTGATATTTTAGAGGTACTTTGTTACATTCTCCATTTTTGGTGAAGCTGGATAAGGAATTTGACACATTCCCAACTCATCTGGATTATTCAATTTCTAAAGGCTTCAAAGCGTCATTAAAATGCAATAGTTCTCCAAACACACAGGCAGCAACTGGGGTTTAATAACGCAAGCTCTCTCACTCTGAGGATTGATTAAAATGCACTAACATTTTTTAAAATGAATTTCCAGTGATACATTCTATGAAGTACCTTAGGCGGTGAGTCAAACTGGTGCCTACCCCCAAAGTGTGAGAAAAAGAATCTAAAATTGCTGCCCACTTTGTATAAAGTTTAGGATCAGAAATACTTGAATTTTTAATTTTTTTGTTGGTCATCATGCAAAGGGCTGGCGCTACAAATGTGAAAGGGAAAGAAATAGAATGAGAACATCCAACCAGGAATATGAAAACTGATTGCAAAAGCTTTAACAAATATTTAATAAAGGGATTTACAAAGTAAACATGAAGGCACAGACGGAGAAACATATGGAAAATTATGAAATGGCTAAGGTGTCGAGCAAATATGTTGTGCCTCTATTCATTATGGGGCAGCTGAGTGAATCAGTGGTGAAGGAGCAAGTGAGGGGGTGAGTAGGCGGACAGGCGAGTGGGTTGAGGAGTTAGCAGGTAGGCATGTGGCTGTGAGAGTGAGTGAGAGAGTGGTGGGTGTAGATGTTGGCTGAGAGAGAGAGAGAGAAGGTGAGAGCAAGACTGAGTGACACAGTGCTGTTTGGGTGAGTGAGTTTGTATTCCAAACTGCTTACTATATTTCAATACTATTTTTTAGTGACTTGTGAACAAGGACGTGCAGGTCTCTTTCAACATCTACACTTTCCAATCACTCACTATTCAGGAAATACTCTGCATCCTTACTCCTCCTATCAAATGTTATAACCTCACTGTTATCCACATTATATCACTTGAAAATATTACACAGACAGACATTCCCCTCCTCCATAAAAATCACTGACATATATGCTGAGCAGCCTGGCCCAAGCACTGATCCTTATGGTACCCAGTGGCCACAGCTGTGATACTGAGAATGACCCATTTACTCCTAGTTTCTACTCACCGCCTGCTACACAATCCTCAACCCCTCTTCTTTTTTAACTCCAATTCCATGTGCTTTAATTTTGTCTGCCAACTTCCTATGTGGGGCATCAACAAGACCCTTTTGAAGATGCATTCACACCACATTCACTGGTTCCCTTTTACTGACACTGCTAATAAGATCCTCAAAATACTCAGGTTTGTCAACAGAATTTTCCTTTCACAAGTCCTGTTGTCTCTCTCCAATCAAAATTAACTTCTAAATATCCAGATAACTCTTCCTTTACAATAGATTGATTGATGTAAGGTCAACAGAAGTGTAGTCCCCATTTTACTCTCTCCTGCCTTTCTTAAGATTGGCTTACATTCTCAAAGTTCCAAGTTGCAGGCACCATTGAAAGTTGATCACCAATGCATCCACTAGGTCAGTAGCCATTTAGTTTAACACTTTAGAGTGAAGGTCATCAGGTCCAGGGGATTTCTCAACATTCAGTCTCATTAATTTTTTCAGGCTCTTTTTTATCAACATTTATTCTTTCAGTTTCACACTCTCATTAGACCCTTGGATCTGAATTATTTCAGGGAGACTTCTTGTGTCTTCTGTGAAGACAGAATCCTATCGGGGTCTGAACAATGTCGTGTACAGCAAGCAATGTGGCAGAATCGCACAAGAAGTGCAGCAAGGTTTCTCTCACCGTTGGAAACATCTTTTCTGTAAGCTGCAGGCATCAAGATGAAACTCTCACCAGACAATGGAGAGTTGCCTATTAAAAGGTGGTTATTGCTTGTTAACCTCAGATTCTGCCTCATTAATTTCCAGCTTTCTGTTGTACCAGCCACCACACGGACACTGGATGCTAAAAATTTGGCATGTCCGTCAACATTGATACCTGACATGTGCCAGTCTCTAAGAAACTTCATGGCATTCTCTGATGCACGTACAGTATGCATATGCTTCAATACTGCATCTTGGCTCCTCTCACTCTTACCAATGTTAGTTGCCCCTTGCTGTTTCTCAGCTCCACCCAAACAGTTTCTACATACACCTCTTCTAATTGGAGATCCTCTCTGCCAAATACTGACCCTGTTCCCGTATTAGCAGCACTACCTAACCTACTTTTCCTTTTACCTCAGCCCTCCTAAATGTCACATCCTTTAACAGTCAGCTCCCAGTTTTGATCACCATGCAACCATGTCACTCAATGGCAGCAAAATCATATCCTTTAACTTCTACCAGTGCCATCAATTCACTATCTATTTGCAAATACTGTGTGTATTCAGATGGCATGCTTCTATTTCTGTAATTTAATCCTGGTGATTCTTGGATTTATTTCTGCTCTTTCCACTTTCATTTACAGATTTTCCACTTACCAAATCCAGCTTTTTTTTTCATTCCAGTAAAATTCTTTTTTAGGTTCGCATCCCCTTGACAAGCTGGTTTAAGTCCTCTCCAACAATCCTAGCAAAATTCCCCATGAAGATATTCATCCCAGTCCTGATAAGGTGCAACCTGTCCTCCTTACACAGGTCTCAATTGCCCCAGAACTCGTCCTGTGTCATAGAGTTAAAAGCCATCCCTCCTGCACCATTTTCCCAGCTCATTCATTCACTCAATTTCTCATTTTCTGGAAGAAAGCGGGACTGCAGATGCTGGAGATCAGAGTCAAAAAGTGTGTTGCTGGAAAAGCACAGCCAGTCAGGCAGCATCCAAGGAGCAGGAGCTCAACGTTTTGAGCATAAGCTCTTCATCTAGGTTTGTTCAATATATATTTCAGTTGCACGACACTGTAATTTTTTGTATAAAGTCTGTGTCTTATGGTCCTGCTCCACAGTTACCTGATGAAAGAGCAGCTGTCAGAAAGCTAGTCCTTCCAAATAAACCTGTTGGGACTATAAGTTGGCGCTGTGTGATTTTTAACATTTTCTGCACTCACTGTGCACCCTGTAGTACTGGGGGAAATCCAAAAATTACTGCCTTTGATATCCTGCTTTTCAAATTTTTGTCGAACTACATAAATTCTCCTTTTAGACCTCTTCCTCCTTCTATTTATATAACTGGTTCCAATGTGGACCCAAACCTCTGGCTCTTCACCAGCCCCTATACCAGCAAAAGAATGCCCCGCAGCTGCACTTTTTCCAAGCATGCTGTCATCACATTATAATGGGCTCCAGCATTTTCCCTACTAATGCTGCTAGGCTAACCAGTCTGTAATTCCCAGTCTTCTCCCTCCCTCCCTTTTTAAACAGTGAGGTTACATTTGCCACCCTCCAATCTACTAGGATTATTCCACGATATAGCCTTTTGAAAGATAACAACTAATACGGGCTCTATTTCCATGGTCACCTCTTTTAGTACTATGGGATATAGAATATCTGTGGATTTATCAACCTTCAGTCCCGTTAATTTCTTGAGCATGTTTATCTTTTAACTAATACTAATCTCCTACAATTCCTCCTTCCCAAAATGGCCTCACTTCCATAGCATTTGTGGGAAGTAACCCTGAAATTTAAATTTACTATTATAGCAAACCTTAACTTTCCAAAATGGGCTCACATCATCCCCCACCCCCACAAGTAAGAGAAAGATGTAAATATGCCTCCCCTCTATTGCAACAAAGTTGGACAGTCCTGTACAAAAATAGGAAGTGTTTGTTTTTCTAACTGTGAGAGGAATTTAGATTTAGGAAAAGAGGTGGTTGACAATAACACCAGATAAAACTGTATTAAATTCTGAACTATTATTTTTTTCCAAAGTAAGTTTTCTTCCTATGATGCACTCACTTCCCCAATGTGAAACAATGAGTTGGAGAGCTGTTCCCAAGCTTATCAAAATTGCCGAGCTTCCGACGCGAGGTGTTCAAGATAATGAGGAGACTCTCTTCCTCCCTGTAGGGAATTACTTGGTCTTTGCCGGGCATTTCCCACAATTGACACAATCTGGATCAGAATTCCACATCTCATCACTCACTGGCACCACATTATCAGCCTTGCTTTTCAACCTCAGACACAACCTGCCGAAATGAGGGACAAGCATAATAAATTCTGCCACATTGTTTTCATGCATGTCAGGTAAACAGAACTGCAAAGAATAATTGAGGTTCATTTCGAAAACAAAAGCTGTTTCTGTTCTTTATTCTACATATTCTTTAAATTTGAACTTTTCTGGGATTTACAAGAATGCAAAACAAGGGTTAAACACATGACCCTCCCCGACACCCATCACCTCAACCAAAGGGGTCCTCTTGAGATGTCTTTAAAGGTTTTTGTTTATTTTTAGACATTCATTACAATTCTCAGTAACTCCTTTATTATTTGATGCAGTCAAGTCGTACCAATACCTCTTCTATTCATGCAGATACATGGGGATTTAGACTCTCGCAGAACTAGAAATAGTAGAATTAATTAATATCCTCAATAATCATCGGATTCAATCAAACCTAAGCCACAACACAAGGAAATCACTAATTTCCCAGTCAACACAGCATTTAAATTGACAGAAAACAACACAAATTAACAACAATTTTTTCTTCTGATTTAACTGATACACAAGCAAACAGCCTTCATCTTAAACATACCTTCTGCAGACTAGAAGATCACTGCTAATACATTTCCATCACAGGGGATTTTAACTAGGTAATTACAATCATGTCCGATCACAATTTCAGATTTAAGTTTAACAAGTGACTATTCATTACAAAAGCACCTGTATCTTTTCTGCCACAAGCCAGCTGTCACACTTATGCAGCCTTATGCTGGAGATTCCACAGTCACTTGCAAGGAATACATTACCTCAGTGACTAGGTTTTCCTGGCTTTATCTGAGTAGTGAATTAATTGTTTTAAAATTATTGACCACGCTTTGCAGCTCCCCCATCTTCCCTTTGTTCTCCCACCCTTGCAGTCTCCCTCTCCTCCAGCCTGCTACTCCTAGTGTAGCAACTCAGATTTCTCCATTTCCAACAAAGGTTCTACAACCCACACTTCCCTAATATTCGTGATGGTTCAGTGACTCGCAGCTTCTCCTTCCCTGGCCCTAACCCTCACCATTTCTACTTAACTTCTCGCCCTTCCCCATCATCAGAAGCTGTTTCTCTCTTGTATTGGAATGAGCCTATTAGCAGCAAACATGAAAGATTTTGAGGAACAGCTCCTCAGAGACACTCGCACCTCCATGTTAGGGGTTGACATTTTAACTAAGAGATCACCCTCATGATGAATTTTCTTGAATAGCTTGGAGGCTTTTGAGGCAAATTAATCTGCTGGCTCCTCTCTGCACTCCCTACCTCTTCCCCACGCTAACCTCCTCCCACAACCCATGTGTATTTTCAGAACTGGTGCAAAATTATTGACATTGCTAGAGGGGTAAATTCACAAGTCTTTCACATGCTGTTACCTTCAACTACCAGATCACAGCAACTCCTGAGAAACAGAATATCCTTTATAAGTCGTTCTGCTGTAATACACTTTCCATAAGCGCAAATTGGCTATAATGTCATTGACAAATTATGGACGCTGTTTGGATAATGTGAACTTTCTACTGAACGGGTATAGTGACTTTCTAATGGAGATCTTCTACAGTGCGATTTTCTGCATTGGTTTTCCATAGGATAAGGCTGCAGAGGAACACAACTGTCGCATTACAGCAGAACAACCCATAATGTCACATAAACAGTTCCCATTGCTGGTCATAGAGCTGAGGGCTGAAAACATATAAGAGGGAACATAAGACCAATGGAGGGCTACATCAAAAAGAAGCACCATTGAGGAAGAGAAAGACACCAGCAATTATGCATCATGAAGTGATGGAACAACATAGAGCTGACAGGATTTTTGATGCTTACTTTTGCCAGCATAATTTATTTGAGATTGCATAACAATCTAATAAATTGTGTTGCTCTCTCCTCTTGCGATTTCTTCCTTTTTCAGTTGTTAGTTCTTGCCTCAATAAATTAGTTATTTCTAATCTTAACTTTTCCTTTTCCTGACTACCCATATTGTCCTTCTCTTCCTGGTTTGTTTTCCCATGTAACTGGCTACTGTTGGACGTGTACCAAGTTTGAGGCTAACGAGGTGGTTCACATCTTGTGCAAGAACAAATTTCAAAAGATGAAGGACAGGGAAAAAAATAACTTGTGGATTTTAACAGCAACATAACCTTTAATTTCAAATGACTCCATTTAAAATCTCATTGTGGTGATATATTGTGTTGTGACTTTTAAAAAATCTCTGTATGTGCCTTTGCGGTTTCACACCTTTGCTTACTGGGGCACTTAATGCTTCAAATGCGCCAAAGGCTGATGCATTTTATCCTGCCTAGGATTCATGGCATGCATTACTACCAGGTCACACCAATTAATGCACGGAGCGGAGTGAACAGTCAGTCAGTGGGAGCAGATAAAAAGAATAGGAGGATCAGCTCCATACAACTGAGTGCACTGGAGAAGCCCTGGGAGCCATTCATTGCCCTGTGTTGTTGAGAGTTGACACTCAAGGTAGCCCAGATGCAGGATTTGCTTGGTGCAGCTAAATCAAAGCTCAGGAATGTGCAGAAGCCATTGTTGGCAGTAGTTTGGCCCAAATGCTGGGATCTTGCTTGCATTGAGATGCGGGAGCTGGTCAGGTGAAGATAATGTCTCAACAGGAGATCAGCTGGAAAAGATGGCCAAGACAGCTGGTCCTGTGAGCAGACGTGAGAGAAGACAGGAATGGTGCTGCTTTTGGGTTAACATTATGTCCACAGAAGCCAGGTACAAAAGAGCTGCTGTCAGCGGGGATTAGACTAACTCTTTAAAGGAGAAGAGTTGAGATTCTTCATGAGGAAGATAGCGCCTACAGGAATTTTGGTGACAGACTAATGTCTGGTTGGACTAATGACAGCATTCAGCAGACCTGTCTACCACTGTTGCGTCTGCGATTTATTGGGCTACTTGTGGTATATAAGACCACAGTTTTCCTCTGATAATTCTGTATGTTAGTGCAGAAAATAGATAGCAATATGAAACTAGAGAAGAACTGTGAATACTGGGGATGTGAAACAAACAGGAACAGATTTGCTATACAGACTCAGCAGATCTGGCAGTATCTGTGGAGAACATTACTCTGTTTTCTCCTCACAGACACTGCCAGACATGTTGAGTTTCTCCAGCAATGGTTTTTATTATATAAGATCAATTGCGTTGACTGCTTGATTTGCTGACTTTTGTAAAGTTATTCAGATAATCAAAAACCAGAGAATATTGTGGCTTTATTCTCCTAGCGAGTAATTGGGGTTTTAAATTTTATCTAATTTGACAAAGAAAACGTCACTTGTTCGTAAACAGATTGCAATAAATCCATGACCATAACAAAATGTAGGGTCTGTCCTAGAATCATAATTAAAATGTTCACATAGCTTGTCATTATTGTCGTCACTGTGGAGGAGTTCATGTGTTACGCCTATATTCCTTCAACTGCTGAAGCCTACATTATAAAATTTATAAATATGATCCTTGTCAAAATTCAAATTATAAGTTCATTTTGGAAAATCAAACTTCACACTTTGTTCACAAGTATTAAAAAAAATATATGTATGATCATATTTTTAAACCAGTACAATGAAGCATAGTCTGATGAAACAACAGAGTGTTAGAGCATGTGATAAATTTTGAAGGTCACATTTAAAGCCTCATACTCAGTGGCTTTTTCATCTGTCAAGTCTATCCTATAATTTTTAGCATTCGGGTAGTGAACACATCACTGTGGTGTTCCTACAAATGTCATGATTCCAAGGGTATTTAGTAAATTTTAAACAATTTGTTCCCTTTTTTATTATCCTTGAAGATATTACATTCTTGCAGTTCATCTTCCTGCAATTTGCACAAGATACAATAATTCATGCATTGGCTGTTAGCTCATGAAAGCCCCTAGTCGTCTACATGGGGCATCACAGCTGAGAGCTGGTCCCTGTTTTCCCAAGATGCAGAATTCCATAATGGTGCAGTAAATAATGTTTAGAGGAAGAAACTGCTATTGTTGTCCCATTTAAAACCTAAAGGGAGCTGAGGAAAGGGGACTGAAGCTCAATTGTGGTTAACTACCTGTACTAAGATCTCAGTTAGCATTTTATTTCAATTATTAGAAATGACAAAGCAATACTTTGCAAATAAATCTGTAATAACTAGCAGGTGAGCCAAGGCTTCACAAATTCCTAGCATGTTAGAATTGCCTGTTCTATTGGACAGGATGCCCATCAGGAAATGGTCAGCATGCAACATCCTCCAGACCCCGCGGGAAAAGGAGAGGATTGATCCTGTTGGGTGGTTCGCTGAGGACAGTGTCAGTCGTTTGGCAGAATGCCTCATCACCAGGACTTCCCAACAAGCACCAAGATGTCACACATCTCCTTCTGGAACATGCTTTGTAAAGAAGATCTGGAGAGAGACGCGGTGGTTTTTATTGAGGTTCATCCCAAGCAGCTCCGTGGCGCAGGATTCTGCTCTACGGTCTGTTCCCCAGGACCCACAATGAGACAAACATTGGCTACACCTGGAGGACCATCAACTCAGTGACAGACACTCTTTGGTCTGTCCGCAACTTGTTGGTCTTCCAACAACTGACCTCAACCGAGCGTTGTAGACTGGCACATTCCAAGGTTCAGGATTAAGTACTGAAGGATGCAGTAAAGCTTGGGCCAGCTGCCAGCAAAGCACAGTGAAGAAAAGCTAAGGTCTTTCTGCCAAAGTATAACAGGGGTCAGTTCAGTTATCAAACCTTGTTGTTGTCTCAAAATGGCAATATTTTCTTCCTGCAAATGCTGAAAATGCCCTTGTTATTTGCTATTGCACGGTAGCTCCAAAGGATGCAAAATTTCAATGTATCATTTGTTTCTTTCCCCTGGTTGAAAAAAGATTGTACAAAACAGAATGATGACCTTTCTGAATGTACTTGCAGATGAATTTTTATGTATAAAGTTTATTTTACAAAAATTTGTCCAGTAGCAAAAGGAGAATAATATTAAGAAATCCAAATCATAGCACCTTAGTTTATTTATAATCTTCTGCCTTTTGCCTATTATATAAAATAAATACACACAAAGACCGGGTTTCTTCACAGTTAAGAAAATGCAGCATACATTTCCAGCTCATTTGCAAACTGGCACCGCTTACCCCACTGAAATCAATTACACATGTTCCCTTTGTTAATTCTTGGCCGACTGTTACATGCATTATTGCATTATTAAGTTTCAAGACAGGAAACAGACATAAAATATGCCAGGTTTAAGAGGTTCTAATTTTTTTAAAACAAAAACTATCACCTTATAAAATACGTTCAAAGGAATATCAAAATGGTCTTTAATAAACTGAGTTCCTACATCAAATGGAGTCAAACAATTCTGAGCTTAATGTCATTACTTTACGCACAGTGATTTAAGCAAAGGTGAAAGCTTTGGCAAATGCTCCCTCTTGTTGGCTTAAGTAGCTTAGTTTGTCGTGTCTGTAATGTGTATTCAAAATTTGAAAAGTTAAGCTCTATCTTCAAAACCACTTTATACTTGAGATTTATACACAAGAACAAATGTGTTTAGTTATAGACAAGTGATATTCATAGTGTGAATGGTCATGCAAATAACGGAACACCAACATAACAGATGCCAATCTAAATTCATGCTCAAAATTTGAAATCAGCCCATCAGTAACAAATTTAAGAGTTGCAATAGAGAAGCTCAGCACATTGCTGATAAATCCTACCCCTTCCAATTTCCTCTACTGACTTAACATCATATTGCATGTAAATGCAATTCTTCCATCAACTTAATATCTAAAAGGTCACACATACAAATGCCCTTTTCTTGACTCACCAGCATCCCAGAAAGTAATTCTGCATGCTGCACGGCCAGCCTAAACAGATCACTCTCTGATGTACACGCAAACGCTGACAGATTAAGGTTAGTGGTGTTCAAGTGATCATTGATGTTAAAAGTGCACAAAAGGTCTAAAAATATTTTTTGTTAGTTTTACAGAAACTGACATCTGCAATTCCCCCAACCCAAATTAAATCCAGGTTTCATTTCTAACATGTTACATTCTATCTTCATACTGCATCAAGAATACCAAGTTTCATGAATAACATTGGACATATCCAGAATCTGTTTCTTGGGGACTCCATAATACACACATTCTCACTGTGTATGCAAAATCTCTGCTGCTGAAGTGAGATATGACACTGCTGATCATTTAGCGCACATATTGGCAATTTTATACAAACAGAACAGGAAAGCTGATATATCACATCTGGCCACATAACAACTGTTCAGTATATTTGATGTTGATATTGGATGTGAAAAGCAGAAAAAAAATTCGACATATTACAATGTTGTTCACGCAACACAGACAAAATAAATGCAATAAATGAAAATTAAACTGTTTCTATTTGAGCATGTCGCTTTCTCAACAAGTGAAAAAAGCCGCAGTAGCAATCCTGGGAGCCTAAGGCTAGGTGCTAAAATGCCACATCCCAGCATCCTCATCACAGAAATGGTCCAACAATCATGAAAGCAAATGGCAAAGTGGCATTCTTAATCAAAATCTTCAAACAGCCCATTTCCATTTAACTTACGGAAGAACCGTACTGTTTCGAAAAGAATACTCAATATATTACCAAACAGCCATTTGTTGGAATTAAATGTCCCTTGACAGAATCATGAAATCAATATTCCCTAAATCCTGACTGCAATGTTTGTAATTATACAGATATGCACAATGATTCATCACCAAGACGGCAACACATGGGTCATAGTTTCAAGGGGCAAGGAGCAGGGTGGATGGGGAGAGAGGTGGGGGACAGATAATCTGAGAAGGGGCAGGAGATGATATATACACTTGCTCCCAGCACCACTGATATAAGTGATATCTTTATTAGACCAGGGCAGGAGACATCCTGGTTGGACACTGTGTGTCTCCAGGAGACCAACTCCTTTGACTTGAGCACACAGCAACAAACTCAACTTTGCCTCTTTTTTGCCTCTAATATGCTCTCTAACTCCTTTCATCAGCTATGGTTTGGCCACAGATCTCTTTGCACATTTATGCCAGACAGGAATAAACGATTTTTGTAGTTCACTCATTTCTTTTTTCAAGATTTGGAGATGCTGGTGTTGGACTGGGGTGTACAAAGTTAAAAATCACACAACACCAGGTTATAGTCCAACAGGTTTAATTGGTTCCTTCACCTGATGAAGAAGCGTCGCTCCGAAAGCTAGTGTGCTTCTAATTAAACCTGTTGGACTATAACCTGGTGTTGTGTGATTTTTAACTTCTTTTTTTCAAGTTTGCCATTACCTATCCACAGTCATTTCTTTCAGTAACATTTCCCAAAACATCATAACCAACTCATACCTCATACCATCATGGTTTTCCTTATCAAGATTCAGGACTCTATTTGCAAATCAACTACCTCAGAATTCTTCATCAAGCTGGAGACCATCATATTATGGTCACTCATTTCCTAGAAGTCTCTCACAACTGTATTACCCATTATTCCTTTCTCACAGCATAATATCCAGTCCAATTCTCTGGTTAGTTCTTCAATGCACTGATCCAGAATAGAAAACTATTCCATATAAACTCGAGGAATTCTTTCTCTACAGTATTGTGACTAATTTGATTTGTCCAATCTATATGCATATTAAAGTCACCTATAATTACATATGCTCCTTTACCCCATCTCAGATATCCTGTTTAATGCCATTCGCAACATCACCACTCCAGTTTTGTGATCTATAATGTTTTTAGCCCATTGGTATTTCTCAATTCTAGCCACACAGGTTCTACCCTTATCTTTATTCTAAGTGGTGGTGGTTGTGGTGATGGTGATGGTGGGGTGGGGAGGGGCTCCTAATTTTTGAATAATGTCCCGTAATTCTAGACTTATCCACAAGAGGAGACAACCTTTTCACATCAATCTAGTCAAGATCTTTCAGAATCTTGTGTCCATAATCTCCATAATTATGTCCTCACTCTTCTAAACATGAGTGGAAACTAATGAGTTAAGTTCAAGTTCTGGTCAATGGTATTGCCCGGGTGGACAGCTATGGGAATGCCATTGAACGTCAAGGGCTAAGAGTTAGATTCTCTCCTGTTGGAGATGGGCATTGCTGGCACTTTTATGATGCATGTGTCAATTCCTATTTGTCAGTTCGCACATAGATATTGTCCAGATTTTGCTACATTTAAACATGGACTGTTTCAGTATCTGAGAAGTTATGAATGATGCTGAACATTGTGCAATCGTCGGTAAGCATCCTCACCTCTGACCTAAAGATGGAGGGAAGGCCATTAATAAAGCAGTTTAAAATGGTTGGGCCTAGGACATTATCCCAAGAAACATCTTCAACGATATCCAGGGGCTGAGATGATCAACTGTCAACAACCACAGCAATCTTCCTTTCTGCTTAGTATAGCTCCAACCAGTCTTCCCTTGATTCACTTTGGCACCTGTTCTGCTTGGACTCCTTTATGTCACACGATGTAAATGCTGCCTAGATGTCAAGTACAATCATCCTCGTCTCCTCTCAACTTGGCTATCGGTCAATGTTTGAAGCAAGGCTGTAATGTGGTCAGGAGCTTCGCAAGCCTGGCTGAACCAAGCTGAGCACCATTGAAGAGATTCTTGTGTGCCACTTAACACTGTCAATGCCTCCTTTTATCACTTCAATAATGACAGAGCAGACTGTTGAGGCTGGATTGGATTGTGCTACTTTTTGCAGGAAATGGACAATGATTGAATGATGGGTGGAAATCGGCAGTGTTGGATTTGTAAGTAAAAACAATGACTGCAGATGCTGGAAACCAGATTCTGGATTAGTGGTGCTGGAAGAGCACAGCAGTTCAGGCAGCATCCGAGGAGCAGTAAAATCGATGTTTCGGGCAAAAACCCTTCATCAGGAATACAGGCAGAGAGCCTGAAGGGTGGAGAGATAAGCTAGAGGAGGGTGGGGGTGGGGAGAAAGTAGCATAGAGTACAATAGGTGAGTGGGGGAGGGGATGGAGGTGATAGGTCGGGGACGGGGGTAGGGTGGAGTGGATAGGTGGAAAAGAAGATAGGCAGGTAGGACAAGTCATGGGGCCAGTGCTGAGCTGGAAGTTTGGAACTAGGGTTAGGTGGGGGAAGAGGAAATGAGGAAACTGTTGAAGTCCACATTGATGCCCTGGGGTTGAAGTGTTCCGAGGCGGAAGATGAGTCGTTCTTCCTCCAGGCGATTTGTGCTGTGCCTTATGTACAGGGTACTACTGGACAATTTCTCTCATTGCCAAATAGATGCTAACTTTATAGCTGCATTGGAACAGGGTGGTTGGAGATAACACTAGTTCAGGAATAGAAGTCTTCAATAATATTGCCCAAATATTGTCAGGACCCAGAGCTTTTGCAATATCCAGCCTTTGCAGCTGTTTCTGGATATCATGGGGGTTGCCATCTGTTACCATAATCTAATAGCATCTCGGAGGGAATCCTGAGGCCAAATCAAATGAAGGAACAACTGATGACTTTATGTTAATTGAGTTAAACTAGGTGAGAACTTCACTGGGTGTGTAGATGCACATACTTAATGTATGGGGCTGGATTTGTGTGATGTAAATTGAAATAAAATTCTGACTAGAAAAATATATTCTTGCACTCTGTCTAATCAACCCTTAAGCACTGGTATTTATCAGTGGTAGCAGAGATTGTTAGCTCCTTGCAAGTTCAAGTTAAACATTGTCCTAACAAAAACGTATTTGAAGATAACTTCAGAGAGATGGTTGAATTAAAATCTAAAAAGCCTTGTTTTCTGAATATGAAGTTTATGATCAGTGGAAGAATGCAGTAACCATGTGGACCCACATTACTTCTTCACCTAGAAGAAATAGGGTATGATCTTGGATCTGCTGTAACCATATGAAAGCGAGATAAGTAGCAGCATTTTTTTGCAGAAGTGAAGACTGATGATTTAGACACAGATGACCATTTAGACAAATTCACAACTTTCATGGATGCAATTTATTTTAGAAATGATTTACCAACCAATTGGGTGTCAGCAGATTTTGACAAATTCATAAAAAAAAGAGGCAAGATAGCTCCATAGAAGAGTACATAATGGAATTCAGGAGATTGTGTGCAAGACTGCAGAAATTCTATTCAGGAAATTCCCAGTCTGTGGTGACATTTAAGTCCTTAGACTGTACCAAAGTATCCAGCTTAGACAGACTCCTATTTCTGAAAAAAGCTAAATTTGCAGGTAATCACGTGCTGAGAGACAAAATGTCAGAAGCGCTAAAAATATTTCTTGGAAAATATTCCTATCCAATGGTACTCGTGGCACAAATAGGGCAATTGGTCACAAGACAGAAAATGCAGGATGCAAGGTTAACAAACTGACAGAACCATCCAGATAGAGAATGCAGACAACAATATAAAAGAAAATTTTAACTAAGAGAAATGAGGACAGAAATTCTTTTGACAAGTATGGGAAGTGAAGGGAATTTGGGACTTACCATAAAAAGAACAGACCCCTGAAATGCACAATCAATATTTCAGATGGGATCCAGCGTACCATTACACCATTAACTGTCACAAGTAGTATAATGGTGCCTTCAAAACTAAACACAAAATGGATGATTCAGAAGATGCTGAAGATATGGATATTAGTCATAGAGTTATCGAGATATACAGCATGGACCCAAACCCTTCAGTCCAACTCGTCCATGCTGACTAGATACCCCAAATTAATCTAGTCCCAGTTGGCCCATATCCCTCTAAACCCTTCC
The DNA here is from genome assembly GCF_047496795.1 of Chiloscyllium punctatum. Taxonomy (NCBI): domain Eukaryota; kingdom Metazoa; phylum Chordata; class Chondrichthyes; order Orectolobiformes; family Hemiscylliidae; genus Chiloscyllium; species Chiloscyllium punctatum. Next base: position 50,547,570 of record NC_092739.1, read on the forward strand.
TATTCATATACCCATCCAGATTCCTTTTAAATGTTGTCATTGTATCAGCCTCCACCACTTCCTCTGGCAGCTTATTCCATACACACACCACCCTCCGTGTGAAAAAGTTGCCCCTTAGGTCCCTTTTAAATCTTTCCCGTCTCACCCTAGACCTACGCTCTCTAGTTCTGGACTCCCCCCCCCCCCCCCCCCCCCCCCCACCCTCGCATGGGAAAAGACCTTGCATATTCACCCTATCCATGCCCCTCATGATTTTATAAACCTCTATAAGGTCATCCCTCAACCTCCATTGCTCCAGGGAAAACAGTCACTGTCTATTCAGCTTCTCCCTATGGCCCACCAACCCTGGCAACATCCATGTAAATCTTTTCTGAATCCTTTCAAGTTGCACAACATCCTTCCTATAGGAGGGAGACCAGAATTGCACACAATATTCCAAATGTGGCCTAACCAATGTCCTGCACAGCCGCAACATGACCTCCCAACTCCTGTACTCAATACTCTGACCAGTAAAGGAAAGCATACCAAATGCCATTTTCACTAACTTATCTGCCTGCAACTTCACTTTCAAGGAACTATGAACCCACACACCAAGGTCTCTTTGCTCGATATACCCCAGGACCTTACCATTAAGTGTATAAGTCTTGCCCTTTCCAAAATGTAGCACCGCAATTTATCTAAATTAAACTCCTTCTGCCAATCCTTGGCCCATGGACCCATCTGATCAAGATCCCATTGTACTCTGAGGTAACCTCTTTCACTGTCCACTAAACCTCCAAGTTTGGTGCCATCTGGAAACTTACCAATACCTCCAAATCATGTAGATAAATGACAAAAAGCAGTGGACTCAAACTGATCCTTGTGGCACACCACTGGTCACAGGCCTCCAGTCTGAAAACAACCCTCCACCACCACCCTCTGTCTTCTACCTTTAAGCTAATTCTGTATCCAAATGGCTGGTTCTTCCTGTATGCCTGAGGTCATAAAAAAGTTTCAGCCTGGTATTCAATCTGTTGGTGGCAGAATCTTTCAACTGTGCCACATTAAACTGTGGATGCATGCCCACACTGGAATGAATAGGCTAAAACCCTGCCGAGACTCTGAGTAATCAGGATTGGAACAAAGTTAAGAAATTTGAGAGTACCACTAAGTTCAGATTTGGAAATGATAACACACTAAAATCTTTAAACAGAATGGTCATTCCTTGCAAAAGAGTGAAATCAATAACTTTGTTAGCACAAATCCAGTCAAATACTGTATCGTTATTAAAGTAAGTCATTAATGAGAAAAAGCACAAATGAGGCTTAATGTAGAAAATTACACAGCTATTATGTTTGTGTAAATTACAAATGCATAGATTTTCCAATCAGGAATACAATTGCATTCCTTTAACAGAACATTTAACAGAAGAATCTCCAAATTGAAATAGTGGGATAACAGGAGTCAGCTATCAGAATGCTTTCCTAAGAAAGAAGCAAGGTCCTGGCAAATACTGGAAAAGAACCTTTGGAACTCTAACATGTTGTCTTTTGTTTTGTTTTGTTTTTTATTATTATGTATATATTAATTCTTTTAAAAGATGAAAGGAAATCTGTTACCATCCGGTTGGGTGTAGTGGGGATACCCAAGGCCAAATAGAACTAGGGAACAGATGACAGTCATAAATTAGTTGAGGGATAATTAGATAACGACTGTACTTGGTGCGTGAATATAGATATATATATACGTATTATGGGAAATAAGTAATCAGTGTGGTTGGAGTTTGCGATGTGTGAGTTGAATAAAACTGACCAGAAAATTTCATGCCTGGACTCTGCCTAACCATCTCAGATCTAGAGTTTATTATCTGTGGTGCTGGGGACCTCTGGGGGATGCCAATGTTAAAGGCTGGAGTTGCTTGCAAATGCTTCAAACTTGTATTGTGCACGGATGTGTTAGCCTTCATCATGAAGATTGGGGATATTTGAGAGGCCTCCTTCTCCTGTCAGGATTTTCTAACTAGGTATGGAGGGATGGTATAGCTTACATCTAGCAAGTTTTGAGAAGATTTGTAGCTCAGGCCAAGGTTTTGGATGTAGGTTTGCTCACTGAGCTGGAAGATTCGTTTTCAGACGTTTCATCACCATACTAGGTAACATCATCAGTGAGCCTCCGGATGAAGCACTGGTGGCATGGCCCGCTTTCTATTTGTGTGTTTGGATTTCCTTGGGTAGGTAATGCCATTTCCTATGATGATATCATGTCCTGTGGTGATGTAATTTCCTGTTCTTTTTCTCAGGGGGTGGTAAACGGGATCCAAGTCAATGTGTTGGTTGACAGAGTTCCATTTGGAATGCCATGCTTCTAGGAATTCTCGTGCATGTTTCTGTTCGCCTTGTCCTAGGATGGATGTGCTGTCCCAGTTAAAGTGGTGTCTGTACAGTGCATTCAAAAAGAACAGGTACCCAATGAACACAGTCCGCCAATTTCTCAGCAACAAACCCGAACAAGTAGACAAAACATGTCCAGAAATCCTAGCCACTCTCCCCTACATCAAAGACATCTCGGAAATGACTGCCAGACTACTCAGACTACTTGGCATAATGGTAGCCCATAAACCCACCAACACACTAAAACAGCAATTAGTGAACTTGAAAGACTGTGTACAGACAACAAGCAAAACTAATGTCATTTACAAAATATCTTGCAAGAACTGTAACAAACACTACATTGGATAAACAGGCAGAATACTAGCCACCAGGATACATGAACATTAATTAGCCCACAAAAAGACATGACGCATTCTCAGTAGTATCGTTACCGACAGAGCTGGAAGGACTCCACTTCAACTGAGACAACACATCCATTCTAGGACAAGCCAAAGAGACACACACGAGAATTCACAGAAGCATAGCATTCCAACTGGAACTCTATCAACAAACACATTGACTTGGATCCCATTTACCACGCCCTGAGAAAAAGAACAGGAAACGACATCATCACAGGAAATGACATTACCAACCAAGGAAACCTAAACGCATAAATAGAAAGCGGGCCATACCACCAGTGCTTCATCCGGAGGCTCACTGATGTTACCTAGTAGGGTGATGAAACATCTGAAAACAAACCTTCCAGCTCAGTGAGCAAACCTACATCCAGAGCTTGCATCTGATCTGTTGGTTGAGGGCTCATTTAGTCCTATTTGACATCCTGTACTCTTCACTGAACCAGTGCCTAGCTTCCAGCTTGATGGCATTGGGAGACTGTAAGGTCAGAAAATGTAGGAGTGGAAGCAGTCCATTCAATGAAATTTGGCTAATCTGTTAACTCCCAGCTCCACCTTCGTACCTTTACCCCATAATCCTGGATTCCCTTATTGATTAAAACTCTGTCTATTTCAGCCTTGAATGACCCATTCTTCTGAGATTATGCTCTCTGGTCCGAGAATACCCACAAGGGGGAGAAACCTTTTCCAAAACTAGTCTGTCCAGCCCACTAACAATTTTATACATTTCAATAAAGCCACTTCTCATTCTTCTAAACTCCAACATTCAACCAGCTCAACCTCTCCTCATATAAAAGTTCCTCCATAGCCGGAATGGACATTTGCAAAGTTCTCTGGGCTGCACTCCAATGCCTGTAGATCTTTCTTTAGATAAGGGGACTAAATCTGTTCATGGCATTGCAGCTACAGTCAGATTAATACCTTTGATGGTTTTAGCTAGATTCTTATAACTGTAGTTTTAATATAACTTCCCTATTTTATTATTCCTATCCCTTTGAAATAAAGGCCAATTTTCCATCTGCATTCCCTATTATTCACTGAAATTGTATGCTAGCTTCTGTGATTTATGCACAACAATTCCCAAATCTGCAGTCTTAAATAATATTCATAAACCTTGAAAATTACAGAATGTAAGTATGAACAGCCAAATGCCTGATGATTTCCTATGAGACTGTTATAACTGCCACATAAATGGGTTAATGCTTTCGTTAAAAAGACAACGGAATTTCATAAAATAGATTAAGTGATTTCATATTAATACTTGCAATGCATAATTTAAAGGACATTTTGATAAATGCACATTAACCCTTTCCCTTTATGGTGCTGGCTTTAGAAAAGAAATCAGATCACATAGAGTCAAGGGTTCAGGGTTAATGTGTGTTTTTATCTTTTTTTTTCTTGTCACATTTTGATTCCACGAGGTTTGAGTGATGTTGCCATTAACCTGAAATGACAGTCCAACATTCAAGTTCTTTTGCTCCGATCATTGAAACACAGAGAAGGACTGAGAACACAGACAAGGTCTAAGTGTACAAATCACTCATTATATATCAAGTGCTTCTGTATGTCTGTCTATCAGGCTAAAGTGGGCACTTACAAAAAAAACTGTTTTAACAAGCCTTTTTGAACACTTCACTACATATCATGGTCTGCAAAAATAAGAGAATACATATAACATGTATCAACTATTGACTTTGGGACAAATAAAAAATCACCCGCTAAATGGGTTTAAAAATAGACAATTTGGTTTCAGAACATTTGAGCCTTATCCCTAATCAGTTTAGTACTCATGTTGTCTTTGTATCTACTTTTTACTTTAAAACTTTAAACTGATTGTATTCTTAAGACATTTGTTCCACATTTCATTTTCATTGCAGTTTTCACTCTCTCTCTCCTGCATCAATTCATTGCTATTCACTTCTGGGCCATTATGTGCAAAAGGAACAGCACATGATCAACCCAAAGAGCAACTTTCCTTGCCTTACACAGCTGTGAGACCTCAACGAAATGGAATGCCATGTTTTGCTTCCACTCAAATACCTGTCCATGTTCTCAAGCATCTTGGAGGGAAAATATAAAGTGGAGAAAAGTAGAGCTAAACTATTCAGTCCACTGTCCACATAACTAAAAAAAAAATGAAGTTTCTGTATCAAATTAATTAAGTGAAAATGGTTCATTTAGATTTTGGCAATTTTTCCTTCCTCGGCATCTGACTTTGACAGCCTCCTGAACAATACATCACGTGCCCTGGCTCACAGAAGAGGAAAGCAATCCCTGACACCTCAAAAATCACTGTCAAAGAGACACTGCAGACAGCTATTCCTGGTCGTGAAGGACGGTGAAGTTAGAGGCATTGCTGACTCTTTCCTTGCTTGTACTTACAAGAATCAATAGCAGCAATTTTTCTACAGAAAATCGAGGTGCAGTGCAAGAAATTCACATCAGTGGTATAAATTAACCAGCTTGCTGAAAATCATCAGCACATTCTTTATAGATACACATGATTTCAGTACAGGCAGTGAGCAGTGGAGATTTTCCAACTGTTGTTTCATCATGTAAGGAACTCCAGTGTCAGAGCATGCTGCCCCGGAGTGCTGCCAAACAAGAGACATCTGCTTCACTACAGTGAGGAAGATTGGAACTTAGTCACTCGCACACTGCTCCAAGGAGGCAGCCACAGAGCTCACAAACAGTCCCCATTTGTTGCATCAAGACTAAAGCTAAAATTCACATCCCACAAGTTTGTTTTGTGGTTTTACTTATCCTAAAATCTCAATGTTAACACAATTGATTTTAATGGCACATTCCTGGTTATAGTTGAGTTTATTGTTGCTTTAACATACGTTTACAAAAGGTTTCCATATCTACTATAGATAGTCATGAGGTGGAGGTGCCGGTGTTGGACTGGGGTGGACAAAGTTAAAAATCACACAACACCAGGTTTATTTGGAAGCACTAGCTTTTAGCACTAGCTCCTTCATTACCTGATGGCTTTTAGCTCTTTGACAAGCAGAGTCCAGCAGCAAATGAGATTAGTGTCTATAAATGCAGACACATCAGAAGGTTTTGATCTTGTCCACTATATGGAAACACTTAAAGTTGTCACATTGAACTTGAATGACATTAAAACTCAACTGAAATACTTTTGGGCAGGACATATACTAGGTAGCTTTCAGAATATGCTTTCAATGCCCACCCACTATTAATATTCAGAAGTGAACACTGATGGTACTTATAGGTCTCAAATTCACTGACAGACACTGTTAGCTTGCAGAATGCTCTGACTTAACAATTTTATAGGTATTTTATAGTTTCCTTGCATTTTCCCATCTTCAACACAATCAACATGAGAATTATTGCATTTCAATCTGCAAGGATACTGCTCCTTTCCATTTTTCAAGGGCACATCTACCACACTTCCCTTAAATATTTACAAGGAAGACATAAGGATGACACCCTTCCCAAAGGTAAACCAAAACAAAAATAATGATTTGAATGTAACAAAATTGGCAGGTCTAGACAGACCAACTTAACTAAATGCAAATAAATCTCTAGGGATACATCAAATTAATCCCAGTTACCAAAGGAGTCGAAGTGGGAGATTTATAGTATTGATAATAAGTTTAAGAGAGCCAATGGCATTGTAAATTTGATACAGGATAATGTGATGCTTATATTCAAAAAAAGTTATTGAACAGACACAGGTAACTACAGAGTCATTACAGTTATTTCAACAAATGATAAATAATAAAAATATTCAGGAGGAAACTTCATGATCAGCTGTAGAATCATAATTTAGCAACCAGCAGTTAGAATAGCGTTGAAAGAACATTGTCCTGTCTGACCAAACTCTTTGAGGATTTGGCAACTTAAGTGGATTTTTAGAAAATCCTGCAATACTATACAACAAGGTTTCCAAAGACATTTGACAAAGCTTAACATAAAATGGTATGAATTAGGCTCAAAGTTGTGAGGACATGGGATAACCTTGGGAAAGGGTAGGAAACTGGCAGAAATGTAGAAAACATTAGGAACTTGTTAGAGGGGTTAGATCAGATTGGGCAGGGAGTGGATAGGATGTACTGAGGGGACCTCCACCTTCCCTCCTCTGAGGCAAGACTGTTTATAATTTACATCAATAACTCAATGTAATTTACATCAATTACATCAATGTGGTTCTCTGCTTTGACAAAACTGAATAGAATGCTGGATTCTCCCACGAAGTCAATTTGATTTATGCAGGTATAAGACTTTTCACCAGTGTGGTTGGGGGTGGGGCAGATAACAGAAGGACACTCTTATTTCAGCCTTTGCTTTTAGTGAACAAAACATTATTTTTATACCCCAACAGGAAAATGATTCAACAATTTAGGTTAAATTGTTTCCTTATAACAATGCCATGGCTGCACCTCTTTTTCTCCCTATTATTTTGGTTATCACATTTTGAAATTCCATTCCTACCAACTCTTACTTGCCTTAAATATAGAACAAAAAGAAACACAAAACACAGGCACATTCAACATACAGACCAACTGTACGCTGAATCACAACTCGATGCAGAGTAAAACGTACGTCAAATTCAACCAAGCTCATTACTTTACCACCGTCTACTCTCAGTCAACTGCATACAGAATACCGATGGCAGTGTCAAAGTGATTGCCAAGTCTTATGTGACTTTAAAAACGATTCAAGAATACTTTGGAACTTATGATTCTGATAACTTCAGAAATCATTTGACTTTTGCTTCTGCAGATCTATGAGCTTGCGTAGGTATAAACTGCTTTGGTTCTTCTAGATCCGTGTGAAGTAACACTGGCGAAATACAACTGCACTTCTATTTCCGAGATGTTCTCCTGAAGAGGGCAAATGTGCTTTTGTCACCTATAGTTTCATCACTCATATGCAATCAGCACATTCAAATATGTTTGGAGCTGTTCCTTCCTTCTACTCTGCATGTGCACACTGACTTCAAATCAATTTATACACTTTCTCATTCACTGTACTGGTTTTCATGGAGCTACAAAAATCATTACACTCTGAATTGTTATATGAATTTACTAAATTACTGTACTAAAATATTGTTTTACAGACCATTGGAAAAGAGAGAGAGAGAGACACAATGGTGAATCTCAAATGTTTAATGTAGTAGACAACCAAACAAAAGTTGGATTCAATCAAGCCAAATTATGACCCTGGATCAGCTAACTCCAAACTCACAAAGACTTGTCTTTCTTAGTCCTCTAGGTACTGCAGGCAAGTTTATCTGTCTGGGTATTGTCATGACTCCAGGGCCTAGAAGTAATTATACTTGCTTTGAAGAGGAAGAACACCTTAAAGAGTCATGTGGCTGCACATGCGGTGTGATCAAGTAAACTATTTCCGGTTTGGGCTTTACAAACTCGTTTCAGATTATTGCATACAACGAGGAGACAGATTGAGAGCTGGGAAGCAGGAATCCTTTCCATTTCAAATAATCAAGGTGAAAGTTAAACAGCAAAAAAAAATGGGATTTGGTCTGCTCCAATCTTGTCTCAAGCTCACCAGCCTCCAGCTTAAACAAGAAGGGCTTCCTGAAGAAGGGCTCATGCCCGAAACATCGATTCTCCTGCTCCTTGGATGCTGCCTGACCTGCTGCGCTTTTCCAGCAACACATTTTCAGCTCTGATCTCCAGCATCAGCAGTCCTCACTTTCTCCTTCCAGATTAAACAAGCCAAGGCAGCAGGCAATCACCCCTACCTCAAGGAGTAGAGTTGACTCTTTAAGTATTATAATAAGGCATTGTTAACTGTGAATAGTGAGGTTCCTAATCCTCTGGAAGCCTTACAACTATACCCAAGAGAAGCACTCAACAGACTGAATCACAACTCGATGCACTGTAAAACGTATGTCAAATTCAACCAAGCTCATTAATTTACCACCATCTACTCTCAGTCATTACCAAAATAATGGAAGGTATTTTTAATGGAAGGTATCTTCATCAGTGCTGTCAAGCAGCACCAACTCAACAATAAGCCACTCTCTGATAATAAGTGTGTGTTCCGCCAGGTCTATCTAGCTCCTGACTTCAATACAACCTTGGTCCAAATGTGGATAAAACTGTAGTACCTATAATAGGAAGTGACACTGATTGTTCTTGATATCAAGGCTTTGTTTTATCCAGTGAGGCATCAAGAGGCCAACATTGTCAAGTCGCAAATAACAGTCATACCACACAAGTATCACAATTACCATATCCAACTAGACAGAATCCCATTATCATCTTTTGACATTCAATGGAGTTTTCCACTGACCAGCTACTGCGTGAAATCAGATACATAAATACTGTGGCCACAAGAGGAACTCAAAGACCTGGAATTCTGTGGGAAGTAACTTACTTCCTGTCATCTCAAAATCCACTCGCCATCTGCAAGGTACAAGTCTGGAATGCAGTGCAATATTCTCCACTTGCATGGATATGTGCAGCTCCATCACCACTCCATGAACTCAACACTTTTCAGGACAAAATAGCCCAACTGACCAACCCTTTAATGTTCGTTCCCTTCCCCACAGACAACCAATGGCAGTAGTGTGTACCATCTATAAGATACACTGTGACAACTCACCCAAGGCTACTTAAACAGCACTTTCAAAACCCAAGAACTCTAACAACTACAAGAAAACACAACCTGCGCCAAGACATACATCATCCACACTTGGAACTATATCACCGTTCCCTCAGTGTCATCGGGTCAAAATCGTGGAACTCCATCCCAGGAAGCATTGTTGCGGTACCCAAAACTACATGACTGCAGCAGTTCAAGGCAGCAGCTCACAACCACCTTCTCAAGACCAGTTAGGATGGGTAATGATGCTGGCCTTGCCAGCAATGCCCACATTCTGTGCATGAATAAAGAAACACTATAGTGCCCAAACAAATCAATTTATTCCAAACTCAGAACAGCTCACACCATACACGCCATAGTACAATTTCTTCAACTCTGTGACTTCTCACTTTTGTGTTGAATGGCCATGCCCACCAGGAGCTGGAACCAGGCTGACCAAATCCTAGTGCACATGGGAGTCTTAAATCAAACAAAGAGGTAAGATTTGAATTGGAGGTTGGTGAAAAGCCAGAGAGTCATTCACTAGGCCAACCAGTTCACCACATCTTAGCGTTCAATGCACTTACCAAAAAAAAGCCTGGCTTTATTAGGATTCTAAAATCCAGATGAAACATTGACTTCATAGGTAACTAACCATGCAGTCCCTGTGGGTTTGCAATGCAAACGTCATGAGCTGAAAGCCCATCAAGGCATGGTGTGAAACTGAATTCTGTGAACCTAATAATCTGTGGACAGGTACTAGAAAAAAAACCAGGAATAAATCAGATAACATTATACAGTTGGTTCTGATATAACGCGATCATTTCATTCTCGTGCGATCTCGCGTCATAAGAAAATTGCACAATAGCCACGTCATTTAAACTAATGGAGCCAGAATCGTGTTATAACCAATACAGGTAAGAAAAGTTCATGTTCTACAGATAACGTTCTGAACTCTTCAAGGCCGTTAAAGCCAACTCACGTTGAAGAAACATACATGATAGCAGAACTGACTGTAAAAATAAAGTATTTTAATGCTAAATTTAAACAAGATGTTGGCACCAAGAAGAAACAGCAGAACTGGCAGCATCTATGAAGAAGGAAACAAAGTAACAACTTGGAATCCAATATAACTTCTCAGAACTGAAGGGGGCTGGAAATGACTTTTTTCCGCTGTTGACGAGGGAGTCAGAGGAACTAAAGAGTTTTTTTTATAAAATGAGACCGTTTTAATCTGGTTCACCAAAGGTTCTTCGGGGAAGAGAATCTGCCTAGCTTTCATTACTAACCACCTTACAAGTGACTCCAATCCCATAACCATTAGCGACCTGGGTCAAAATTATTTTTGAAGTGGCCCACACCACGTTGAGCGTAGAAATATAAGAGCTACAATTGTAATCCTGCACAACATGATGCATATCCCAAGATCAAATAAATATAGAATTAATGGCAGGATCTTAACTTAGTCAAATAATTAAAATTGGGCATGTGTCTCAGGTAAAAATAGAAGGGGGGGGTGGGGCATCTCATGTTTTGTCCTGTTTTGTCTCAAAAATGAGGCAGCAGCCATTCCATATTACTGAGCATTATTTCAGTATGTATTTTACAGGGTACGCATGAAGTCATAGGTCAGCAATGAAATGATTTTGAATCAAAGTATGAATTTCCCCAAAACGTAACATTAGTCCCTAACTCAGAGCAACTTGTCTTCCAACCATTCACTGTCCCTCAGTTCGAAATTGTGGGCTGTGCTCTGTCTTTTATGAGCAAAGAAAATGCCCAACTAACAGAAATCAGTGTTGAATAAGTGTTTAAGAATATTTTGTCCTGAGCTGGACAGAGACCACAAAACTTCATATATTTACAATTACTAATCGAAGAGATCTACAGCAGCATTTTGGGACCTTATAGCACTCATGCAGCAATCACCTTTGATGGAAGCGAGCAGCAGAGCTGGTGAAAGAAAAGCATTTGACAAAGGCTTAACCTAACTGACTCTCAGAGCACAAAGTTGTGGCAGATTTTTTTTAAAAAAACAGAAAAGAAATAATGTATTGCCTTACTGTCGAGATTTTAACTCTAAAAGCTCATGTTTTAGAGGAGCATAAGCATTGTTACGTACTGTTACCACTTACCCTTCAAATTTAAAATAAAATATAAACCTGGTTCTTTTTAATCTCTTCATGATAAAATTGCCATCGAAACACTAAGCAATAATCATGCAAATACGACATTCATTTCTTCCTGATTGTTTATTAAATACCATCTGAACTAAAGCAAGCTCATTAAATCTGTTACATTTAGTAAGATTGATGCAATTGCTGAATAATTATTAATTTGTACTTTGGGAACTGCTGAACTTGGCCATCACTTTGTTTAGCCTGAAGGAGAATAAAAAGCAATCTGTCATCAACACCTCTTAACTGCTGTTCACGCTCCCAACACTGGCACTGCAATTCACAGCAAACACAAATGCAACTATTTGTGATACCTACTGTACTCCCTACATTTTGTTTTAGATGTTTCTTTGATGCATGTGCATGCCAAAGTGAACATGCATATCTCATGGACTATGTGTCAAGAGAAAATTCAGCTTTCATGCAGTAATCTTTCTACTTAAACTCCTAGAAATTAGTAAATTTCGACAACATCAGAACAATCATTTGGGGAGAGAAAGACAGGCATTTACAACATTAAATATTTCTATAATAACAAGAATGTGGCACAAAACATATGCTTCCATTTACAATATAGAAATCAAAGTGCACAAACTATTTCAACACTGAAGTTAGAGATGCTCACTACTCACTCTGCTTAAATCAAGGCTTCAATATTAAAAATGCAGAGGCAAATAGTGGAAACGGCACTTTCGAAAGTTGATAAACAAAACAGAAGACAACCCAGCATCAACAAAAATCAGCAGTTTGAAAATGTTAAAACTATGGAGGCTGTTCCTATCACATTAAGAGCTGTAAATGCAGCTGCGTACAGAATATTAACCACTTCGCAGAAACAATATTGTACACACAGACTCTGTTTCAGGTAACCTTTACTATTGTAAAAGCAAAAAGGTCTCTGGTAATGTTTCACTTTTACCAAACAGATGCGTCTAAATTTCACTAAAGCTCATCAATTCATTCCAATGCATTTTTCCTATTACGGCTTTGACTGGTCGTATAATCTGTGTAATGAGAAAGAGAAGCCTGCCTTTTTTTTAAAATATCAGCATGAAGATCCTGTCACTGGACATGAATGCATCCAACAGCAATAAAAACTGAAGATTTATTCAGTGTCAAAATTGTAATCAGTACCTGAACTTGTTATCAACTCCGATTACAGACTAGCATCTACACAACATGGCTTTATATATGTAATTTTCTTTGCTTGCAAAATTCAGTTTTGCAATAAATATCTCATGTGCCTTTAAATATAAAAGGTGAATTTATGAGCAACTGTCTGATAAGGCACTGATGACAGTCTGATTTTCTTAATTAACAGATCTGCTGGTTTCTTCTAAATTCCCTGTCACTTCCTTAAATTTAACTAACTGAGCTTGGTGGCTGCACAATAGGAAAGAGTAACTTCCATTTCAACCTCTGTTATTACTCTCCCTATTGCAACAGTGAGAGCCATTCCAAGCACCTCTTACTTACAGTAAGTATCAGACAACCAGCTGTCACTGATCTAGTAAAATGCTCCCACTGCGTTGCTTGTGATAATTTCAGTGGAAACACAGGTATTCTTCCAAAGAAAATATAAATTAAAACGTTTCGCTTGAGTAATGTGGGATAGTTCCTTTCCATTAAAAAAAACCTAACCATCAAACACCCGTCCACTCCCCAAATCAAGAAAATTTCCTGTTAAAAGGTTCAACCTTGGGAACAAAATGCCTTATTTCTTGGCTTGATTAAATTCTGCAAAGAAGCAGCAGCTTTTATCAAGTTAAACAATTAATTTGCATCAAGAGATAATGAGGCCACATTATTTAATTACAAAAATAATCACAGCTATGTGTTTCTCCATAAAATGGAATACTTCAAGCAGCGTAATGAGTTGCTGCGAAATTATCCCAAAGCCACATTTGAAGTACTATGTGCTATTTTCAAAAAGCTGAAGGACTTACCTCCGTGCGAGTCTGCAGTCGCTTGTTCAGCTCATATATCCGATAGTCTGGTTGCACCACGTATGGCGTGTGCCTCCTATAAAATGGTCCAAAAGGAGAGGAATAGAAAGGGTCATGAGGTGTGCTGGACATCTTGGATGCTTGCAGAGAATTAAACTACACACTGTAACATCAACATCCATACAGTGCACATGGGCTTTAGGCTACAGTGCAGGCAAGCTACCAGCAGAACACACTGGGAAATGCTCTGGGAGCCCTCTACTGCAAGAGAAAGACTGGATAGCTCTAGGCAGAAAAACTTGTTTTTAAAAAATCAGTTTGTGAAAGGGTCATTTCCTGTCCGCTCCAAAGACTGGCAAAAATATAATTCTTCAAGCTGACAGAGAGGTCTGAGGTTTGGTTTTAATTTTTCCCAGCAAGGACCCCTCAGGAACCTGGCAGCAAGACTTGTTAGCATATAGGTGGTTGAACAGCTGCCTGAACTAAAATACCTCCTGCGAGGAATATTCCACACTGCAGTGCTGCATTTTCTAATGTCAACACTTTGAACAGCACATTTATTCACTCTCTTTTAAAGAGCATCCTTAACATTGACTGTACCATGCAATTAAATTGAAGTGTTAAACACCTAAGAATAGAATTAGAATTACAGAAGAGGTGGAAGAACAGAAATACATCTTTTTGAAGAATACAATGAGTAACTGTACTTTGTTAGACAACTCTCAGGAGACAAATTGTTTTGTTTACAAAAGTTTTGAATTTTTTTCCAAAGACAAGCAGAAATGATTTCCTCTTCATAAATTTTTATGTTAATATAAGAAAGCTATACTTTACCAGTAACAGGGAGCCTCCTGGGGGGTATGGAATAACATCCATCATACTTATGTGACTATTTGATGATTGTGTGGTAAATTAATCTAAAAGTTAAAATCATATATTAAAGCGTTTATAATGTTCCATTTTTCATAACATGCTGATGCAGTGACATTCATTAACTCTTTGAGTTCATATACTTTAAATAGTCACTGCCAGAGTGAGCCTCCCCAAGTGACCCCCCCACCCCCTCCCCTTTTCCTGTTGAGGTCACATGGCTACATGGAGTCTTGACCCTCTGTTTACATCTGAGTGCACATATATTACAAAAAGAACAATGACATACCAAGTTGCTCCCTCCAATTACTCTTTTTTTAAAAAAATCAGCTTATACCAGTCCCATTATTATGCTCGAATTGCAACATAGATTGGGTTGATTCATATGTGAAGTAAAATGACAGGGTTTCAAGTGCAGAAAGTGAAACACATTATTAGATTATTTCCAAAGGAACATATAAATAAGATAGCATAACTTCTTCAGTGAGCACTTCTTTAGTGGCCTGTATTTTGTTGGAAACATTTTACTTCTGCAATGTCATTTCATTATCATTATCAAAAACTTGCTACCCTAAACTCCAAATATCTACTCCAGAAATATTTATTCTAATGACTGCATGTGATTTCATTCCAATCTATAAGTGGATCAAACTCAATCAAGAGCTCTGTTTACACATTCTGTACAATTAAAAGCATTTCTGCCCCTTGTGTGCTGTTGCTAAACAATACGGTTCATTTTATGAAATGTATAATTTTGAATACCATTGCATTTCTTCCTTTTGTCTGCCAAACCTATTAATAAGAAAAAGGCTAAATTATCTTCAACATTTCTTCTGGGGCAGCGTGGTGGCTCAGTAGTTAGCACTGCTGCCTTACAGCGCCAAGGACCTGCTTTTAATTCCTGCCTCGGGCGATCGTTTGTGTGGAGTTTGCACATTCTCCCCCATGTCTACGTGGGTTTCCTCCGGGTGCTTCGGTTTCCTCCCACAATCCAAAGATGTGCAGGTCAAGTGAATTGGCCATGCTAAATTGCCCGTAGTGTTAGGAGCATTAGTCAGGGATAAATATAGGGTAAGGGAATGGGTCTAGGTGGGTTACCCTTGAAAGGGTTGGTGTGGACTTGTTGGACCAAAGGCTCTGTTTCCATACTGTAGGTAATCTAATCTGCTCAGGAGAAGTGATAATTAGCATTCAAACAAACTTAACATTTTTATACAAACATAACTTGTGGTACTTCTGATGAACAGTCAAGTTTGGTGTAACCTACAAATACTCCTGCATCCAACTTCCTACCAGCCAATTTCCAGAATCCATGTGGTGTGGTGGTGAGGAAAGATATAGTATTATGGACCAGATGATGATGAGAATGTTACCCCCGCTTTAAAATCTCCATTCTTTCACAATTAACAAGGACAGCCTACAATATACTGGAGAACAGTCCCACTGGTTAAAATACATGATGAAACTGTCAGGGTAAGTGAATGAAACTGGATAGATGGTTTAGCTTTGTGCAGTCGGGTGATCAGCTTTTTACAAACTCAGTTTCAAGTTGAAGGGGAAATTTGTTTCCATGGCATTCACATTTTATTAGTTTATTTATTTATTTTAAAATTCAAGGCTTTTGATGTCCTGTAAAATGCCAGAAGATACAGTTGTCCACAATGGAATACAGGAAGCATTTACATTGTCTTGACTCATACTGTCATAGAATCCCTACAGTGTGGAGGCAAGCCATTTAGTCCAGAGAGTCCATATCGAATCTCCAAGGAACATCCCACCCAGACCCACCCCATCCCTGTAACCCTGCATTTCCCATGGCTAATCCATTCAGCCTGCAAACTATGGGCAACTTAGCATGGCCAATCCTCTTAAACTCCACGTCTTTGGACTGTGGGAGGAAACCACAGCACCCGGATGAAACCCACGCAGACACGGGGAGATTGCGCAAACTCCACACAGACGATCGCCCCAGACTGGAATGGAGCCTGGGTCCCTGGTGCTGTGAGATGGCAGCGCTAACCACAAATCCACTGTGCTGCTCTTTTTACTGATGCACTATTTTTGGAAATACTTCCTCCTTTTCTCTCACTTGTGCTCTTCTTATTCAACTCTTAACTAACTCAGCCTAAATGATATATCATAAGCATATTTCAAGACCGCATATCTCAAAATGGGTCCATTGAGTCCGTCTTCCATCCAGGATCGGTGACATGGGAAACTCCCTCCTCTCTCTGGGCTCCTCTTCAATCCAGGCTTTGGCTCCCTCAGCTTTTTGCTTCTTGCTGATTCCAGATTCCTGCAATCTCTGAGTTCCAACATTCACTGGTCTGTGTTTGCTCCCTGGTGTGCACCATGATCAACAGTAAGCAGCAACCCAGATGCACTGTCCTGCTCTCTCTTTGCTTCTCCTCTGGACTTCTACATTCTCTCTGTTCCTGCATGCTTTGGGTTCCTGCTCTCTCTCTCTCTGAGCTCTTCCTCATCTCTGATCATGCATTCGTAGGCTTCTGCTTTCTCCTTGCTTCTGAAATCTCCGAGATCCACTCTCAACAGGCTCCTGAGATTATTGTTATGTGTTTTCCCAATATTCCTGCTTTCTCCGGCTTCCCTCAAGTATTTTCCATGAGCTACTGTTCTCTCTCTCTCATTCTGCATTCCTCACACAGATAGACAAACTGAAGTGGGTAGGTGGAGGTCAGGCTTACTGATCTCACTGATATCAGAAAATAAAAAGGTACCTACTTTCTGAAAAAAATCATTATATTTCCATCAAGATTACCTGGTAACGTTTAACTGGGTGTGGGCAGGTAGGGGTTAATAACCCATAGAAAACAAGCCTTCCGACCAAACAATTTAAGAACCAAAGACCAATTTTAATTCTGAAATTCTAACAAACAAATTCTAACCAAGACAGTTCCTGTATTTTAAGCTTCAAGTTTTCTCATTAGTCAACACAAAAATTTAGATATTTTTGTGAAGCTCTCTTTTGAGACATTGAACTGAATCTTCCCAAAGAACAGCTAAGTGCCAATCATGCAGGGTCTCTCTCCACGAGCCCGAGTTAGCTATCTTGTGTTATTTTCCCAAACTCACATCATTATCCCCCCCCCGCCATTGTGCACAGTACAATGAGTTCTCCCACTTGCCACAAGTGGAGTACTGCCCATCTGCTGGGATCTCCTGGTGTCAATGCCATCTTCAAAGCTAAGCTGTGCATCTTGGAGCCTGCAGCTGCATTTACAGTTTTTCCCAGACATGGCAGATAGAGAGTAAATAGCACCTCCTTTACCAACAGGGACCTGGGCTGGGAGGAGTCGAGAATGGTCACTACCCAAGGAATATGCCCTGAGATGTTAATGACTGATGGAAATCCAGAGGAGCACATAGCAAGCTGGAGTCTCCAGGTGACTGCTCTGACTTTCATGTTGGGAACTGTCACTGTCTTTGCAGTGGGTGGGAGAATGGGGAAACCGCATATCAATGAGGGTAGGTGATGCAATGAGGAGATGTTAATTTATGATAATACATGCAAATAGGCCTCTTGCTGCTCACAAGTGCGAATCTTGTCTCACTGTTCAACACTTGGTGAAAAATTATATATTTTGGTCTTGACAGCAGGAAGCTCCTTGCCATCAATCTCATACAATATTTTTTGCTAAAGCCCATATCGTTATTAAGTTATATCAAGAATTCAAAAGTCTGGAGGAAGACAATTTTGCCTTTTGATGTCGTCCTTCTATTTATTTCCCCACAACCTAGAGTTAAAAGCACAAAACGCAAAGAACTGTGGATGCTGGAAATCTGAAAACAAAAACAAGGCGATTGCAGGAGAAACTCAGCAGGCAGCATCTCTGGAAAGAGAAACAGAGTCAACATTTCAGGTCAGGTGACCACAGTCAGTTCCACTACACCATACATGCCTTCTATGCTTAACTCTGCTCCTCCAACACACACACACACCAATTTTCAAATTTTGGGAGCAATGATTTAAACGATGCAAAAATCAGGAATAGGCTACAAATTAGGTGGTTTTTTTGAAGTCGCAGACAGTAGTAGATGTTTGGAGTAGTCAATCTACTCAAGCACTGAGACCATTTTGCAGCTGGTGCAGAGACCATGGTCAGGATCTTCCTATTTTTGAATTTAATCTGAAAGAGGAGAATTTCAAGGAGACAAATCTGCAACACACGACAGTGAAAATGCTTGCTGGAGCTTCTGGCAATTAGGCAGCAGATTGTCTGCTGGTGAGCTCTCTGCAAGGAAGAGGACCCCTGACAATAAAGTCCCAGTCACCAGGAGATGCCAGCAGGCCCACAACATGGCAAAGACACAGCAACATCCTTTGGACGCCCAACATGACTCCCAGGACCACCCATGGGAATGGTAAGTGGTGTGTGAGAGGAGTTCTCCCAGGGAGAGGACACCTAGAGTATGAGTTGCTCTCATCAGCCATTCCCCTATCCTAGTTCCCATTTCTTGATCATTAACAAATTAGTTCAGATTGAGAGACATCCTCCTTACCCAAACTCATAGCCTGCCTGCACTGGTCACCCTCTCATCCTGTCTAAAGCTGAAACAAATGCAGCCCAGATAAAACTGAAGTTCTTAAATGGTCATTAATCGATTACTTAAGAGCCTCAGTTGATAATCAAAAGGACAGGAATGTAGATGGGGTTCTAACTACCGCTATCCCATATAATTAAGTTCACTTGCTGCCTTCAGGCTCAGATCTGTCTTCCATCTTTTAAACAGTTACTAGAGAAGCATGATGAATGTCACTTCCTAGACTAATGTCTGAGTGAGTCTGATGTTTTCCCTTTTTGATCCAAATGCAACACATGCTCTGGCTGTGAGGAGGTACTACCCAACTATATTGACCCAGGAATTGTGCATGTGTGGGAGCTCAACAAACCAGTTGCTCTTAATGATGTATCGTGCTCATTTGTCCATATGCAGGAAGTGGTTACTTCCTATATCAGTGAAATGGAAACTCACGATTGCAGTTCAGCTTCTGGAAGACACTATCGAGAATATAGATATGGCCATTTGAGCTCATCTATCCAGTGCTCTGTACCAACCATGCTTGTTAACACAGAAGCAATCAGCAGCTGTTGAAGCACCACACACCCAAGTATTGGGGAAAACAATCAACAGAATGTGATATACAATGTTATAGACAGTCTTGAGACAGAATACCCTGAAGTCTTGTTCATTGTAGCCAGTGACTTCAACCAGACCAACCTCAAGAATGTGCGATCAAAACTCCCACCAACACATCTCTTGCCCCACCAGCGGTCCCTTGACCACTGCTACACAACTGTAAAAAATGCCTACCACTCCTTTCCCTACTTTGAAAGATCAGACCACAGTGCTATGCTCCTCCTCCTGACTTACAAACAGAACTTGAAGCATGAGGATCTAGTATAGAAAGTAATGGTGTTAGTCAGAGGCAATGGAGTTGCTTCGAGCCGGTGGACTGATCCATATTCAAAATCTCAGCAGCCAACATAAATCAGAATGCCACTACCGTTACAGACTTCATTAGTAAGTCTGCAGTTGACTGTGTGCCGAAGAAGTTAATTCGAACGTTCCCCAACCAGACACCATGGATGAACTGGGAAATCCACTCCCTCCTGAAGCCTAGGTCTGAGGCATTCAAGTCAGGCCACCCCAACCTATTCAGGAATCCCAGGTATAACCTTCGCAAGGCCATCAGAGACACCAAGAGGCAATACCAAATTAAGCTTGAGACCCAGACTAACCACACGGACACTTGTCGTTTATGATAAGGCTTACACAACACAATAGGCTACAAAGCAAACTCAAACAGAAAATCGTGGGCAACAGTACATTCCTACCCAATGCATTCTACATGAGCTTTGAATGGAAGAGCATATTGGAAATGATATCAGCTGTCCCATCAGCCTTGGATCCACATGCACCCTAGGTCACCGCTGCAGATATTAGATTGACCTTTGAGAGTGAACACATGGAAAGTGACCAGCCCGGATTGAGTCTCCGGCTGTGCACTCAGATCCTGTCTGGACCAGCCAGCAGGAATATTCTCAGACATCCTTAACCTCTCCTTACTTGGATCTGAAATCCCCAACTGCTTCAAGAAGACCACCATCATCCCAGTGCCAAAGAAAAATCAATGACTACTACCCGGTTGCTCTGACATCCATCATTATGAAGTGCTTCGAGGGGTTGGTCATGGCTCCCAGATTGCCCTGATCTCTTGCAATTCAACAACAAATGCAACAGTTCCACAGCAGACACCATTTCGTTGGCCCTCCACTCTCCGTGGAACATCTGGTCAATAAGGATACCTACACCAGACTCCTATTTATTGACAACCTCCACGATCATCCCTACCGGTGTCCGGCAAGGCTACATACCCAGCCCCTTTCTATAATCGTTATACACACACCAAATTCTGCACCAACTCTGCTGACAAAACCACCGTCGTCGGTCAGATCTGAAACAACGACGGGAAAGAACACAGGAAAGCGATGAACAGCATAGGGTAAAGACAACAATGTCTCCATCAATGTCAGCAAAATGGAAGATGGAGTGGAGGCCACGTCCCTGTCTGCAACAAGAGTGCTGATGTCGAGATAGTCAAGAGCATAAACTTCCTGAAAGGGATGATCACCAGCAATTTGTCCTGGTCCACCCACTTTGACACTACAAGCACGAAAGCACAGCAATGGCTGTACTTCCTCAGGAGGCTAAGGAAATTCAGCATGTGCATAAAGACTCTTAAAAATTTTTATAAATGCACCCTAGAAAGCAGCCTATGTGGATGCATCACGGCGCAGAATGGCAACCGCTCTTCCCAAGACCGAAAGAAACTACAGAGAGTTGTGAACACAGCCAAGTCCATCACGTAAACCAGCCTCCAATCTATCACCTCTATCTATACTTCCCGCTGCATCGGGACAGCAACCAACATAATCAAAGACCTCTTCCACCCCAGTTGTACGGTCTTCCACCCTCTTCAATCAGGCAGAAGATACAAAGGTTTACAAAGAGGAACCTCGACCATCCAAATATCAATTATCCAAATTCCGGATTATCCGAAGAAGATCTCAAGGTCCTAATAGAAACATTACATCAAAGAGGTGTTTCAACACTGATGTTGTCTTTTGTTTACAATGATTTAAAATGAACTCGGCTTACTGAAATGCTGCCGAAAACAGTCCTAGCCATCGATGGGAGCCCAGGCACTGTCTCCCAATGACTGACCTCCACCCTCTCTCTCTCTCTCTCTCTCTCTCTCTCTCCACACACTTTCCCTGGAGTTCAACACAGGGGTGTACCCTAAACCCCCTTCCCCAGATAATCTCTCTAACATTGTCCTGAACAGGGCAAAGGTAGAATTGTCAAAAAGGTGTGTGCGTGCGCACACTATTTTGAAACTCAAGCCCCCAAAGGCAGTAGCAGTCTGCTGTTGGTGTCTAGTCCGGTGGCTCTGGAGGTTGGGGGGAGGGGGGAAAACGGTCGGTGGGGTGGATGGGGGGCATGTTGGACAGGCTTGGGGGCAGCAGGGGTGGGGGTTCACATGCGCTATGCTGCTACCTAGTCTCCTTAATGGGGAGTGGACATAGCAAGTGCTTGCTGTGTCAATCCCATTGAACTGATTGGGGGAGGGAGGACCTCTTTAATGTTAATAGATATGGACCTCTTTAATGTTAATATTAATCTCTCTCTGCATCTTCTCAGCAGCCATAACATTGTATTGTGCACTGTCTGTTATCCTGATACAATTGTGTAGTACAATTTGCCTGTAAAGCATGCAAGGCAACATTTTTCACCATAGCTTGCACACGTGACAGTAATAAATCAAATTAAATTTATCTACAGTGACATTGTGCACAGACATTTTATGGTGAATTGAGAGTTGAACAATTACCATTTGTCTAAGACTGGTTGAAATCTGTTAATTAGCAACTGGTAGCTATTTCCTTTATACTTGAATTATTCTGCTCAAAGTGAATGCTGTCAAAGCTGGTAAATGAATATTGTTACGGCCCAGGCCAGACGCCTCAAAACATTTCCAGAAGGTAGCCTAGACCCTAACTTTGCTAGTTGTTTTAAGCAGGTGTACAGCGGATATTCCAGGAGAGAATCAGCTGGTCAAACCACTTAGGTTTAAATTAAACAGAATTTATTTACAAGATTACTGAATGAAACACAAACAACAGAAAATAGAATACCGACCAATTCGTCCTATCCAAAAACCCAACAGACTATCCCAACTTAATGATGCTGTTCCCAATACTTGCAACGATCCCCATAAACATCCCTTGGCACAAAGGTAAAATCAAACACAAGTTCTTAGAGGATAGAGGTCAGAGAGAGAGAGTACCACCCTGGATCTGTTTCTGTGAGTCCAACAGCCTTTCTTTACACTTCTGCTAAAAAAACAAACCAGAGAAGAGCTGAGCTGAGAGAATTGGCCACTTCCCTTTCATTATATGTGTTTTTATTTAAACTTGAAAGCCTTCTGCCTGAGGCTGTCTCTGTTAGCTATTATCAAATTGGCCCGAAAACCCTTCAATTTCCAGACTTTTTGGAGTCTGTATCATTTACAACCTCTCTGGAAAAAAAATCCAAGGACAGCAAAACCTTGTAAAAGCAGCAGCCTTCGTCATATCTTCCCCCCTTTAAAAAACCATCAATATCTAAAGATGGCTGCATTTTAAAACCCCTTTAAAATTGTTACCACTCTAAAATATACACATATACATTACATTGACTATAAATGTGCAAACATGCACAACTACATTCTGTTTTAATCTGTTGTACTCCTGCCACTGAGCGCCTCCATTTCTCATTTGAGTCCCAACAATGCGTTGGCAATCACGTTTTCTCGTCCTGCCACATGCACAGTTCTCAAATTGAATAGCTAACACAACAAGCTTCATCTAAATTTCTCCACAAACTTCAGTGGATTAATAGGGTAGTTATGGTAGGGGATTTTAACTTTCCAAACATCGACTGGAACTGCCATTGTG
Organism: Chiloscyllium punctatum; assembly: GCF_047496795.1. Lineage (NCBI taxonomy): Eukaryota > Metazoa > Chordata > Chondrichthyes > Orectolobiformes > Hemiscylliidae > Chiloscyllium > Chiloscyllium punctatum. The sequence continues at coordinate 50,570,929 of NC_092739.1, forward strand.
TTAAAGGTTTAAATGGAGAGAAATTTCTTAAGTGCATACAAGACAATTTTCTGATTCAGTATGTGGATGTACCTACTAGAGAAGGTGCAAAACTTGACCTACTCTTGGGAAATAAGGCAGGGCAGGTGACTGAGGTGTCAGTGGGGGGGGGGGGGGGGAGGAGATCTTTGGGGCCAGAGACCATAATTCTAATCGTTTTAAAATAGTGATGGAAAAGGATAGACCAGATCTAAAAGTTGAAGTCCTAAATTGGAGAAAGGCCAATTTTGACGGAATTAGGCAAGAACTTTTGAAAGCTGATTGGAGGCAGATGGTCGCGGGTAAAGGGACGGCTGGAAAATGGGAAGCCTTCAGAAATGAGAAAACAAGAATCCAGAGAAAGTATATTCCTGTCAGGAAAGGCTGGATGACTAAAGAAATTGAAGATTTGGTTAAGAAAAAGAAGGATGCATATGTCACGTATAGACAGGCTAGATCAAGTGAATCCTCAGAAGAGTATTAAGGAAGTAGGAATGTACCTAAGAGGGAAATCAGGAGGGTAAAATGGGACATGAGATAGATTTGGCAAATAGAATTAAGGAGAATCCAAAGGGTTTTAAGAAATATATTAGTGACAAAAGGTAACTAGGGAGAGAATAGGGCCCCTCAAAGATCAGCAAGGTGGCCTTTGTGTGGAGCCACAGAAAATGGGGGAGATACTAAATGAATATTATGCATCAGTATTTACTGTGGAAGAGGATATGGAAGATATAGACTGTAAAGAAATAGATGGTGACATCTTGTAAAATGTCCAGATTATTGAGGCAGAAGTGCTGGATGTCTTGAAACAGGTACGGGTGGATAAATCCCCAAGGACCTGATCAGATTTCCCCAAGAACTCTGTGGGAAGCTAGAGAAGTGATTGCTGGGCCTCTTGCTGATATATTTGTATCATCGATAGTCACAGGTGAGGTGCCGGAAGACTGGAGGTTGGCAAACGTGGTGCCACTGTTTAAGAAGAGCGGTAAGGCAAGCCAGGGAACTATAGACCGGTGAGCCTGCCCTCGGTGGTGGGCAAGTTGTTGGAGGGAATCTTGAGGGACAGGATGTACATGTATTTGGAAAGGCAAGGACTGATTAGGAATAGTCAACATGGCTTTGTGCATGGGAAATCATGTTTCAAACTTGATTGAGTTTTTTGAAGAAATAACAAAGAAGATTGATGAGGGCAGAGCAGTAGATGTGATCTATATGGACTTCAGTAAGGCGTTCAACAAGGTTCCCCATGGGAGACTGATTAGCAAGGTTAGATCTCATGGAATACAGGGAGAACTAGCCATTTGGATACAGAACTGGCTCAAAAGTAGAAGACAGAGGTTGGTGGTGGTGGGTTGTTTTTCAGACTGGAGGCCTTGGAGTGGAGTGTCACAAGGATCGGTGCTGGGTCCTCTACTTTTTGTCATTTACATAAATGTTTTGGATGCGAGCATATGAGGTGCAGTTAGTAAGTTTGCAGATGACACCAAAATTGGAGGTGTAGTGGACAGAGAAGAGGGTTACCTCAGATTACAACAGGGTCTTGACCAGATGGACCAAGGGCTGAGAAGTGGCAGATGGAGTTTAATTCAGATAAATGCAAGGTGCTGCATTTTGGGAAAGCAAATCCTAGCAGGTCTTATATATTTAATGGTAAGGTCCCAGGGAGTGTTGCTGAACAAATAGACCTTGAAGTGCAGGTTCATAGCTCCTTGAAAGTAGAGTCGCAGGTAGATAGGATAGTGAAGAAGGCTTTTGGTATGCTTTCCTTTATTGGTCAGAGCATTGAGTACAGGAGTTGGGAGGTCATGTTGTGGCTGTACAGGATATTGGTTAGGCCACTGCTGGAATATTGCATGCAATTCTGATCTCCTTCCTATCGGAAAGATGTTGTGAAACTTGAAAAGGTTCAGAAAAGATTTAGAAGGATGCTGCCAGGGTTGGAGGATTTGAGCTATAGGGAGAGGCTGAACAGGCTGGGGCTGTTTTCCCTGGAGCGTCGGAGACTGAGGGGTGACCTTATAGATGTTTACAAAATTATGAGGGGCATGGATAGGATAAATAGGCAAAGTCTTTTCCCTGGGGTCAGGGATTCCAGAACCGGAGGGCATAGGTTTAGGGTGAGAGGGGAAAAATATAAAAGAGACTTAAGGGGCAACTTTTTCACGCAGAGGGTGGTGCGTGTATGGAAAGAGCTGCCAGAGTAAGTGGTGAAGACTGGTACAATTGCAACATTTAAGAGGCATTTGGATGGGTATATGAATAGGAAGGGTTTGGAGAGATAAGGGCCAGGTGCTGGCAGGTGGGACTAGATTGGGTTGGGATATCTGGTTAGCATGGACGGGTTAGGCTGAATGGTCTGTTCCCATGCTGTACATCCCTATGCCTCTATGACTAAGATCAGTGTAAATGATTGTCTCAGGTACATTACGGGTAATATAAACACTGAAATGTTACAATGCCAGCACTAAGCTCAAAGTCTCCTCCTTAACCATTGAATAGTTTTGCTGATGGACATTCAACTTTCTGGAGAAATACCCAATAGGTCTTTCTCAATTCACGTCGTCTTCTCGCAAGAGCACAGTACCGACACCCACTTCACTCACATTGATAGCCACCTTGAATGGCTTTGTGTGATTAGGTGTAGCTAATACCGGGGCAATAGTTAACACAGCTTTCTGACAGTCCCTTGTCCACTGACGCTGCTTGCCTTTCTTTAGCAATTCAGTGAGTGGAGCAGCCGCACTGCTAAAGTTTGGTGCAAGTTTTCAATAAAATCCACTCAATCCCAGAAACCTTAGTACTGCTCTTTTTGTCGGTGGTATGGGAAACTCCCCAATTACCTTTGTTTTTGCATCCCATGGGGTCATTTCTCTGTGTCCAATAACATGGCCCAGGAAGATGACTTGGGCTTTGGTAAATTCACTTTTAGCCGGGTTTATCTGCAAGCCTGCATTCCGAAGTCGATCAAACAAGTCTGATAAATGTTGTAAATGTTCCTTCCATGTGTGACTAAAAATCATCAGGTCATCGATATGCATGACACAATTGGGTAATCCGGAATTGACCCTTTCGGTTAGCCTCTTGCTTTCCTTCCCTGTCAAAATACTTTTTGAGCAGATTAACATGACACACTCTGAGATTTCTTTCTGTCTGGAGTTCCGATCAAGTAATACACCCCATTAAATTTCCTTTCAACTCATAAGGTCCACTAAACCTTGCTTTTAAAGGTTCACCTATCACTGGAAGTAACACTAATACCTTATCCCTAATAGCAAAATTGCAAATTTTTGATTTCTTGTCTGCTTCCTCTTTCATTGAATGCTGTGATAAATGCTGTCAAGCCAACATCCCAGCTCTATTTAATCGTTCCCTAAAATTTAACACATCATCCGAATAGGTGCTCTCTCTGAATCCTGACTTACCAATTTCTCCTTAATCAATTTCAACTATCTTCTCATGCCCAAAAACTAAGTTAAAATAGACTGAATTTCATCAGTTCATTTGGTGTATCTCTGATCGCAAAAAGCAGAAATGGAACTCCCTTATCCCAATCATCCGGATAATCTTGACTATAAGCCCCCGCAACATGGTCTTGAATGTCTGATGCCACCTTTCTAGTGCTCCTTGCGATTCTAGATGGTACTCAGTAGATTTGAATTGTTTTATTCCTAAACTGTCTGTAACTTCCTTGAATAATTTAGGTGTGAAGTTTGACCCTTGATCTGATTGTACCTTTGTCGGTAGTCCATATCTAGTGAAAAATTTGAGTAACTCCTCTACAATCCTTTTAGTGGTGAAATTGTGTATTGGAATAGCCTCTGGAAATCGAGTCGACAGATCCATTATTGTTAACAAATACTGATTCCCACTTTTTTGTTTGAGGTAGGGGACCAACACAATCAATTAAGACTCTTGTAAAAGGTTTGTCAAATGTCGTATTAGGTATTAAAGGTGCAAGTTTTATTACTGCCTGTGGCTTTCCAATTACTTGACATGTATGACATGTCGGGCAAAATTCAACCACATCTTTGTGCAGCCCAGGCCAGTAAAACTGGTTTTGTATTTAGGTTGTGTTTTCCTCCCTCCTAAATGACCTCCAAATGGTAGTTCATGCACCACTCGCAATACCTCCTTTCTACACACCACTGGCAATATGATTTGATGAACTTCTGCCCACTTCTCATCTATCTGAGTATGTGAGAGTCTCCATTTCCTCATTACGACATCATTTTTAAGATAGCAACATTCAGGGGTACATTCGGATTCCTTTTCTTTTGATACATTTGCTTTAAGTTTTCATCTTTGTACTGTAACTCAGTTAATTTATCTGAGCTAAGGATGTCTGCATTGTCGTTATTTGTTCCTGGTTTGTGCCAACCATCTGATCAAACAGGATCTCTGTTAATTCCACTTCAACTTGCTTATCTGTACTCTTTGATCTCTCCTGTTTCAGCTCGTGACTTTCTGATTTCATTATCACGCAGTCAGGAAAAATTCCAGGATATGTGTCCTGCGATAGTTGAGTTGCCTGAGTTTCAACTGGCTTTTCAACCACAGTAGGCAACACTTCTACCTGTGAACCAGCTATATCATTAGCAAGCATAAATTATATTCCTGGGGTTGAGAGTTTGTCTAGTACTCCTACCAAGAATTCTCCACTCTTCACCAGACACTCTAATCTCACTTTACATAATGGAACGCTTATTGTCTCACCGTGAATTCCCGTTACTTGTACCTTTTCTGGCAATAGTCCTTCAGAAGTACATTTCTCCTCAATGTTCAGCATCACAGACTAAGACAATCCAGTGTCTCTTAATATTGTAATCTCTTTACCTGTTGCTCCTCGCCTATGTGAATAAACTTTCCCTTTGCAGGTATATAGTTTAAGAAAATCTGGCACTTCCTCCTTAACCAACCTCCAACCAGCTAGTACATTCTGGTGCAGCTTTCTAGCCTTCACTGTGCTTTCTGTTCCCACTCCAACAAAATTCACCGGCTTATCCTGTTTTCCTACATTGGGTTTCCCAGTGCATCTCCTAACCCACGAGCACTGTGATTGCATGTGGCCTACTTTTATTGCGGTGAAAACACTGGAGCTTTTTAACTTCTCTGTCCCCTTCAAGGATTTCCTATTTACCTTGTGGTAAGTCATCCTTATGATCTTCACCGAGATCTACCTTTCTTTTTCCACATGAGGATTTCTCTTTTCCCCAATTTCTATCCTTCATGAATTGAAATTGATTGTGGAAGCCAAACTTTGCTTTATGGACTAACTCGTAATCACCAGCCATTTCAGCTGCTAATCTCGCCGTTTTAACTCTCTGCTCTTCCACATGAGTTCTCCCTACTTCAGAAAATAAGTTTTTGAACTCCTGTCTAAGTGGCAATTTGTGAAGTTCAAACTCTCTCTCTTCCTTTCTCCCTCTCCTTTTCTCTTTCTTCTACTTTAATCTTAATTCCTTTCATTATGCCTCTAACTCTAGCTGCTTCATTTTCAATTGAATTTTAGCCATCTCCAAAGATTCTGATGGTGTTTCCAGCAAATTTAAATGCTGAGCTGTTGTTGTGATTATCTCCCCTTTCCTCACACAAAGGAGGCAGCTCCAACTCCAGCTTGTTGGCTAACTCCAGCAGTTTGACCTTAATCACCTTTTGCAAAACCCCTGAAGTCACTTCTTCCACTCCCAGAAAAGTCTTGGTGATTAAAAGAGCCATTGCTATCCCAAGCACTGTTTAAACCAACCAACTTCATCATCAGGAACAAAAGACACTAACACCTACCACTCGCTGCCTTCGAGTCCAACAACCCTAATTCCAATTTAGCACTATAGAACAAAGAGCCCCCAGTCTGTTATGGACCAGGACAGACCCATCAAAACAGTCCAAGAAAGTAGTTCAGTAAAATTTGTTCATTGTTTTAAGCAAGTGTAAAGTGGGTATTCCAGGAGAGAATCAGCTGGTCCAACCACTTCAGTTTAAACAAAATAGAATTCATTGACAAGATGACTGAATGAAACACAAACAACAGAAAGCAGAATACCAAATAACTTATCCTATCTGAAAAACTAACAGACTATCCCAAGTTAATGATGCTGTTCCAAATACTTGCAACAATCCCCATAAACACCCTTGGCACAAAAGACAAAATCCAGCCCAGGTTCTTACAGGACAGCAGTCAGAGAGAGTACCTCCCTGGACCTGCTTCTGTGGGTCCATCAGCCTTTCTTCACACTTTAAAAAAGAACCAAACCAGAGAAAAGCTGAGCTGAGAGAACCGGCCATTCCCCTTATATCATACAAGTGTTTTTTTTAACTTGAAAGCCTTCTGCCTGAGACAATCTCTGTTAGCTAGTATCAAATTGGCCCTAAAGCCCTTCAACCTCCAGACTTTTAGGAGTCTGTATTGTTTATGACCTCTCTGGAAAAAAAAAGCCAAGGACACCATAACCTTGTTCAAGGAGCAGTTTTGTCACAATGTTTTACAACATTATAAAAACTGACAAATTAGGGAATAACTCTCTACTTTTCCTGAATCTGTACAGTCAAAACTAATTACCTCTGACCCTTGCCTGATTTCGTATGCTGTTGCTAAAATATTACAATTGACATTATGAAACAAAAATTTCTGTCAGCTGATGGATTTGCACTTTCCATGTTAAATTTCAATCAGTCCCAGTAAGGAGATGTGCGGTAGGTGCACAAAGTTCATTTTTCTCTTTCTGAATAAGATGCTTCAATTCCAACTACTCTATTATTTCAACAGCTAGTTCATCTCTCTATAAGTTTATCCAATTACCAAGTCAAAGTGTGTGCATAGCTGGTTCAGTTAAGTTCTGGTCCAAGCTGATCCCCAGGATGTTGTTAATGGATGATTCAGTAAAATTGATGCGGGGGTTGAATGTCAAAAGGGAAGATATGAACTCTTTGGTTGAAAACAGTCATTGCCTGGCACAGGTAAGGCATGAATATTACCTCTACAATGTGTCCTGACATGTTTGAAGAACTACTGCAAAACTACTAGAATCTTTAAACAATATGCTGTGCCTTAAAATGTGTTTGCAACATAGGAGCAGTAATGAAATACAACTTTGAAAAATGAGTAAAAAGTATCAAGATGAGATTGTAAAAGGATGCAGTTTAATGCCAGAAACCCACAGGCAGGTTTCGAAGTAGACCAAAATTCTGATTCCCGTCAAACTCAAGTACATATTACACAACTGGTCTTTAGATAAATTAGCATATTTAGTTTGAATATGAATAAAATGTAAGTTCTCCTTCTGAGGCAATTTAATTGGTTTGGACTAGTTTCAAAATCTCTCTTTTTTAAATATCTCCAACAATCATTAAACGAAGAAGAATAAGGCAACACTACTAATATACAATTAGTTTAGCAAGGTTAATTGGCAAAAATTAACAATCAACACTTGGTTAAAATAATTTGACAACTAATGCAGGCTTAATTAAACATGCAAGACCCTAAATGGATTCACATGGGCTCCTTGTCTCACTGCACATCACTTTAACTTTGAAATCACTTTAAGGACAGAAAGCAAATATAGCACTTGCCTGCTGTTCTATGCATTTGTAAGGGGGGGGAGGGGGATGCTATTTTCACAAAGCTCACACTGGAGCATTGCCAATAAGAGCTTTGCAATTTGTACGTATCTACCCTCCCCATTGCACCTAAGTATAGATGAGCATTGCTAGTGTTATCGTTATTTTGATAGCAAACGATGCATCAAACTTCATTTTATTCATACCTTAAAAAGTAACTCAGGTTATCAGTAGATATTTAAGGCTGAAAATTGTCATGGGCCTAAGAAAGGTTAATATAAACTTGCACTTTTTAAAAATGTATATTTTTAAATTGTCCTTGAAAAAGAAGTTTGCAAAGAGGATAAACCTCATAGGTAAGTGTAACGGTGAGATGAGACCCTCTGTACAAATTAGGAGCACTCAGCGACTTGAGACTGCGCCACCATTCAGTAAGATCATGGCTGATCTGATTACTCCATCCTCTAACCTATCCACCAGAATCTTTCACCTTATTGATAATCAAGAGCCTATCTACCTCTGCCTTAGAAAGACTTACAGATTCTGCTTCCACCAACTCTTGAGAATTAGAGTTCCAAAGACTCCTGACATTCTGAGAGAAAAGATTTCTCATTACGGTCAGAAGTTCCAGCCCCTTACTTTTAAAATGGAGACACCTAGTTCTAGCATCTTCTCCAATAGAAAGTGTACTTGCCATATGCAACCTGTCAGGATTTCTCTAATTAATATATTTCCATCAAATTGCTTCTTGCATTTCGAAATTCCAGCAGATATAAGCCCAGCTGTCCATGTGTTCCTCAAAAGAAAAACCACCCTTTATAGATATTACTTAGGAAGCAGCTCAGACAATTTTGCAATGTAGTTACAGCATTCCTTTAAGTAGGAGACTAATACTATGCTCAACTCTCTTTTTCAAAACAAGTTGATGCTCCTTGGTGGGGTGGGAAATGAACATAATGCAATCATTTTCTGAAGTTACTGAATTCAATTTTACAACCTCAAGGATATGAGCTGGTTGGGCTGAAGGTGAAATTTTACCACTTGTATGTGGAAAGTGGAAAGTCTTCCTACATCCAGGACGAAAGCGTGTAAAATGTGAGTCAGCGATATTTGATATGGGATTTGTCCCCATTCTCATGAGTAACGTAATTCCTTACAGGAGAAACAAATTCAACATAATGGCCACGGGTATTTGAAATATATCAATCATCTGGCCTTTTGGAACCTATCTGCTCTTGAATCTTTTACACACTTAAGTAGAATTACACACTTAGGAAATGCCTTTCTTTCCAATTTTATACCAAGAGGAGGTGAATTAAGCTGGACAATTCTTACAGAAAGTTAAGAAACAATTGCACGCAATTACAAATTTAAACAGCACAGCTCTTTCTGTGATATCTGCAATATTTGGTTGTTTAGTCATTCTGATTGCAATTGTACCTTAAACAAAATGGTATAAAAATAAAATTACAAATCATATTAGAAATGTTCTTTTGTATCATAAAACACCGATCTTAAATACTGCACCACTGATCTTTGGAAGATGTGTATTAGAGTTCATGATAAAAGGAAAGAGGCAACTTCTGCTCATCAGTAACAGGAGTTCAAATTGATTCACTCAAAGTGTACATGGAAATCAGAATAAAATCGTACTGTCAGTCAGATAATCCCATCCCATCCAACTTCCATCTCAGCTGATAAGTCATCATGGACCTGGAACACTTAAATCATGACATTTAGGTCCAGATTCATTTGCACTGAAGAAGTCAATGACTAAGTGCAAGGATGTAACTCTCTCAATTGTAGAGAAGCATTTGATAAAGGAGAGCCAAGTACCCACTCGGCTGAAGAGTAGTGCGTTCAGAAGAGCATCAGCTGCAAAAGAACCTTAACACAGAGCAACTACTTATATCTGCATCCTTGCTGTATCATTTTTGAAATGTTCCATTTCAGTGAAAGTGAAAATTCTTTATAAGAATTAAAAGACCAGTTCTGTTAAGAACAATCAATATAAGTAACAACCACCAGTTTCAGCCAACATAGCATACCTCCACGCAATGCATTCAGAAAGGGGTTATCCTGTAATCGTATAATCAATAACAAAAATCATCAGCTGTTGCTAAATAACCGATGATTTGACAGATGAACACATAAAAATGCTGAACTTATATGACACTCTACATGTCTGTCAATAGATTAGTATTAAATCTGTCACAGGAATTTCTTAGAACACTGATTCTCCTCCAGCGGGAGTATAAATATCAGAAAGATTATTTATTTTAAATTTTGAACAAGGAATTGTAAAAGGCAAATATGCTAGGAGATGGATTCACCGCATAGTTACCTACCACCTAACACCATTTTATCATCTTAAACAATGAAGGTGAAATTTCTCCCTTAAGTAGTAAAAGCAGATTGAATTTTAAGTGTAATTCATGACTAGCTAATAAAAGGGCACTGCCAAAGCTGCACATTTGGTTAGTGGGTAATTATGAAAAGAAGGAGATATTCTCATTTGTTTCTTTAAAACAGCAATTAACAGCACAGTAATATATTACAACTTAAATCACTAATCTACAGAATAAACATTAGTATGCAACCTCAATCGCTTAAAAAGCCTGGCTGCAAAAATAGCACAGGCAAGGTTCAGGAAGGCAAGCAATCTATTCATGAGGCAGGTAGGACTGCCGTTACTATCAGCATACTACTATTGCAAGCATGTAATTTCTATTTCTAAAACATATGTTAGAGAAAACAATTTTCCATACGGATCCAACAATTCGTCGACAACTACCCATCTCTATTTTCATACCTATCTTCACCTCTTCTACACTACTGATTCCACTCTCAAAGCCATATTGAGCTATACGGATTAAGACACAATTCTCAGCAAAGTTAGACATTGCAAAAATGCAAGGAATTAAATGTGTGTGTGTTTTAAAATAAAACAATTGAACAATTGTTTACAACAATTAAAAGCAATGTCACGGAATCCCAACTAAATGGCCTTTTCAGCAGGCCCATGAACACTATACCATTGCAGTCTTTGTCTAACAATAATAAGGCCATTTTCAAAACAAAATTGCTGCAAGCTCTGGGAAAAGAACTGACATACTGGAGCGTATTCCCACAGGATTTTCTCAAAGACATGTGATGTCTTGCATATTGCTATGCACAACTACCCCAAGAGTTAAGAAAAGAAGCGTATGCAAGCTTTTTAATTTAATAGGTTCCCTCTCCTGAATTTCTTCACAAGACAAATCAATTTGTGCCATAGCAGTGATGGTAATAAAACATGGTTTGTTTTTGGAACAAAAATCCAGCAAGCCGAAGCTGAATTCCATTTTACACAGGCAGTATGGAAGTCTTCAAGGATTGTTAATTGAATTAATATGTTTGGCTCATGAGTAGATACAATTAAACAAATATTGGTTTATTGCCTGTGATGTATTTAAAAACATATTAACAACATGCTGTGAAGACCTAATATATTAGTTAGCTATGGGAAAGAAAGATCAAAGCTGGAATAATTCACCTTACAAGGCAACATCAGGAATACTGGAATAATTGTGCTAAAACTGGATTAATTTATATAAAGAAAAGGAATTAGAATCGCTGGAGGAAGAGGAGAATACCAGACTAGCAACTAAATTCCAAGGTTGATAATAAGTCAGTAAATTAGGCTGACATAAAAAATAACAACAGTCATATACTGTACTTGTACTTTTCTTGATTCAGTAATAAAGTGAAAGGATAGGTGTGATAATTTATTGTGAATCCCCCTAGCTGTTGGAAGATATAGTGATGAAATACTTTCTTGGATCACTGCACAGGGCTGTTAGATGGGGAGTTTTCTGATTTTTGTCCAGAGGGAAAGGAACAGCAATGTAATTCCTATGGCGAATGCTGCGTGGACCTGGATGGAAACTTGCCAGTGGCTTTTGTCCAAAATGCCCTTATTCCTTGAGGTGACAAAGATTGAAAATTTGGAAGGTGCTGTTCAACAAGCCTCAAATAAGCTGCCGAATGCACCTTTTATATTTTTAACTGCAGGAACTGTACACAATTGCTGGAGAGAGTGCATGTTTTCGGTACAGTATTTATTCAGTATGGCTTGCAGATTTCAGTGTGGGTGGAATATAATTTATCCAGAGCAATGGGAAGCATCCCATCACCATTGACTTTTGCCTTGTAGAGGTTGGAAAGGCTTTTGGGAATCAGGAGGTGAGATATCAGATATTCCGGCTTCTGCTCGAATAAGTAAGCAAGCTTAAGTTGGTACTGCCCCACTGATAAATGGAACATTGTGGTCTTACCAGAGTATACTCATATTGACAGTAGTGAAGAGTTTTAGAATCATCTAAAATGATAAAATGAACAACTACGGAGAGTTGTGACAAATTCAGTCAAAGTTGAAGCAGTTCCAAGTTTAAGAATGCAGCCATATGTGACTTGTATTTGTCAGAACCAAATCCAGATTGAAGTGAGACTTATGATGGTTAAGAAGACTGTGTGATGTGTACACTAAACAAGTGGACACACATAGCCTCAATGAAAAAGACTGATGGGTACCCTGATAGAGTTCTTAAAAATATGAGAGGTTTTGAAAGGATGGACATGTAGATGTTCATACTTTCAGGGAACACAACAACTAGGAACTATAAAAATAGAACTGATAAATCCAATAGGAACTGGTTTCCTCAAAAAATGTCACAAATCTGGAATACACTCCCACAAGGAGCAGTTGAGGCAGTTAACTTAGATGCCTTTAAGGGGAAGCTACAAGAGCAGATGACAAATGTTTAGGGTGAGATGAGTGTAGTGGTAGGTTAATTGAACATTAACACCAACATTTCAAAAATTCATTGTTGGTGTATGGGACTTACAGGCTGGGCCAACATATATTGCCCATCCCTTGTTGCCCTTAGAGAACACAGTACTCTAAAGTAACCATAGTCTTACCAGAGATAGAGACAACTAGTGGTGATTTAACCTGAGGGTTACCGTAATCTCAGGCGAGGAGAGCTTGAGAAGGAGAATCCCTTATGGTAACCTCATGGTAACAGTGCAAGATCTGAACTCATGGTGTTGGCAATACTCTGCATCGCAAACCAGCCATCCAGCCAACTGAGCTAAATCAATCAGCAAAGGTGGTGGTAAGCTGCTTTCTTGAATCAATTTGCTGCAGACACAGCCACAATATTGTTAGAGAGAGAGTTCCAAGATTTTGACCTATCCAGGTGAGCCAGTTAAGGGATAGCAGGTTGATAGATTTGAATAAATGAGGACAAGAGGAGCCGTGAGGAGAAAGTGAGGACTGCAGATGCTGGAGATCAGAGCTAAAAATGTGTTGCTGGAGAAACGCAGCAGGTCAGGCAGCATCCAAGGAGCAGGAGAATCGACGTTTCGGGCATGAGCCCTTCTTCAGGAGCTGTGGCCAAGATTAGAATTACACAGGAAGAGGAATTGCCTGGAACACAGGCTGAGGGAGGAGGGAGAATGTTTTGGTAGACCATGAAGATTTTACAGGAAAGGTGAGAAAGGGGGTGAACAAGGTGAGATGTTTGAATAAGAAAGGGTGCGAATGGCTAAAATAGAAGGAAAGATGTGGCTTGGTGATAATACCAGGTAACAGGCTGAGATGGCAAATGACCATCCCCTCCTCCCACCAGCAGAAACCTAGAATATAGGTTGAGTCGGCTCAATCTGTCCTCTTAGTCATTTTGCCATTCCAAGCAAAAACACTAAGATGTCCAGCCAAACACACAAATTTGCCTCAGGTTTTAACCTTTTTTTGGGGTATTTGCGGAGGATAAAACAGGCTTATCTGCAATAAGTTGTTTTCTTTGAAATGTAATATTTCCTAATTTGTAGACGACACAAAGCTGGGTAGGATGGTCAGCTGTGAGGAGGATGCAGAGATGCTTCATTGTAATTTGGGCAAATGCGTAGCAGATGCAGTAGAACGTGGATAAATGTGGGGTTATCCACTTTGATAGCAAAAACAGAAGGCAGATTATTATCTGACTGGCTATAAATTAGGACAGGGGAATGTGCAATGAGATCTGTGTGTCTTAGAACACAAGTTGCCTAAAGGTAAGCATGCAGACGCAGCAGGCAGTAAAGAAGGCAAATAGTATGTTGGCCTCTATAGCAAGATGACTCAAGTACAGACGAGGGAGGTCTTGCTGCAGAGAAATTAATCAAAGCATGTACCACTTGCTTAACACTATAGTTTATAACAATTTATGCTGTAAACTCAGTTATGCTTTTAAAATCCACCCAAGAGGATCTTAATTTTACAAAATATTGAAGATTCATGCACTTATCCTAGGATAAATCCAAAAACAAAGGTCATTGACCTCTGGAATTTATCTAAATTTTCCTGATTATTCCAACTTTTCCATGAGGTATCAATTACCCATCCATTTGCTATGGATTAAGCAAACGTTTAAACACCTAAATTCTGCATACTCTTCAGCTCCCCGTCCTGGGTTTGGTATACACAGGCTGTAGTTCCCAGACCTTTCCCACAGCTTCTTTCTGAATTAATATTCAGGCAGACTGCTTTCTGTCACAAGGCTCTGAGAGGACCACTGTTGACTCCTTCCATACTTAGAATTCTAGAGCAAATCTTCCAACTGGTTTTCCCTCATGAAACACAAATGAAACTTGAGCTCTATGCACATTTCAAGCAGTGAAAAAAGAAGTTAGTATTTTCTCTGCTCGAACTACAACTCTAAATAACATCACCAGTGGCTCTCTCAATCTGGTGAGGTGTAGTCTAACCTAGAGCAAAACTACGACTTATTTTGTCTGTTTGCCAAATTGAACTGCCTAATTCTGTCAGCAAACACACGGATAAATAAACAAAAGAACGTAATGGGAGAAAGTGAGGACTACAGATGCTGGAGATCAGAACTGAAAAATGTGTTGCTGGAAAAGTGCAGCAGGTCAGGCAGCATCCAAGGAGCAGGAGAATCGACATTTCAGGCATAAGCCCTTCTTCGGGCTCATGCCCAAAACGTCGATTCTCCTGCTCCTCGGATGCTGCCTGACTTGCTGCGCTTTTCCAGCAACACATTTTTCAGAAAAGAACGTAATTACCTGAATCATTATCCCTATGGCTTTGTGGAACACTTTGCATTTCTATTTGACTCTGACCAAAGTAAATATTTTACCTTCAACACAATTCTTTGATTCTGCTTCTCAAATTAATTATTTCCAATTTTGAGTCACTTTCCACAACTGTTAGTTTTTCATTATTTTCATGGAGATAACAAAAGGCTCTGTCAAATGATCACAGAAATAGGTCATATTATATTTTATCTTTGAATTCTGACCTTATAAAATTAACACAGCTTAGATTTTAAGGGCAAGAAATCCCACACTTGTTTAAATTGTATTTACTTCTGTGGTGTTTATCGGTTTCTCAAACAGAAGATTTTTCCACAGTTAAAACTTGAATTTCTAAAGCTGAAAAGTTATATTCTAAAATGTATGGATTCTGAATTACATTTTTGCAACAGGTACTGTGCCTCAAAGTATCTCACAAATCATACTCTAATTGTAATATTTTTCGGACTGAAGTGGAAAATTGTTTTTATATCCTACTCTTCGGTCTCCTTAAGCATGAACTATTCCTAGCTGACAAGATTAGCTGAAGCCAAAACTCTTCCAATGTACAGGAGCTTAATAAAAGGTGCACTCATGAGAAATACTGGTATAAAGGCTTTCGTTTCACTTTCATACAGTTCGAGGCATTTCATGTCAGAGTTTTCCTACTTAGCAGCAATGTCGCTTTGCATAATGCAGAAGAGATAATATCCTCACCTTGCAGCTGTTGTAGAGCTGTAAACAGTTATGTGGTGATAAGTGTTCTCATTTACCATACAGTCCAAAATTGTCCAAATTAAAATACAGTGCATCTTCTCCCACAATAGAAAGCAAATTGAGATACTTAATCAGATGTTAATCCAAGTTATTCAAATCTCTCAATGAGTGAGAACAAGATACATTACATATACTAATGTAGTCAAATGAATGTTAATTAAGGTGACATATGTAAGCAGTAGTAACGGATCCAAAAGAGCTCCCTGATGGATGGGTTTATCTGCTGCATTTCTAAGCCATATAGACTTGGAGAGTCCCCATTTTGATTTTTGAAGTGTGTAAGTTTGTGGCCATTGGGATAAAATGAGGGAGGATTGTAACAGGATAATTAGTGAATGTTACCATAACTTCCCACAAAGCACCTACTGGTGAAGAGATGGGTGAAAACTGGCAAAAGCAGAAAAATCAAACTTTGCAAAATTGAAACGCCTCAAGTCAAAAGATGACCCAGTATTATTAAAGTACAATCCTAAAACGTAATAGAAATTCTCAAACATAAAGGTCCAGTATGGCCATTGTGGCTGTGTTTGTTGCTTTCTGGCACTAGTGGTGGGCACTTTCCCGGATCTGCACCCAGGTGCACTGGACACCAGAATTCCTCATCTGCAAAGGAACGTTTCTCCATTAGCTTAAACCACGCTTTTCTACCTGCTAAGATATTTCAGAAATGATGCACGTGTACACTATTTCAAAGGAAATATCTCATTATAATTTAACTTCCAGATTTTATATGCTCACCACATGGGTGAGAGGGACATATACCAGCATCTTGTAATTTTGCCTCAAGGACTTAAAGGTTTAGCACAAGTTGTGATGAAAGAGGGGGCCTGTTATCCTGTGAATTATGTTGTGTGAAGTTCAAGATGATAAATGGAATCAAAGAGGGAAGAGGTTACTATGCTGGATGTACTGGTGGGTGCAGCTTTCAGATGAGGAAGTGGGTCCTCTTCCATAGCTGTGCCACAAGAAAGAAGATATGGGCAGGTGTGCCCAAGAGGTAAGCACCAGGTACTATAATCAAGAGGGTGACCAGCACAAACTCAATGGGCTGAAGTGTTTTTGGTCTATGCTGTAGATCTCTAGATTATGATAACTTGAATTTCGTACAAGGAACGTTCTAATTAACCCAATGTGCAAGGGAAGAGCAGACTCCTCTATATCCCTTACTCTGTGTTGTGATACGTAATCCTTTCACATCACTACTCACACCCACATCAGTTTCAGCAGCAACATTCATTCCTCCTTCCACCACTGTCCTTATATAATGTGATACTATCTCAGTCAGCTCCTCCAATCTCACCACATATCCTCAAATGCAAGCTACTCCTTCCTAATTTGCCTGATAGTGACCCACATGACCTTTTTGAATGTATACATGCTTTACAGTCACTTTTGACTGTTTGTACTTCTTCATAAGAGATGTGAACGCAAAATACAAGGGCGATGATTACAGTGGACTCTATAGATCATTGAGCTGAGCAAGTTTTTAATAAAAGAGGAATATCTGCATCCTGGCCATCGCTGATGAAGAGACTGGGAGTTAGTATTGCAGACTGACAGAATTAATCTATGCAATTCACATGCTCTACTTGGCTTGAATTCAGTATGGAATGAAATATGATTACGTTAATCATGCAGAGTTGCAACACTTTTACATTCCCATGAATAAAACATATGACCCACCACGCATGGAACAGCAGCTGCTGCACAGAAATCGGGAGGATTCTACAAATCAACTCATTCTTTTTTTTTGTACAATCACAGATCACATCATTTCCAGGCAGCAGCACAGACACTCACCCTCTGATGGGTGTTACAGAGTTGGGTGGAAACTCACTTAGAAAACTGCAATTCATAAGTGAGCACAAGCAGACACTGATGGCAGGGGCAGCAGTGGAGAGTACACATCCGTCTACAAGACCTGCTTAACTAGACGTAGCTGGAAACCTAGAGACCATGATGATAAGAAGATAGGTAAAGGGTCAGCAGAAGATATTGATGTGCCAGGCAGACTACCCTCAGGAGCACAAAAGATAGAGTACAGACCAACCATTTGAGGATTGTGTCACATGTATTCATGAGGTTGTCTTTCATGGATAGACTGGCTGCCTCTGGATGCTAATTCTTGACAAACTAATCACTCCCCGCAGGATGTGACCACAGGCTTGCAAAATACAAACAGCAAAGTTTCTGATGCTTTACACAGAAAGACAGATATATCAGCCATGGTTTTCAAAGGCATCGCTAATCTGCCCAAGCTGCTGCCTTGCAGAAAGGTAACAATGATGCACAGCTATTCCTGGAGAAGGATAATACGAAAGGGGGAATATTTATTATTTATGACGAAAACATTGCCTGAATAGAAGATGCAGAAATTTCATTGATGGAACCCTCAGAATGCACAATGTCTAAAAAATTCATCAATACCTATCTCCAGAACCTCCACATACATCAGAATGATATGCAGGTCTGGCAAATGCTGAGATTTAGAAATGATTTGTGTAATATTGATTTTTAGCTTGGAGGTTTACATTGAGCCTGGTCCAGGAACTGACAAAACCTTTACGATATATGCCATTGAGAATGTGTAGCATGATTAAAGTTGATTTGATTTGTTTCTAATAATTAGCTAAATTACACTCCACCAACATAAAAGATTTATTGCCCTGTTAAACATGTGTCAGAGCAATTTAACCAACATTAATATCTCCCAAAAAGATTTACCATATTGCACAATTGGTATGAAAAGTATCCTAATCTAGAGATTATTCTACCCAATTTGATTGTAATTTTTTAAAATTCATACAAATTTTGTTTTAAGGTTGCTTCCCACTGTTTAAATAGGCCAAAAGATTGCCTTGGCAAAATATTTGATGTTAATCATGAACACACCTTTAATGATCAATCAATTATATATGGCTCTGCAACTTTAGATTTTCTTTAGATTAGATTCCCTACAGTGTGGAAACAGGCCCTTCGGCCCAACTAGTCCATACCAATCACATATTGCTCTGCAACTTTAGATTTTTATTAGATTAGATTAAATTCCCTACAGTGTGGAAACAGGCCCTTCGACCCAACCAATCCACACCAACCCTCGGAAGAGTAACCCACCCAGACCCACTTCCCTCTGACTAATGCACCTCTCACTATGGGCAATTTAGCATGGCCAATTCATCCGACCTGCATATCTTTGGACTGCGGGAGGAAACCGGAGCACCCAGAGGGAACCCACACAGACACGGGGAGAATGTGTAAACTCCACACAGACAGTCGCCTGAGGCTGGAATTGAACCTGAGACCCTGGTGCTGTGAGGCAGCAGTGCGTTCTACTAGTTTCTGCTGTGATCCAGCATCAAGAGTCAATACTGTGTCATATTTTTGACCATTTCTGTGCTATAGATTCTACTTCCACATGAATGGGACATCACTCAGATTAAAAACAGGATGACAGGAGTTATACATAGGTTTTTTTTAATGTCTTATCTGAACAAAGTAATGTTCTTATTAAGTCACATCTGTCCCGTAAAAGATCTATTTAAATCAACTCAATCACATGAAGAGAATGTAATACTAAAGATTTGTCAAGAGCAATTAAGGATGGGGAACAAAGCCTCTTCTCATCTCCGGAAAGAATTAAAACAAAGGACTACCCAAAAAGGCAAAAGTAACATCTACAAATCTGATAAATTTTGCAAACAGTAAGTGTCTACAAATACAACTCTTTAGCTGAAGGATCAGAAAGAGGGTGAGGAGGTTTGGGACGAGTTAAAGAAATAATCAGCCTTTGCCACCCCAAATGGCCTCTTCCAACACTGAATTTTGCCATTTGGACTTAAAAAAGAGTGCTCCAGAGGCTAACGGAGCAAGCAGCAGTATACTTTGACATATTGGTACACAGTGACACTCGGAGGGGCCACTTGGAACAGCTCAAAGGTTACAGACATCTGATTTAGCAATAAATCTTTCCAAGAATAAGTTTGTAGAAGCACAGGTAATCTACTTCGGGTATACAGTGGGTCAGGGACAAGTACTGCCAAGAGTAGCTAAAGGGAGGACATTGGCAGAGTTCCCTGTCCCAAAACAAAATGGAACCGATGGGATTTTTGTGGATGTGTAGTTTCTATAATACATTTAAACCAAACTTCAGCCCAATGCTGCTCCAATGGCTGGCTTGTTACAGAGATAAAACAAAAGGTCATGTGGTAGGCCAAACATTTCTTCAGTTGCAGAAAGCCAACTTGGTCAACAAACCACTGATGGCTGCACCAAATTTCCAACAATCCTTTGAGGTAGCAATTAATGTTTGGGATCTGGGAACAGGCACAGGACTACTTCAGAAAGGTAGATCGGGCAGTCAGGGCCCAGTGGATGCATCTCCAAATCCTACAATTGTCACCAAAAGTGGTATTATGCTAGGAGAAGGAAATTCTGGGACAATCACTGGGTTTTATACACATATCTTTCACAGATACAGGAAAACATATATATACTGATGACAACCTCCTAACTTTCATGAACACATTCAAACACCAGAAATGTCCAAGCATTTGAGTGGAATTTGCTTTGCAGTCTTATCAGTTAACCATTATCCACTTGGTAGAGAAAAGAAATGTGATAATGCTTTGTCAGAAGTTAACTTTGTTTTGAATTACTCAGAAGTCAAGATGGAGAAAAACATAACTGTATGAGTTAGACTTAGAGTGAAATGGGTTTTTTTACTTTTTATACTTTAATGCCTTAAACTAGCAAATCTAAGCTAAATTTCATTTCTCTTAAAAATATGGAGCGATGTGGAGATGCTATGAAGAGATGTGATCCAAATACTGTTTTGTAAAAAGTTTATGTGGACCCATATATATTCACCTTGTATTTCTAAACAAAAAAGATACTTTCTTAAGGAAAAGGTACTGGTTACAACAGCAAAATTGTTGTACCTGCAAGATGCAGAAAGCTCCTATGGATCAGATACAGTCTGGAGAACTTTCAGCTTTCAGATACAGGTCATGTAGCCCAGTTAGTGGACAGAATAAGACTATTGCATTTTTGAACTTGAGAAACAGCTGAGAATTGACAGTTCCTTCTCTCTTTGCAACTCATCTCAGCAAAGTGAGAGAGTTGAAAACTAATCGCCATCATTATCACCATGGAGGACTCAGGGAGAAAATTTGTTGAAATCTATCTCACTGCCCCCAGCCAAGGGAGTGTATTGAACTAAGTTCCAGGGAGACACCCCCACACTCCTCCCCATGAGCACCCCCACCCCCACCCCACACTCAACCAGCTTTCCCTTGCCAGCGGTTTGTGTTTGCAGAATAAATTCAGGCACAAAATACCAGTTGGGACAATCTGTGATTACCCATTTTTCTTGAGTTTAACTATTAGCCAAAGTACTTTAAAGTTAAAATTTTCATTTTTTGGTTCTCCCTGACCTGAGTAAGTGTGTGTCCATTAGCTTTCGTTTGCATTATGTTCGAGTAAGTTCATTTTGGGACAATCTATGATTATCCTTTTTTTCTTGAGTTCAACTATTAGCCAAAGTACTTTAAACTTAAATTTTCATTTTCTTTGTTTCTCCCCAGACCTAAGAACAATAGCTTTTTTAAAAATTATGTGAGAGTAAGTTCATTTTTGATTATAAACCAGTTATTCATGGTTGACTGAAGGAGCCTAACTTCTTGTTTATATTGAACCGGAGGCCTGTAATAATTGGCCATATCACCAACCTGACTTCAAATAAAATTTGTTGCAACCTGGGAGGAGTGGGACTTAAAAAAGGAAACAGTGCACTTCTCCAATCTTGACTGTCACGTTGTAACATTGTCATGCAGTGGAAAAATCAAACGGTATTTCTGACCACAACACTGTGTGATTGTAGAGGATTTAACTGCAAACTGGATGACAAATTCAGCAAGACTTCAAGTAGGTTTAATCATGGTCAATCATATCTTTAAACTTCAGATAACACAGAGAGATGGGGTTGTACTTCTTCAACCCTAGTTTTATCATTAATAAATTAAACTTTTCTGTTAAAGAGGCTTGGATTAAAATCACTTGCAGATTGTTAGAAATTATAACCATTCTCATCAGTGACTGCTGTGCATAAAAGGTAAAGAGAAATCTAAGGAAAGAGAATGATGCAGTGAAATAGAAGGGATAGGTGTGCAAAATCCATCACAAAGCACAAATGCAATGATTGAAAAGGTTGTTGCTGAGATTTGTGCATCGTATTCAGATCTTTGAATCCCATCCATTTTCCTCACTGACTTTCAAAAGGATTTTACCACTGAATAAAACTTCTTGCAGACTCTGGGCACTCTTACTGAACTTCAGCTTGACCCCAGTACCCCCTTCACAATGATATGAGAATAAACAAAGTTTCCAACTTGCCTTTCCTTGATGCCAAATCCCAGCAATCTAACTGTAGTACTGGCAAAGTTTGAAAGTGCCTTCTAGCTCTCCCAAAGTTCAGCAAAATGGTGTATGCTAAACCCCAACTCTATTACAGCAACAGCCATTCATTCACAGTTTTCACTGAATAACAAAAAATCTGATCCTCAAAACACTAATAAAATATCCGCAATATCATGTAATAAGACAAGGAATTTGACTTATTAAATTGTTACATAACAGTTTCTTCCCCCTTCAAATGGTTGAGGAAAATCACATGGGAAATCATCAGTATATGTTAACTAATGATACATTTAACACCAGTACAATGTCCTGGGAGATTCATCTGTAAATTAAATCATGGAAACTATTGTGCATCACTGAAAATGAATTCTTACTGAAATTGAAAAGAGCCCTTGTATACTATTTGAAAAGCTCTGCTGTTGCAAATAAATGGTGTAATTCGTGTTCATGTCTGAGATTCTCAATGAACTTAGATTCCCATCTCAGCTGGCATCATCTGACACAGGCAAAAACAATGACTGCAGATGCTGGAAACGAGATTCTGGATTAGTGGTGCTGGAAGAGCACAGCAGTTCAGGCAGCATCCGAGGAGCAGTAAAATCGACGTTTCGGGCAAAAGCCCTTCATCAGGAATAGAGGCAGGGTGCCTGCAGGGTGGAGAGATAAATGAGAGGAGAGTGGGAGTGGGGAAAAAGTAGCATAGAGCACAACAGGTGAGTGGGGGAGGGGGTGAAGGTGATAGGTCGGGGGGAGGGTGGAAAAGAAGATAGGCAGGTAGGACAAGTCATGGGGACGTTTGGAACAGGGGTGAGGTGGGGGAAGGAGAAATTAGGAAACTGTTGAAGCTCACATTGATGCCCTGGGGTTGAAGTGTTCCGAGGCGGAAGATGAGGTGTTCTTCCTCCAGGCGTCGGGTGGTGAGGGAGCGGCGGTGAAGGAGGCCCAGGACCCCCATGTCCTACGGCAGAGTGGGAGGGGGAGTTGAAATGTTGGGCCACAGGGCGGTGTGATTGATTGGTGCGCGTGTCCCAGAGATGTTCCCTAAAGCAATCTGCTAGGAGGCGTCCAGTCTCCCCAATGTAGAGGAGACCGCATCGGGAGCAATGGATACAATAAATGATATTGGTGGATGTGCAGGTAAAACTTTGATGGATGTGGAAGGCTCCTTTAGGGCCTTGGATAGAGGTGAGGGAGGAGGTGTGGGTGCAGGTTTTGCAATTCTTGCGGTGGCAGGGGAAGGTGCCAGACGGGAGGGTGGGTTGTAGGGGGGCGTGGACCTGATCAGGTAGTCATGGAGGGAACAGTCTTTGTGGAAGGCAGAAAGGGGTGGGGAGGGAACTATATCCCTGGTGGTGGGGTCTGTTTGGAGGTGGCGGAAATGTCGGTGGATGATTTGGATTATGCGAAGGTTGGTAGGGTGGAAGATGAGCACCAGGGGCATTCTGTCCTTGTTACAATTGGAGGGGTGGGGTCTGAGGGCGGAGATGCGGGATGCGGACGAGATGCGTTGGAGGGCATCTTTAATCACGTGGGAAGGGAAATTGCGATCTCTAAAGAAGGAAGCCATCTGGTGTGTTCTGTGGTGGAACTGGTCCTCCTGGGAGCAGATACGGCGGAGGCGGAGGAATTGGGAATACGGGATGACATTTTTGCAGGAGGTAGGGTGGGAAGAGGTGTAATCAAGGTAGCTGTGGGAGTCGGTGGGTTTGTAAAAAATGTCAGTGTCAAGTCGGTCGTCATTAATGCAGATGGAGAGGTCCAGGAAGGGGAGGGAGGTGTCAGAGATGGTCCAGGTAAATTTAAGGTCAGGGTGGAATGTGTTGGTGAAGTTGATGAATTGCTCAACCTCCTCACCAATGCAGTCATCAATTTAGCGGAGGAAGAGGTGGGGAGTGGTGCCATATAATTACGGAAGATGGACTGTTCTACGTAGCCAACAAAGAGACAGGCATAGCTGGGGCCCATACGGGTGCCCATGGCTACCCTTTTGGACTGGAGGAAGAGAGAGGATTAGAAGGAGAAATTGTTAAGGGTGAGAACCAGTTTGGCCAAACGAATGAGAAAGTGTTGGTGGAAGGGTACTGTTGGAGATTTCGGGAGAGGAAGAAACAGAGGGCTTGAAGGCCCTGGTCATGGCGGATAGAGGTGTAGAGGGATTGGATATCTATGGTGAAGATGAGGCATTGGGAGCTGGGGAAACGGAAGTCTTGGAGGAGGTGGAGGGTGTGGGTGGTGTCTCGAACATATGTGGGGATTTCCTGGACTAGGAAGGATAGGACAGTGTCGAGGTAGGTAGAAATGAGTTCAGTGGGGCAGGAGCATGCTGAGACAATGGGTCAGCCAGGGTGGTCAGGCTTGTGGATCTTGGGAAGGAGGTAGAATCGGGCGGTGTGGGGTTCCCGGACTATGAGGTTGGAAGCTGTGGGTGGGAGATCTCCTGAGGTAACGAGGTTCTGTATGGTCTGGGAGATGATGGTTTGGTGATGGGGGGTGGATCATGGTCGAGGGGGCGGTAGGAAGAGGTGTCCTCCAGTTGGCGTCTGGCTTCAGCAGTGTAGAGGTCAGTGCGCCAGACTATCACTGCACCCTCTTTATCTGCTGGCTTGATGGTGAGGTCAGGATTGGAGCAGAGGGATTGGAGGGCTGCGTGATATGAGGGTGAGAGGTTGGAGTGGGGGGGGGGGGTAGACAGGTTGAGGCGGTTAATGTCCCGGCGGCAGTTGGAAATGAAGTAATAGGCCAGCACGGGGTGTCCAGGTGGATGCAGTGTATTGGAGGTGGGCGAAGGGGTCCTCGGAAGGTGGGCGGGAGTCCTGATTGTGAAAGTAAGCTCGGAGGCGGAGGCGGCGTGTATTAAATTCATTGATGCGTGGACGGAGGGGGATGAAGGTGAGTCCTTTGCTGAGGACTGATCATTCGTCCTCAGTGAGGGGGAGGTCTGGAGGGAAGGTGAAAACTCGGCAGGGCTGGGAGCTAGGATCTGGTGTGGGTGTAGAGCTGGGAGTGGGGGCGGAGCCTGTAACTGTAGTGGGTGTGGTGGTGGGGGGAATGGGGGTGGAGTCATGAGCAGGGGTGGTGTTTCCCTCAGAGTTCTGAGGGGTGCG
This sequence comes from Chiloscyllium punctatum, assembly GCF_047496795.1. Classification (NCBI taxonomy): domain Eukaryota; kingdom Metazoa; phylum Chordata; class Chondrichthyes; order Orectolobiformes; family Hemiscylliidae; genus Chiloscyllium; species Chiloscyllium punctatum. The sequence continues at coordinate 50,595,912 of NC_092739.1, forward strand.
GATGGTGACAGTGGGATCTGTGGGGGGCGTGTCAGCACAGTGCAGGTGAGTGGCATTGGTGGGGGCAGAAGTGGTGGCAAACACGGCAATGGGGGGGGGGGCGCACGTCACTGAGCGTGTGACATCAGCGATGATGTGAGGGGCGGAAGTGATGTCACATGTGGTGCATGAGGAATTGTATGGGGTGGAAGTGGCCATGATGGGAGCGGAAGTGACGTCATCAATCAGCGTGGGGATGGTGGTGCACCAGCTGCATGGCTAATGGTGTCCGAGCGGTTCCAGAGGCCGGAAGAATCTACTGGAATGTTTGAGGAATGCTCTTTATGGAGGTGGGTAGATAAAAGTTTGTTGTACTTACAGTTTTTGATGTTTGAGATGGAGTTGAAGTACTGTTTGTTGAGAGTATAAATTCTCCTGAGGGTGTAGTACCGAGTGGGTCCTTTGCAATTCTGAGAGAGTGTGGCCCGCAGCTGACTGTAGAGAGGTTAGGTGACGGCGCATTGCTGCAAGTGAGGAGCAGAGGATCTTGAAGGAGAACCATTGCTGGTGTTTTTGAATCTGTAGTCTGGACTGTTTGTCCTGTTCGGATCCAAACTCTGCTGGTTTGAAGGTGGTCTGGAGTCAGTGTGGGATGAGTTGGTTACGGAAGCAGGTACCGAGGAAGCAAATGTGGCTGTAGTAGTGAGTCTGTTTCAGGACATGGTTGAAGAGCTTCAGGGCAGAGGAAATGACCTGGGAGTTGCAGTGGGAGAGGGACTCCTTGAGATTCTTGTAGAGAGAGGAGGAAAACCTTTTCAAGGCAGGCATCCTTGCAAGAGGATTCGCAGTAGGGTTAAAATCAACTAGGTAAAAACAATGGTTAAAGATGCCCTCCAACGCATCTCGTCCGCATCCCGCATCTCCGCCCTCAGACCCCACCCCTCCAATTGTAACAAGGACAGAATGCCCCTGGTGCTCACCTTCCACCCTACCAACCTTCGCATAATCCAAATCATCCGCCGACATTTCCACCACCTCCAAACAGACCCCACCACCAGGGATATAGTTCCCTCCCCACCCCTTTCTGCCTTCCGCAAAGACCGTTCCCTCCATGACTACCTGATCAGGTCCACGCCCCCCTACAACCCACCCTCCCGTCTGGCACCTTCCCCTGCCACCGCAAGAATTGCAAAACCTGCACCCACACCTCCTTCCTCACCTCCATCCAAGGCCCTAAAGGAGCCTTCCACATCCATCAAAGTTTTACCTGCACATCCACCAATATCATTTATTGTATCCGTTGCTCCCGATGCGGTCTCCTCTACATTGGGGAGACTGGACGCCTCCTAGCAGATTGCTTTAGGGAACATCTCTGGGACACCGGCACCAATCAACCACACCGCCCCGTGGCCCAACATTTCAACTCCCCCTCCCACTCTGCTGAGGACATGGAGGTCCTGGGCCCCCTTCACCACCGCTCCCTCACCACCCGATGCCTGGAGGAAGAACGCCTCACCTTCCGCCTCGGAACACTTCAACCCCAGGGCATCAATGTGAATTTCACCAGTTTCCTCATTTCCTCTTCCCCCACCTCACCCCTGTTCCAAACTGTCAGCTCAGCACTGTCCCCATGATCTGTCCTACTGCCTATCTCCTTTTCCACCTATCCACTCCACCCTCCCCCCACCCCCGACCTATCACCTTCATTCCCTCCCCCACTCACCGATTGTACTCTATGCTACTTTCTCCCCACCCCCAGCCTCCTCTCACTTATCTCTCCATCCTTCAGGCTCTCTGCCTGTATTCCTGATGAAGGGCTTTTGCCCGAAACGTCGATTTTACTGCTCCTCAGATGCTGCCTGAACTGCTGTGCTCTTCCAGCACCACTAATCCAGAATCATCTAGCACAGGCCAATTTTCAGCACGCCATCTATAACTTTTCTTTCCAGTCACAGATCAACAACAGGCAAACATTCCCTGGCCCAACAGATTATTACCTATGCCAAACGTTTGCCAACATTTTGTTTCTGAGTACCAAATCTTGCTGTAAGATTTCCACTGAACTCCCTATAACAAACCAGGGTTGTTTTTAACCTGTAAGACCTATTTTTCCTACTTACTTAATGTGTGCAATGTCCGTCTGCAATCTCACCAAAAGCACCCAAGGGTAACTCTCCATTCTGGGGAACCAGCTCGAGGCTGCATCTCTCTATCCCAACCCCGCTCCCAGGATCCACGGCCAGACAGCCCCTTGCTTTTCAGGCACCAAATAGCCCAAAAGTGGAAATTTCCAGCATGGGCACAGGCTTGAGGGTTGCAAAAGGTGAAAGCCTTCTGTGCCTGCTTCACAATGCTAAGACTTTGTCAAATTTATTTGAGTTGCTATTTGTTCCCACTCTCCCAGGTGATGTGCTACTGTTCAGGTTAAACCGAGTTAAGCTACTAAGCCTGAGTTCTGAATAGAAAACCTGGTAGGTTTTAACTGAACCTTTTGAAATGTGCCAGTATATAGCTTTCTGGGAATTTTTACACTATTGTCAATTACACTAGTGTCAGTTTAACAACAACTTTGCCTATGATTAGTCCCTGTTTAAAGCAGTGTGATTTGTTGTCAAAGCTCAAACTGGCTCCAAAGTAAATGGAGTCTTAATTGCCCAGGTCAAGCTCCTGCACTCAAGTCTAACTTCAGCACAGATGCAAAGCAAAATAGTCTCTCGCTTACTCAACGGAGTAATGTGAACATGTCCTATTAAGAAATACCTAGAACTGGGCGTCAAAGTTCTTCAAGTCTTTGTTGTCTAAAATTGAATGGCACCTTTATAAAATAGTTAAGCTAAGGCTACAGGTATAATGATGTGATGTTCAACAATCATAGCTAAAGTGGAAATCAGTGTTTCAGTTCTCTTTTCTGTTCAATTCTTTCTACGACTCGCTTTAAGAGTGTTTGTACAGTCCAGACCTTGTTCTGAAACCCGTTTCTCATAAGTTCTACATTCAGGATGTACTTCATATTGAATTCATTTTAATCAAAATTAAACTTGATTAATTTTTTTTATATATACCTAAGAGCACAGGCACCATACCAATAATCTCTGGTAGATCTGTGGCAGAGTAAGCTGGAGGGGGTGAAAAACCTTCAACCACCTGATTTAAATTTCATAAATAATGCCCATCGTTACTGTGGATAATAGTATGTAGCAGACTTGGAATAAACTGCTTCAATTAAGGGTCTCCTGGTGGAACTATCATCCATACGTTGCTTTGCTTAAAAGCAAATTGCACATATGCTTCTTGTTAAGTGAATGGTTTGTGTCGATTACTGAATGTTACAGAGTTGTAAGGGTAGGCTTGTATTTTGTGTACTGACATGTGGCAGATGTTGAGAGTAGCTCTGGATGGAACCCCTCAAGGCCTAGTAAGGCTGTATGTTGCGTCTTTGTAGGAACTTATCGGAATTAAATGATTGACTTTAATTGTCAAATGTTTCCTCTCTACAACTGTCCCAACTGTGCAAGAATTTCTATGACTCCTGACCCCAACCTCCACCGCCAAACAAATTAAGTGAACTCTCAAGGTAAAACACAAGTATGGATTGACAATTTCTACAAAGCTATATTGAATACAAATCTCACAGCAAACTTAAAATAATCCTCCAAGTTTGGGGTGTAAAAGTGAAGGCAGCAGAAATGTTCATTACCTTCAAATAAGGTAATTTATCCCTCCCTGTCTTTTATAGGCAGATGTTATTCTTGGGCAATTGAGACAATATAGACTGCTGTGCTTCAAATTAGGTTCACAACTATTTGACAATAACTTGATGAGTATGATTACATTTTGGTGAATTAACGTTTAAATAATTAGTCATTTATAATGGTGCTGTCGTGGATCAAAACAGGAACTTATAAACATCTTTCTCTAGCTGCTACCCATCTGCCCACCGTCTTCAATGTATTTAGAAAAACAATACTTTCATACCGATTTCTTCTGGCTATAACTAAGACCTTCCACTTTGTTGAAGGTGTTTCTAAGTTTATTCCTTACACATAACTTAGGTACTGCCTATCTCACCTTTATGATTCAGATTTTAGAAAAAAATATTTCTTCACGGGATATGGGAAGCTGAACGGTCTTCTCCAGTTGTAAAATGGAGCTGAAGAACGGGAGGAAAACCAAGAAAAGAATTCCCTAACACCTTGGCTAGGGGGCAGGATGCTGCCACCAAACTTGACTGAGACTAACACATACTCCACCTACAGCCTGTTTGTCCTTCGATATCAATGAAGCATCCTAGAATGTCAGATTGCAATCTTTATTTATTTATCTAATTAAACCTATATAAACTACTGATTCATTAAAAAAACTCCAAATTAATAGAAAAAATTGCTACATGTTATTGACTGCCTATATGAGGTAACTGTGATTATGAAACACCCTAAAATCAATACCGTGAGAGTGAAGGAACGGTGCATTGTTTCAATTTGGGATGGCGTGTATTTTGAAGGGGAACTTGCAAGTGGTGGTGGTATTCACATGCATCTGCTGCCCTTGTCATTCCAAGTGGTTGAAGTTGTAGGTTTGGAAGGTGTTCATGGAGAAATCTTTGTGAGTTCCTGCAGTGCATGCACTTACTGTAATCAGAATTAAAGCAAAGTACCACAGATGCTGGACCTCTGGAATAAAATTAAAATGTTGGAGAAATTCACAGGTCTGGCAGCAGTGGGAGAGAAACAGAGTTAACATTTTGAATCCAAAATTACTTTTCTTCAGAACTGAAGGAACTAGAATGGCAATCACTTTTATAGTACTGTAATTACACCAATATTATTATATTATCATTGACTCATTGGAGATTAAATACAGTGGGCAGGCAAGCACTCAACAAATTTGTACGACTTTCCTTTTCTCCTCACTATTTTAATGGGTGTGCCAACCCATTTCAAATTTTGTGGGCGGCACGGTGGCACAGTGGTTAGCACTGCTGCCTCACAGCGCCTGAGACCCGGGTTCAATTCCCACCTCAGGCGACTGACTGTGTGAAGTTTGCACATTCTCCCAGTGTCTGCGTGGGTTTCCTCCGGGTGCTCCGGTTTCCTCCCACACTCCAAAGATGTGCAGGTCAGGTGCATTGGCCATGCTAAATTGCCCGTAGTGTTAGGTAAGGGGTAGATGTAGGGGTATGGGTGGGTTGCGCTTCGGCGGGGCGGTGTGGACTTGTTGGGCCGATGGGCCTGTTTCCACACTGTAAGTAATCTAATCTAATCTAATCTAAAAAATAACTGGTTTAGCACTTCTATCAGAATAGAAAATTTAAAAAATCATGAAAATATCTGCTAATGTGACCAACAGAAATTCCTATACTCAAAAAAAAGTCAGAGCAAATAAATCGTTCAAGAATTGAGCACATTATTTTGCCAATACTCGTGAGTCATTCATTATAAATGTTTTCAGTCAAGTTTGTTATGGTAAATGCTTTTCTATGAAGCACTATACATATCATAAAACACTTGTATATGAAAAAATCTACTCCAAAATGTTAGAAACTTCATAGAGTGCTATAAATCAAAACCTTAGTAAAATATTAAGCTATTAATTGCAGGTCACTGCTGGAGGTGCCAACTAGGTAATTCATTTAAACTGATCATTTCTCAGTCTGAGCAGAGTTGTGCACCTGCCTCAGTGACAGGGATCTGAATAGAAGCATGCATTTGATCTCTTTCCAGTGCAAATCACATAGGATTAGATGGTAAGTGGCTTGGATTGTAACTGCTAATGCCTTGTTAATATTTCTTACTTTGTTTATGCTCTGTGTTATCATCTATTTTTCTAATCAACCTATTATACACCACTGCAGCAGGTGGAACTTTAACCCAGACCTCCAGTTCCAGGGATAGAACACTACCACAAGAAGTCTCCAAATCCTACTGCACTTGGCATTCCCAGGCACTCTCCCATCCAAGTACTAACCAGACCTGAGTCTGCTTAGCTTCCAAGATCAGACGAGATCGGGCGTTTTCAGACCAATATAGCCTAAGGCAAAACCTGCCTTATAATGAAGGGACTGTAATAAATTTTGTAAAATGTGAAATTGTACAAAACACTGGTATTCCTTTCATACCTACATTTACATTTATAAAAGATGCTGGCTTTTTTTTCTGGCACAATGAATGGAAAAAGACTAGTACAGGGAGAAGGTAAATTTGATACTTTCATCACTTAGTAACAATGAAGTATCGCATATTTAGGCCTTTTTAATGGGAACCTCCCAATAATTCCATCTCCTTTTTTTATTTCCCCTCCCCACTTCCCAGAACATCATTCTTTTTTGGAATAGAAAACACATTCCCATATTCCTGTCTGTTTTCTTCTCCTTGGAATTTTCTCTTAGCAGACTGTTATTAGCTTCCCAAGCTTACCCTTCACCAACTGATCTTCTTCGACTCTTTTCTCGAGGTTATGCTGGAGGCCCTACTCTTTCCTCTGGACAAGTGGAAATGTGAGGCCAGCTAACCAGCATATCTGGAAGTAGTGGAGGCTATGAGCAGTAAGAGTGTTGTGTTTTGTATCTAGGAAAAACATACTCAACCTCATCCTCATCAGCCTGGCAGCCAAAGATGCATCTGTCCATAACAGTATTGGTAAGAGTGAGCACCGCACAATCCTTGTTGTGTGGCACTTTCATGATGCTAAATGAGACAGACTTCAAACAGATGGAGCAAGTCAAGACTAGGCATCCATGAGGTGCCATGGACCATCAGCAGCAGTGGAATTATCCTATACATGTAAACTCATGGCACAGTATAACCTCACTCTACTATTACCATCAATCCAGAGGATCAGCCCTGTTTCAATGAACAGTGCATGAGGGCATGGCAGGAACCACATCAGACAGGCCTAAAATGAGGCGTCAACCAGGTGAAGCTACAAGAACAGGACTACTTGTGACTAAACAACATAAGCAGCAAATAACAGAGCTAAGCGATCCTCCAACCAATGGATCAAATCTAAGCTATGCAGCCCTGCCATATCTAGTCATGAATGGTGGTAGACAATTAAACATCTCACTGCAGGAAGCAGCTCCACAAATATCCCCATTCTTAACACTTGTGGAGCCCAGTATAATCAATGCAAAAGGCTGAAGGATTCACTACAATCTGCAGCCAGAATAATTGAATACGTGATCTATTTCAGCTTCCCCTTGGTTTCCCCAGCACCACAGACACCAGTCTTCAGCCAGTTCAATTCACTCCATGTGATATCAAGAAAAGGGTGGAGGTACTGGATGTAAGTTTGCTCACTGAGCTGGAAGGTTCATTTTCAGACGTTTCATCACCCTACTAGGTAACATATTCAGTGAGCTTCCAGTGAAGCGTTAGTGGTGTGGCCTGCTTTGTATTTATGTACTTAGGTTCCTTGAGTTGGTGATGTCATTTCATATGGTAACGTCATTTTCTGTTCTTTTTCTCAGGGGGTGGTAAATGGGATCCAAGTCAATGTGTTTGTTGGTAAAGGTCCAGTTGGAATGCCATGCTTCTAGGAATTCTCGTGCATGTCTCTGTTTGGCTTGTCCTAGGGTAGATGTGTTGTCCCAGTCGAAGTGGTGACAAACACCACATTGGACACAAACCCAACAATACACTAAAACAGCAGCTAATGAACTTGAAAGACTGTATACAGACAACAAGCAAAACTAATGTCATTTACAAAATATCTTGCAAGAAATGTAACAAACACTACATTGGACAAATAGGCAGAAAACTAGCCACCAGGATACATGAACATCAGCCAGCCACAAAAAGACATGACCCACTCTCATTACTATTATTACATACAGATGAGGAAGGGCACCACTTCAACTGGGACAACACATTCAGCCTAGGACAAGCCAAACAGAGATGCGCAAAAAGTTCCTAGAAGCATGGCATTCCAAATGGAACTCTATCAACAAACACACTGCCTTGGATCCCATTTACCACTCCCTGAGGAAAGAACAGGAAGTGATATCACCACAGCAAATGACACTACCAACCCAAGGAAACCTAAGCACATAAATAAAAAGTGGACCATGCTACCAGTGCTTTACCGGAGGCTCAATGATGATGTTACCTAGTAGGGTGACAGGACATCTGAAAACAGACCTTCTAGCTCAGCAAGCAAAGTTACATCCAGAACCTCAACCTGAGCTACAATCTTCTCAAAACTTAGTGGAGGCCCTGGATACTGCAAAGATTATGGATCCTGATAACATTCCAACAACAGTACTAAAAAGAGATTTTGTCTTGCCCTAGTGAAGCCATTCCAGTACAGCTACAACACTGGCATTTATTTACCTGACAACATGAGAAATATGCCCTGCTCATAAAGAACTTGACAAATCCAACCCCACCAATTACCGCCCATCAGTCTACACTTGATCATCAATAAACTCATGGAAGGTGACATTAACGGTGCTATCCAGCAGCACCTGCTCAGCTATAACCTGCTCAGTGATGCCCAGTTTGGGTTCCATTAGGGCCACTCAGCTCTGGATCTCATTATAGCCTTGGTACAAACATAGGCAAAAGAGCTGAATTCCAGGGTTGAGGAGAAGTGACAGCTCTTGGCATCAAGGCCACATTTCAGCAGGTACAGCATCAAGAAGCTCTCGCAAAACTGGAATCAATGGGAATTGGGAGAAAACTCTTTACTTGTTACAGTCATACCTAGGACAAAGGAAAATGGTTGTGGTTTTTGAGGTTAGTCCTCTCAGCTCCAGACCATCTCTGCAGGAGTTCCTCAGGGTAGTGTCCTCGGCTCAACTGTCTTCAACTACTTCAGCAATCACTTTCCCTCCATCATAAGGTCAGAAGTGGAGATATTCGCACAATATTCAGCACCACTTGTGACTCCTCAGATACTGAAGCAAATGGGCAATATCTGAGCTTTGGCTGAAAAGTGGCAAATAACATTGACACCACAAAAATGACACATTGTTGCCATCTCCAAACAAATAATCAAGTTGCTTCTGAAAGCACTTCCAAAATGTTGAAAATGGCACTCAAGACAGTGCATTCAGGTTCTCAGAATAAGTCCTGCAAGTATAAGTCTTTCATTAAGGCTGGTCACAAGCTTCGAGTTTTCATTCTTTAAAGGCTTCCAATGTGTCAGTTCAATGAGTCCCCTTTACACTCTACACTCGTTGACCCTGGTAAATTCTTCAGGAAAGTCATGCTTTGGTTGTTAAAAACCATTGTGAATTAACAATGTAAAGCCTCTTTGAATTGATACAATCCTGGACTTGACTACCAAGTATATATTTCAGTCTGGTTGGGATCAGTCATTTATTTTAAGTAGACAATTTCTGAGATCTAAGGGACTTGGAGAGAATAAAGTCACAAGATTCCACAATTTTGAATAAACTTTACGATGCAACATTTGAGCAGCAATACAATCTTTGATATATGTACAATTTATTTCTAACATCCCATATTAACATTTCATAAATATTAACAATGGACTGAAATTGAATACTCCACATCAAGCATGATCAATGTAAATCCTGGAGATTTCTCACCAATTCCCCAAGAGGGGGGAATGAGGAAAGGTGGGAAGTGGACTCACTTGCAAGTCTCTGAGGTTAAACTGATATCAATTTGATCTTTTGTGTTTCTCAAACAACATAACTTTTCAGAGTTTTAACTCCTCAGCTATACCTGAATCCTCTTCCTCTCTTGTGGTTAAAATCTGTCTCAAATATACAAGAACAAAACAAGTTGAAACCCTCAAAGTTTTCATGATTCTTCCTTTCCAAAGAATCTAACATTGCAACCTCACTTTTCTCGAATTTACTGGGAAATCTTCCAACTCTCAGTCTCCAGAATGACACGCAGAAGCACATCATTACACAACCTACCCCATAAGGACATTGCTTTTTGCCATTGTTTTCAATTAAAATACAAGGATCCAAAAGTAGAGCATTTGAGATTTTAATTTGGGGCTAATATCTAAATTACAGCTTTGAAAACAAAACTGTTAATGCATGTCCCTTGTCTGATCTCCAGTGCCCTCGGGACCAAGATCTTGTTGGATTTTGGATTTTCCCAGGTTTTGGATTACTCACTAGTGGAACAGGCAGCGCACTGTCCAAAGAATAGAAACAGCTGTGGGTAGGAAGGGTGGCGACTCTAAAAGCAGAGAAATGCTGCAAAGGACATGGGCTCGAGTTGATAAACTAGAAGATCACACTCTGACAGAAAAACACAATGGACTTCTGTGCTTGTGTGATAAACAACGTAGTGAGTTATATTTGTGAACTTATATAACTATTGTGAAGTTTAGGGTCTATGAGATATCCTGTATTCCCACTCTGTTTATACCAAGGCAGTCTATTAAATTTGCTTTCGAGGGTGATTCATACAAACTCCCTTCCAAGCCACTCACCATCCCAAGTTGGAAACAGATCACCTTCAACATTGCTGGATCAACATCTTGGAGTTTCATCCAGACAGCACATGGACTGCAGTGGTCCAAGGAGGCAGCTCACCACCACCTTCTCAAGGGTAACTGGGGATGGGCAATAAATGCTGGGCCCAGCCAGCGATGTCCACATTCATAAGTAAATATTTAAAAAAGCCGGTGTGCAGTGGGAATGAATGAATCATTGAACAAGCGGTTCAATCACTGTTCTATGAATGGCACCTGAACTCCCAAGAGAAAAATGTCTGGTTTTCAGAAAATTTAATTTTATCGGACATCTAGATTCTGGATGATGTACGTGTATTTTCTTCAAGTTTGTAATAAAACTAAATGTCAGCCCAAATATAGTCTGTAACATCATTCAATTCAATCACTCTCTTCCACAATCATACCTGATAAGCAAAAGCAATGTACCTCAGGAAATCAACCAGAGTGATATATAATTATATAGTCAAATTGATGTCAATTACTCTGCTGCATAATATCAAAACAAGCTCTACAGCCTAGTTATTATAATTTTACGCCCAAATATGTTATAAAACTATTTCTACCCTTCTTTTTGTAAACCTAATATTTAAGACAGCGGCTTTGGAGATGCTATAACATCTAAATATCATATTAATTTCACAGTTAATTGCCTCTTTGAGTGTTTGAATTACTTGTCAACTTAACGTGAGTTCCACACTCACCTGCAAATGTGTCTGGGTTAAAGCCAGAATTGAGCAGGATTACATCAGATTCTCAATCTCCACCTTCACATCCATTCGTTTGCTGGCAGCTTTCACTGCAGCAGGGGAGCTACTTATGATGAGGAAGTAATCATTACTGCAATGGGGGTATGGGAAGTGTATCAAAACTCTCTCTTGTGCTCATATCTTTTTTAAAAAACTGCTTCTAAAGGCAACCCTGCATTCTCTACAAATTAGCATTTGTAATTTTCTAAAGACACTTCCAGTTATATGCTCAGAGCATGATAAACCAGTCCAAAATATACTTCCAACAGGAACCAGATGAAAGTTCTTTATGCAATGTGACAATTGTATGGTCAAAAGCATAAGGCAGAATGGGAGAGTTGCAGCGTTAATGGACATTTTATGAAGACAGTGTAGTATACTTCTGAATGACCATGTCATCCTTTAATATTCATGTTCAGTTCTGATCATTTAAACATATGAAGAATATTATTGTAGTTCTAGAGACAAGCCAGAATTATGGTCCCAAATATCAAGATTTGAGGTACAGGAAAGCTTAAAGAAATTCTTTGGGAGAGAAGGGGAAAAGTTAAGGGAACTGAAGTTTTGAGATGAACAACATTGATTTCAATATTCTATCTGCGTTTGTTCTTCTTACTGATATATTTGATTTTGCATGTATCAAACACTAGATTCAGGTAATGGGATTGATTGCTGTTTTTGTATTAGGATAAAGAAAGAGTCTCCTCTAGCACTTCTGCTGCATCCAGGACCCAAAACGTACACGAAAACCTTTCTATCATTTTCAGCTTCCAAGACAATATTTTTCAGTTTCATATTTCCTGACTTTATTGATACATCTAAACTCAGCATCTTTCTGATTGCTCCACGCATGGCTACTTCCAAATTTCAAATCAACCCCTCACCCCACATATTAACCATGTTAAAATTAAGGCCTCAGTTTCCTACTCAAACACATTCTTCCTCACAATCTCAAGCTCATCATCTTCCTCAGTCTTCCTTTTCTGCTGCAATGTTAAGGAGCTTTAAAATTCAGCTTGATATCACTTAAGGAGAAAGTGAGGAGTGCAGATGCTGGATGGTCAGAGTCAAACAGTGTGGTGCTGGAAAAGCACAGCAGGTCAGAAAGCATCCGAGGAGCAGGAGAATTGACGTTTCGGACATAAGCCCTTATGTCCAAAATGTCTACTATCCTGCTCCTCAGATCTGCCTGACCTGCTGTGCTTTTCCAGTGCCACACTTTTTGACACCAGTTATATAACTTCATGATATACTCTTGAACATCTGTGGTATCACAAGGCCTTCCACCTTGCTCTCTCTAGGTTTGCGTATTTGTATCAGATTTTAAAAGTACATCTAGTGCTTAAAGATTACGTTATCCAGACGAAATTTATTGGCAACCATTAGGATTTAGACTTCAGATTGTAATGATCATAAACTAGCTTGATTGTGGGAGATTGTGGGATTAAATTTAAGACTTCAGAACTTTTGTTTAGTGGTATTTTACCTGCATATGTTTGGGATCAAACAGGCATTGAAACAAGTAGATATATTTAATCAACCTGTTATCAAACATCAGACATGTTCCAATACACCTCTGCAGCAGACAGTTCTTGAACCTAAGTGTCCTAGCTCAGAGGTGAGGTCACTACCACTGTGCCACTAGAGCCCTCTGACAACAAATACTGTAACAACAATTAGTTTGTTATGAACCTGATAATTGTTAGTGGCTGCATCACATGTTACATTGGACTCACAGATCCATGGTACCCACAAAGAGTTTGTTTGATTACTGAATATAAATAAAAATGAGTTGCTGTACTCAGCTATATATAGCAATAAAACAAACTCAATCTCGTTTTCCTTCTCCAAAACAGATGATCAGTTGGAGTTGCAGTTGAAAATTACTTCAATATAATCTTGCTGAACAATGGCAAAAAAAAAATCAGCCAATATATTTGGTCCTGATTCCTATTCAGAGATGGACAGAATTAGAGACAAGGCATCTGAGAAACGATGAGAGAAACATGGGGTCTTTACATTAGAACAGAGAAGCATAACAAGCAATATGATGGAATGTGCAAAATTATGAAGGGTTTTGATGAAGGTAAATAAGGAAATCTATGTTTAATTGCTCAGTGAGTCAATAACTAAAGGAATAATTTAAGAACACTCCATAATGAAGAAAACTACTGTAGTTATTTTACACACTTATAAGGGTATGAAATTTAATGCCAAAAACAATGGTAATAGTTTGTAAAGGATACAGGATAAATATTTGAAATGTATAATTTTGAAAAGTATAAGGAATGGGACTGGATGGCTAGCTTCTTTAGAGATCTCTGATAAAAATGCAATCGGCTAAAAGGAAGTGAGTTCACATCCATCTTTATCACCCTATGTATGGGCATGGGGTTCAGTCTTCCCTTCCCACAGCTTCTTCTGTCACTGCCTTGAAAAGGAGTGGGAACAAACAGAAAAAGCAGGTAAGGTGTGGGTACATCTAGCCAATTAATGGATTACTAAAAATGAATGAATATCTCGCAACATTTACCAGGATGTTGCCAGGAATGGAGGGTTTGAGTTACAAGGAGAGGCTGAATTAGCTGGAACATTTTTCGCTGGCGTGTAGGAGGTTGAGAGGTGACCTTGTAGAAGTTTATAAAATAATGAGGGGTTTAGATAAGGTGAATGGCAGGTGTCTTTTCCCTACAGTGGGGAATTTCAAGATGGGGGGGGGGCACAATGTGAGAAGAGAAAGGTTTAAGAAAGACTGGAGAGGCGATTTTTTTTATACAGAGAGCGGTTCACGTGTAGAATGAACTTCTAGAAAAAGTGGTGGATGCTGCTCCAGTTACAACATTTAACAAACATTTAGATACATACATGAGTAGAAAAGGATTGGAGGGATATGGGTAAAATGCAGACAGGTCAGGCTAATGTAGTTTATGGTTGGCATGGACTGGTTGGACCGAAGGGTCTGTTTCCATGCTGAATGACTCTATGACTCTCTAACAATCTTTGGTATAAGCTGTGCAGACATTTAAAAATTCAGAATAAATGCCTCAAGTAGCAATGATGAGAAGACAAACCACACAGCTCTTCCCAGCATTTCAAAGTGAATGTTACAAAAGCTAAAATAACAGATAAAATACCTTACTGCCTTTATTGTACAATCTTAACTTTGCTATTGATTTAAAAAATAATTTTGATTTCTGCTATGACAAGCAATTGCACTTAGTCATCAGACACTTTTTATTACACTATAAATATTATGGTTCATGATATATGTTACCTGTTTGACCCATATACCAATAACTATTAATCAAATAATTCTGCAAGTTGTTTTGCACGGGCTACTTACCTTTCATCTTTTCTCCCACTGGTAAACTTGAATGATTTACATCCATCTACTGTACCTTTGACATGTCATGCCTGTGTAGTTACGATCTGATCATGTTTTTGAAATAAATGGCTTTGAAAACATTAATCTGACAGTAAATGGATGTGAAGAATCTAAAACAATTGATGCTACAAATCACCTGACTATACAATCAATTTTTAGGTGGATTACAGAGAGACATGCCAGAAAAGTAAAAACTCTCATCCAGGAGTTAAGTGTTTCAATGAAAAGGCATTATGAGAAGGTAAACTAGGCTTGGGCTGGCAATAGGTCATGAACTGCAGATGAGAGTAGGGCTGTTCTGGAATGCCAATGTCTTACTTGGAAGTACGTGATTTAGCTTTTTGCACAGGATTTTGCACTCGATTACAAAATGACAAGTGGCCTAGAGAGAGATGTTGTCTTGAATCATCTAGAGAAAAAAAAACTCACCAGAAAGAGAAACACTTCAAAACAGCAAATGGTCTATTCTAGAGAGAACTCAATAGTTCAATATGACATGTGCAGAAGTAGAAGCCAGGAATCTTCTCTTGCTCCCAAAATCCATTGATCTGCTAAGTCCATCTATGCACGAAAATAACTATTCATCTATAGAAGCCATCACAGCCACAGAACTTGACTTCAATTATAATGATTCCTGAAGAAGGGCTCATGCCCGAAACATCGATTCTCCTGCTCCTTGGATGCTGCCTGACCTGCTGCGCTTTTCCAGCAACACATTTTCAGCTTCAATTATTAACATATGAGCTTCAGCAATAAGGAACTCAAATAACAATATACCCAGTAAGCCATCAGGACTTTGTTCTCTTGAGAATTCTTCCTTTTTATCTATCCTTGTTTTAATCTTGGTGTCTGTAATTTTTAGTTCATAGCTTTATTCCTTTATTCTTAAGGAATCTTTGGTAACAGCTGGTAACTAAGTAATCTTTAACATACCAGAGGAAGTGATGGAGGCTGGAAGGAATACAACATTTAAAAGGCTGGATGGGTACATAAATACAAAGGGTTTAGAGGGATATGGGCCAAATGCTGGTAAATGGAACTAGATCAATTTAGGATATCTAGTCATAGACATAGACATCGAAGATAGAATTGGAGGAGGCCATTCAGCCCTTCGAGCCTGCTCTACCATTCATCATGAACATGGCTGATTGCACAACTCAATAGCTTAATCCTGCTTTCTCCCCATAACCTTTGATCCCATTCGCCCTAAGTGATATATCAAGCCACCTTTTGAATGCAGAGTCGAGAGTGTGGCGCTGGAAAAACACAGCAGGTCAGCAGCATCCAAGGGGCAGGAGAATCAATGTTTCAGGTATAAGCCTTTCATCAGGAATGAGACTCTTGAATACACTCAATGGTCAGCATGGACGAGTTGAACTGAAGGGTCTGTGTCCACGTTGTATAATTCTATGGTTAAAAGAAAGCTTGACTGATAGTCTACTTTAACTTGAATGATTACAAATTAAAAAGGGGATCCTTAACAAGCTACACTAATTCAGTTTACTGACCATGATGTGAATACGCCTGGTGATCGTGACAGAGATTTCAAGATCTGCAAAACAGTTGTTAGCTCATAACAGCCATAGCAGTTGTTCAAGCATTGCAGCTAGACTTGCCTTCATAAATAATTCTCAGAAATTGTAGTTTGTTTTATGCTTTTGAAATCTGTGTTCATGGTATGATTATGAGCACATTGAAGGAAATGTCATTACAGTTATAGAAATATATGAGAAAGGTTTCCCTCACAATTCAATTTGCAGGTTAATTTTCAAATACGCAGCTAGCTGCAGGACTATACACTTTACACAGCATTTCTTGTACTGTTGACTCTCCCCTCTTTTAATGGTACCCAGCAGGGTAGAGGGCCAATGGAATAGGAAACGATAGCTGAGAAAGTAGAAGTGAGATTGTTGGGAAGATGGGAAACACAGTGTCAGATGAAAATGCGCACAACTATTCGTATTGTACTGAATTTGGGAGGAACTTATAGACATCATATATACTTCAATCATCTTAGTAGACACAATAGTCAATATATCCAACTCATGCAGCTAAATTAAATGAAGATAATAGAACGCTGAACAGTATAACCAATACAGTTTCTTACTTTCCAAAGTTGACTACAGTCCAGAAGTACATCACGGGCTATTAAGCACTTTGTGACGTTCCAAAGGCATGAAAAGGTGATGTATAATTGTAAATCTTTCCTTTTACATCAGAATATAAATCCAAAGAAAAACTGCAATGTATAGAAGATGCACTGCAACAACTCACTAAGCCACCATCTAAAGCATCTTTCAACCCTATTATTCCTATCACCAAGAAGAACAAGGGCAGCAAACACTTAAGAAATCACCACCTGCAGGTTTCCCTCGAAGTCATACACCAACCCATTTCTTCACTGACTCTGAGTCAGCTTCAATACATTCCTTTCTGCATAGCAACGTGGGTATATCGAAACCTTCTGGACTGCAGTAGTTCAAGAAGATGGCCCACCATTACTTTCACAAGGATAATTTGTGAATTTGCTGGAATCCATTATTAAGGAAGTGTCAGTAGGATATTTAGGAAACCATAATGTGCTTAGGCAGAGTCAGCATAGTCTTTTGAAAGGCAAACCATGTTTAACAAATTTATTAGAGTTTTACAAAAAAAAGTGACAAACAAGGCAAATAAAGGGGAACTGTAGATGTAGTGAATTTGGATTTCCAAAAGACACTTGACATGGTACCACATCAAAGGTTACTAATTCACAAGGTAAGAGCACATGGTGTATCTTACAAGTGTGGACTGTTTGCCAAAGAAGACTGGTTGCCAACAGGAAAAGCAAAGAGTTGGGATTATGGGTCTTTTGAGTTGGGAAGCTGTAGCTTATGGAGTATGACAGGGATCAAGGTTGGGACCCAACTCCTTACAATCTAGTTAAATGACTAGGATGAAAAGGCTGAACGCATGATAATTAGATTTACTGATGACACCAAGATAGGTAGAAAAGTAAATAGTCAAACGGAGGCTCAGAATGTCTGAAAGGATGTAGATGAAGTGAGTCAGCAAACAATTTGGCATATGGACTATAATGTGAGAGAACATGAACCTGTCCACTTTGGCAAGAATAGAAAGCAGAAAACAGGATAAATAAAGAGAGATTGCAGAACTAGTGGTACAAAGGAATCTGGGTGTCCTGATACACAAATCACAACAAGTTCTTGTGCAGGTCACAAGCGTTAAGAAAAGCAATTAGACATGGGTGTTTATTTCAAATGGAATGGGATACAAAGTTAGGGAGTTTTACTGCCAGCATACAGGCCTTTGGGGAGACCACATCTGGAGTACGTTGGACAATTTTTGTCAACTTATTTGAATAAAGCTGTAACTATATTAAAAGCAGGTCAGTGAAGGTTCACTCATCTCATTCCTGAGATGAAAGGTGTACCTCATGAAGAAAGGTTGAAAAGCTTCACCTTATACACATCACAGTTTAGCAAAATGAGAGCTGATCTTATTGAAATTCTAGAGGGATACTGAGGGGAATGTTAGGGTCCACAGCCAACAGATCAGATCTAGCATCTGCAGTCCTGTCACATATAGTTGTGAATAATGGTGGAAGCTAATCATAACTCCTTGACACTCAATGGTATCAGCATTGCTACAATTCCAACTGTCAACATCCAGAAGGTTACCATTAACCAGAAACTGAACTGATCTCGCCATGTAAGTACTGTGGCTATAAGAGCAGGTCAGTGGCTAGGAATCCTGAGGGAGTAATTCATCTGATTCCCCAAAGCCTGTCCATCATCCACAAGACACAAGTGAGGAGTGTAAGTGAATATTCCCCACTTGTTTGGATGAGTGCAGCTCTAACACACAAGAAGCTTGACACCATCCGGGGCAAAGCAGCGCGCTCGACGGCATTACATCCACAAACATTCAATTTTTGCACCACTGACACTCAGTAGCAGCAGTGTGTACCATCTACAACAACTCACTAAGGCACCTTAGGTAGCATCTTCCAAACCTACAAGCATTCCGAAGGAAAAGGGTAGCACATACATGGGAACACCATCACCTGCAGGTTCCCCTCCAAGCCACTCACCATTCTGACTTGGAAATATATTGCCTTCAGTGTCATGGGGACAAAATCCTGGAATTCTCTCCTTAATAGCATTGTAGGTCAACCAACAGCACATGGACAGCAGAGGTCCAAGAAGGCAACTCACCAACACCTTCTCAAGGACAACTGGGGATGGGCGATAAATGCTGGCCCAGGCAGCGATACCCGCATCCCATGAATTTAAAAAAAATTATGTTTTTCATCCTCTTACTGGAAAACTAGAAATAAGGGATAGAATTTGAGAATAAGATGTCTCCCTTTTAAGAAGGAACTTTTTTTTTCTCTCACAGGGTCATTAATATGTGGAATTCCCTTCCTCATAAAGCAACGGAGGCTTGTTTGAATTTATTAAAAACAGAATTAGATACATTTATGATCGACAAGTGAGTCAAAAGTTTTGGGGCAGACAAAATAGTTGAGTTAAGAGCACAACCAGATTGGACATGATCATATTAGATGACAGAACAGACTCAATGGGTCAAATGGCCTCACCCTGTTCTTGTTCATATGATCAAAGTAGACAATGTACTGACTGGAATGCACCTTATCCAGTTGTGGCCACATTCCAGTCTCAGTAGAGGCAATGCAGTGAAGAGTCAAGAGTCTGATTCCTACTGCCACATGTGAGTTATGGGGAAACACTGGAAACCAGTTTTGAACTTTACACGCTGAGATTGAGGAGAGGACTGATCTTACAAAGACATAAAAGAAAATTATGGGAGTAATAGTAGCTTATTAGTATCCTGTCAACTACAGGGAATAAAGTACGTACCATACTTCAATGGCAAAAATAAGAACATTTGGTTAATCTTCCCTAATGTTTTCTTTCCTTTTTGTACTGTTTTGTTTCATGCTGCAAAATCATAAATTAAAAGATACACAAATTATTAGCTCCTAACTTCATTGGACCATCTTCAACCTCAATGAGCTGACTATCCTCAAACTAATGTCAATCACCTATGAATCCCACAACAAGAATTCAAAAAATAATTTAAAGAATGGAATATGAAAGCAAAAGTGGAAAACATCTGCTGTAGAGGAAAGACCAAAAGGAAAAACACTAAAACATAATGAAGATGAGGAAAGGATAATGTCCAACTGACAATTCACCAGTTATAGATGACAAATTCCCTAACTAAACACTGGAAAACCAAAGGGCATTTAAATTTTAACCATTCATACAGTTATTGGATAAAATATTTAAGTATACTCAAACAGTACCGTTAAAACTTCCCAGTGTGACAAGACAAATTATTTTTAAAAGGGTGTCCAAATAATCACTTATGGTTCTCGTGCCACTGTCCTAGTTTTGTTTCATTCCATGGAAGTGGAATAATGTTTGGCAATGTATTTTGCTGTTGAACAACCAATGCCTACTCTGTGGTCAGAACCTGAGAAGTAGACTTTTAGATAATAGGTCTTTGTTTGGCTGCCACAAAGACAACATTTGCAGTCAACCTGACATAAGATTCGGAACAAAGATAACATGTCTATTGTAAGACAACTGGCAAGAAAGTTGAATAGTTGGTGTTGCAGATTCCATTTTATAGTAAACAGACCACGTCTTAAAAATCTGCCAACAAAAGTTTTCATGAACAAGTCTAAATAAGGTTAAACCCTCCAACCAATGACTCGTACCAATTGGACTTGTGAAGGCAGTTCTTTGTACTTTATGGCACTTTCAACATTTTTGTATATTAGTGTATTAGAAGTCACCATATTAGGAATTATTCTAACCTTCTCCTTAAGATGGCCCTGTAAAGAGATAATGCAATATGCTGAGTCATGGAAGTGATCACACAGAAAGCAGATTTGCTGTCTTATAAATGGATGGACAAAAACACGAGTCTTCCCTTTATATTATCAGTACCAATTGAGTCTGTCAGGGGACAATTATTGTTTGCTTTACTAAACTATTCAGTATTGAAAGTAACCATAAACATGTACTCTAGGTATTTGTATATGGTGAACAAAAGTGAGACTATTTAATGCAAAGTTAGAACTTAGAGTGCTAATCACCTGACAAATTAGTTCACTTATCAATGTGAGATCATGCACTTGCTTCCTAATGTTGCACACATTTCTTTGTGATTATAATTTCTTCCAATATTGACTATGACACACAAGACTCTCATTCCTGGCTCGTAAGCAATGGTTACAGGCTTTGGTCATTCTGGAAGTGCCGTGCAGTCATGATGATACTCCTTGTCCCGGGATGATCAAACTTTGGACATAATAAAAAGCAAAATACATAAAAGAAAAAGGAACAGAAGCTGATGATAATAACTTTAGATGGAGAGGCGGAACAGGTTTGAATGGAGCATAAAACACCACAATGAACTGACTGGACCAAACAGCTTGTTATTGTGCTATAATTCCACAAAATCACATCATATTTTGAAGTGCTGGAGAATGGAGGTATAGTTAGTATGTTTGCAGATGACACCAAAATTGTGGTGTAGTGGACAGCAAAGAAGATTACCTCCGAGTCCAACGGGACCTTTGATCAGATGGGCCAATGGCCAAAGAATGGCAGATGGTGTTTAATTTACATAAATGTGAGGTGCTGTATTTTGATAAGGCAAATCAGGGCAGGTAAGATCCTTGGGAGTGTTGTTGAACAAAGAGACCTTAGAGTGCTGGTTCATAGTTCCTTGAAAGTGCCAGGTAGACAGGATAGTGAAGAAGGCTTTTGGTATGCTTGCCTTTATTGGTCAGTGTTATTCAGTATAGGAGTTGAGGTCATATTGCTGTAGAGGACATTGGTTAGGCCACTTTGGAATACCGTGTGCAATTCTGGTCTCCCTCTCTAGGAACGATGTTGTGATACTTCAAGGGGTGCAGGAATAATTCACAAAGATGTTGCCAGAGTTGGAAGCGTCAGACTATAGGGTGAGGCTGAAAATAATGGGGCAATTTTCCCTGGAATGTCGGAGGCTGAGAGGTGACCTTGTAGAGGTTTACAAAATCATGAGGGGCATGGATAGGGTGAATAGACAATGTCTTTTCTCTGGGGTGGGAGAGTGCAAAATTAGAGGGCAAAGGTTTAAGGTGAGAGAGGCAAGATTTAAAAGGGACCTAAGGGGCAACTTTTTCACACAGAGGGTGGTGTGTGTATAGAATGAGCTGCCAGAGGCTGATACAATTGCAACATTTAAGAGGCATCTGTATGGATATATGAATAGGAAGGATTTAGAGAGATGTGGGCCAAGTTTGGTAAATGGGACTAGGTTAGATTGGAATATCTGGTCAGTATGGATGTGTTGGACCAAAGGGTCTGTTTCCGTTCTGTACATCTCTATGACTCAAAGGTTTTGATACAGTGAATAGGGAAAGTCTTTTTTTAGTTGATAGATCAGTAATAATATTTCAGACAGAGGGTTCTTCCACAAGGCATGTGTTTCTACAGGGACTAGATGATATGGATGGCATTGTATCTTTTAGGTAAAATTGATACATATTTAAAATAGAAGGGCACCAGGGCTTTGGTTGGAGAACAACAGTAGCATATTAGTTTGGGAATGAGTTAGTGAAGAGTATGCCCAGATGTCTGTTTACAGGTATCTGTATGGATATATGAATAGGAAGAGGTTAGAGGGATATGAGCCAAATGGGACTATATTTTTTTGGCATGGATGATTCGGACTGAAGGTTCTGTTTGTGTGCTATGACATACCGTCTCTATGACGGTATGACTTCCTGCCATTACCATCTCAGCGCCTGTTGTCGCTGTATACAGCTCAGATCAGAATACTCTTTAATCAGCTCAGTAAGTACAGCCTCAAAAACACTCAACAGCTCAAAATCACCCAATTATTTTGACTGACAATGGAGACTCAGTATTCCTTCAATACCAGCAGATAGCAGTTAAAGTACAAACAACAGGATACACTATCATTTTCCTCTTAGCATTAATTCAACACCATCTCCCAATTTGCGGCATTTATCACCAGGAAGAACTAAAAGCAGCAGCATAATGGGAAACACTTCAAGTCACATACCACCCTAACTTGAATTTACATCCTTCACTCTGCCAGATTAGAATGTAAATCCCAACCAAGCACATAGAGAATATACTATCACCACAAGGGCAACAACAGGTAAAGCTGAAGACTCACTGCTAACTTGTTGAAGAAAACCAATGACGGCCATAAACATAGCCTTGGCCTTCACCCACATCCGAACAACAAGTAAAAGCAATCTGCCTTTCTGTGATTGCCTCCTCACTTAGTGTTTATTTTTCTGATGGTTGACAGGTTCACAGTTTTGTAATTACCCTTTCACTGTTCCCCACATTCTGTAATCTCCTTCTCCCTATTGAGCCTGTAATGTCTATGACATCCCGCCCCCCGCTCTCTGTCTGTCTCCATTTATCACTATTGTATTTTTCTGAATTAGGTTTTCTAATTATCCAACATTTTATTCATTTTCTTTAATGCCAATGATCTCTCCAACTCCATCTGGATTTAGACTTCCAGAGTTTTGCTCACATTCAACCCGCTTCAGAAGTATCTTGTCACGTCAGCAATAATTCATGAAATTAGTTTAGAAGAGGCAGACTATCAAAAAAATGAGGATTGAAACAGAATGCTGGTTCCCTCCCTGAGCATCTGATTAGTGTCAAGATAAATGAAAGTACACACCTCTGTTCCCCAGAACTATAATCAATTCATTTCTTTAAGTGTATGGTCAACATAGCTACCTTTGGGGTCTGGAACCAGATCACAGAAATTTATTTGAGCCTTCCACTTTACATTCTGCATGGCTTCTTGGTTCAAGATTCATGAATTTTATTACTCTCAATGTTTTAATTTCCCTTCCCAGGTTGGATACCTAGTTACCTAGAATGTTTTTCCTGTGGGAAGCAACAGAGGTAATCTTTCCATGCCGTAAAGTATTTCCTGCTTTCCTAAGTAAGGCAGCTATTAGGATTTTTTGTGTCAAAGTTAATCTTAACATTATTTGGACAAATACTTGAGAAATCCAGGGTCCCGAAGCAAAGATGTTTTTACCTCCACAACCTCTTGGTTCAGTTCACTATATCACGAAAACAAATTGTAAGTGGAAAAATGAGAAAAGGCTGGCGCCAGAAATTAAAGTAACTAAAATTAAATCAATGCAAGAAAGAACATTATGACATGCCAAGCAAAACATAAAATTACAAACCAGAGGGCATATGTTTACAAGAAACCTGATAGGCCATTCATTATTTTCCCCAAAGTCCCCACTGACATTCCAAGAGTAGGTATGCCCAACCCAGAACTGGAACAACAAAGAACAAAGAGCTTCCACTATACAGATCCCCTGAAGAAAGAATTATTTGTTATAAATCCTGAGACAAAACAATGATTGGACTTAAAGAGTTAAGAAATTTGAACAGGAAGGAGCTTCAGAATACAATAAAAATAGAATTTGTCTCTGACCTTGACGTCAAATCCGAAAAAAAAATCTCAAGGGTTACTGAACTCCAAGTGATTAGATCTTGATATTTTTTGGAATAGCAGTTTTAAAACATTTACTCATGCTTTTAATACAATTTGTAACCAAATATATTTTCATCTCCTTATTTAAAGCATTCATCAACATTCTGCTTGCTCCTTTCAATAGGAATGTTGGCTTTACACCTAATAAAAAAATCCTGAGTCAACAGAAAAGGTTTCACCTGCACTTCTATTCCCTTATGCTAACACTCCTAACCTTACAACGGTATTGACATCATATTAAATAATGTATATTTAAAAATCTGTAGCAATTTCATCCTTGAAACGACAATCCAAAGAAAAGATTATTATTTTAAAATGATTATAAAAATGATTATCCTGTAGTAAAGGCAAAGGGTCCCTGCTGAATTATGTGTGGATACATCCAACAAACTGCTTGTACTCTGACCTGTGTGCTCAGTCTTTTCTTGTAATGTAGGCTGACAGAATCTATGCAGATTTTATAATGTGCTGGCATGACACAAATTGACATAACCTTCCATCTTTTAAAGGAACAAAGTACAATGTAGAAAGAACCAAATCCTCATCTTTGGGAAACATAATGGATGTGAGAACACAATAAAGGATTATCAAATAGAAAGGCAATTGTTCTGAAAACAACTAAGCAAGGTAGACACATAAAGGAATCTGTTACTTCATTAGATATTATTTTCTGTAAAACAAATGTATCAGTAAGATCACAGCTAGCATTCAGCAAGTACAAAGTGAGAGTTTGGGGAAAATACAATTGTCTCTGAAGTTTTTTTTTGCATACACATTTGTTCTTAATTGTCAAAAATACTAGTACCAGTGTCTAACATCAGTGCTTTGATGTTTGCAAAAAGACAAGTTCATTCATCAGATTCAACTGCCAGGATTTGGATCTATTTCCCCTATTTGAGAAGATCATTTTTACCTTCTGTGACTCAGCTGTTCCCACAAAAGGTCTCCATAACAGAGGAAGTTCATATTCACCCTTGTTACAGCTACCAACCATTTGTGGCTGGGCTTAAATACTGCCACCAATCCTTCATGTCCACTACCTTACTCAACAGCCCTGTTACCTTCAACAATAAAACCAGATGTGGAGGAGACGTTGTTGAACTGGGGTGTACAAAGTTAAAAATCACACAACACCAGGTTATACAGCAGCAGGTTTATTTGGAAGCACTAGCTTTTGGAGCACTGCTCCTTCATCAGGTGGTTGTAGAGAATAAGACCATAAGACACATGCAAACACACACTCACATGCATTCATACTCACACACACACACTTCGTCTTTCTCTCTCTCTCTGTCTCTCTCATGCATGCACACACACATATATAAGTCTATGGGGTGAATTTGCATTTGCAGAATTATATTTGTAGATACATTCGATTTTGCTCAAAATATGCACAATCTGCAGGCAGTTATTCCATGCGATATTGTACAAATTCCAATTTGGAAATAGAACTAGTCTGACTTAAGATTGGGATACAGACAGACTCTAACCTCACACCTTTAATACATTGTCTGAGCTGAGATATCACTTTTTGTTATAAAACCTTAAGTTATCTCGAGAAGATGACTTATAAGAAGTTCTGGATTTACATATTAATGAAGTGAAACATTCTAAAAAATGAAAGACTTAACGACAATCCAATACATTCAATATATTGTTTCAGTTGCATGACACTGTAATCTTTTGCTATAAATTCTGTGTCTTATAATGATTTGGAGATGCCGGTGTCGGACTCGGCTGTATAAAGTTAAAAATCACGCAACACCAGGTTATAGTCCAACAGGTTTAATTGGAAGCACTAGCTTTCGGAGCGCTGCTCCTTCATCAGGTGGTTGTGGAGTACACAATTGCCCTGTGTCTTACAGTTGTGTATTTCACAACCACCAGATGAAAGAGTAACGCTCCGAAAGCTAGTGCTTCCAATTAAACAAATTGGATGATAACCTGATGTTGTGTGATTTCTAACGAAAACAGAAATTACTGGAGAAATTCAGCAGGACTGGCAGCATTTGTGGACAGAAAGCAGAGTTCAGGTTTCAACTCCAATAACATGTTTCTAGTTCTGAAGAAGGGTCACTGGATCTGAAACAGTAACTCGATTTTCTCAGCACTGTCAGAATTGCTGAATCTCTCCAGCAATTTCTGTGTCTGTCTCAGCTTTCCATCATTGTAATTCTTTGTTTTGTTGGAGTAGCCCTGTTACCTTGTTAACTTTGATAAGGTTTTTTGTTGAGGATAAGGAAAAGAAAATGCTTCTTTCTTTCTTTACTGAAATCTATCCTGCAGCTTTACAGAGCCTTCTCATCTATTTAATAAAGCAACAAAACCTTATACCACCAGGTCTTGTTTTAGGCCTGAACTATGAAGTAGGTTTACTCAGCAATCAATGAACAGGAACATAAATAACTAAATAAAATACAGTTAATATTAGAATGCACCAAGTCCTCAAATGTGTTGACAAAGTATTTTTGAATGTTCCAGCTTTGAAACATTCCAAATCAAATTATCAGAGTTTGTGGAATGGAGTTTCTGGCAGCCAACTTAAAAAGAAACAGGTTAGCAAACACACAACTGATCGAACCACAGATTATGTTCATGTCTGAATCATAAGGCTTAACTCTTCCGTCAAACCAAAAACCCTGAGACAAACAGTCAATCACCTTTGCAACAACTGCATTACTTTAGATTAGGAGTGTGGCTGGCTGTTGATGCCTTATACACTACAGCTGAGTTAAAGGGGCCACTACCAAACTATGATTTGCTCAATTCTAATGTGATACTCAAGTGGAAACGTAATCACAACAACATGTGTATCAAGGTAAATCTGTACATAAATATCCCCAACATTTTGAAAAATAAGATTCAACATGTGAAGATAAAACAAATACACAGGCTCAAAACTTGAAATAGAAATGTGCGCTAACTCAATTGATGTCTGAAGAAAGGAATTACACAGTCTTGTTGCCAATTTTTCATTCAAGCATTGATTAACCCATAACAATTTCCAGCATTTGCCATTTTTATTGCAGAAATATGTCACTTTTGCTTATAGTTCTTGCAATGAGTTCTCCCAGTCTCCTAGTATAATTCCAGCAGAAACCCAGGAGAAATAGTGGCTGTAGAGTCTGCTGCATGGGTAATGCTATTCTCCTGTTAAAAAATAGCCAAATTAATTCCAGGAAAGTATGTCAGCCTCCTACAACCATCCTCAGTTCCTTTCATCCACAACACACAGTGTTAAACTGCCTGAAACACCATAATCTCTTGAACGAGTTTTGTAAAAGGAAGACAAATTGCTTCAAAGTTCCTCTCCACAAAGATAATTATTTTCAAACACTCCATACAAAACTAAGTTCCCCTTCTTTACCATCAACCGAACAATTCAGAAAACATAGATCAATTCAATGCCCATATTACAGAGGTGGTGGTGCTCGATGTCTTGAAACAGATGAAAATGGATAAGTCCCCAGGACCTGGTCAGGTGTACAAGTTGTTGGAAGGAATCCTGAGGAACAGGATTTACATGCATTTGGAAAGGCAAGGACTGATTAGGGACAGTCAAGATGGCTTTGTGAGTGGGAAATCATGTCTCACAAACTTGATTGAGTTTTTTGAAGAAGTAACGCAAATGATTAATGAGGGCAGAGCATTGGCCGTGATCTATGTGGACTTCAGTAAGGCATTCAACAAAGTTCCTCATGGGAGATTGGTAAGCAAGATTAATTCTCATTGAATACAGAGAGAACTAGCCATTTGGATACAGAACTGGCTCAAAGGTAGAAGACAGAGGGTGGTGGTGGAGGGTTACTTTTCAGACTGGAGACCTGTAACCAATGGTGTACCACAAGGATTGGTGCTGGGTCCAGTACTTTTAATAATTTATATAAATGATTTGGATGTGAACATAAGAGGTATAGTTAGTAAGTTTGCAGATGACACCAAAATTAGTGGCGTAGTGGACAGCGAAGAAGGTTACCTCAGATTACAATGGGATCTTGATCAGATGGGCCAAAGTGGCAGATTGAATTTAATTTGGATAAATGGGAGGTGCTGCATTTTGGAAAAGCAAATTAGAGCAGAACTTATACACTTAATGGTAAGGTCCTATGAACAAAGAGACCTTGGAGTGCAGGTTCATTGTTCCTTGAAAGTAGAGTCACAGGTAGATAGGATAGTGAAGAAGGCATTTGGTATGCTTTCCTTTATTGGTCAGAGTATTGAGTACAGGAGTTGGGAGATCATGTTGTGGCTGTACAGGCCATTGGTTAGGCCAGTTTTGGAATACTGTGTGCAATTCTGGCCTCTTTCTTATCAGAAAGATGTTGTGAAACTTGAAAGGACTCAGAAAGGATTTACAAGGATGTTGCCAGAGTTGGAAGATTTGAGCTATTGGGAGAGGCTGGACAGGCTAGGGCTTTTTTTTCTGGAGCATTGGAGGCTGAGGTTATAGAGACCTTATAGAGGTTTATAAAATCAGGAGGGGTATGCATAGGATAAATAGACAAAGTCTTTTCTCTGGGGTGGGGGAATCCAGAACTAGAGGGCATAGGTTTAGGATGAGAGGGGAAGGATATGAAAGGCACCTAAGGAGCAACTTTTTCACACAGGGGGTGGTGCATGTATGGAATGAGCTGCCAGAGGAAGTGGTGGAGGCTAGTACAATTGCAGCATTTAAAAGGCATCTGGATGGGTATATGAATAGAAAAGGTTCAGAGGGATATGGGCCAAGAGCTGGCAAATGGGAGGAGATTGGGTTGGGATATCTGGTCGGATTGGACGAGTTGGACTGAAGGATCTGTTTCCATGCTGTACATCTCTATGACTCTAGTGCAGGAAAGTGAGACTGGTGTAGATAGTAGTATATTTTGGCGGTACAGACTCAATGAGCTGAAGGGCTTCTTCTGTAATATATGATTGCATGAGTGCATGAATACTGAACACTCCAGAAGAATGGAAAGGTGATGGTTGAAAACGCCTCCAAAGATCTGATAACTTCATTGAAGTGAAAGAGGATCTCAGGAACCAGCCTGTATTTGATTAACTAGAAACCACAGGACTAGCCATCTGCTTTTGAAAGAAGCCAAAGGCAGCTAAGGGTGCATTTATATTCCCGAGTTTAGCATTGATGGAGAGAGAGGTTAGCTTCATACTATTTGCAAGCTTCAGGACTTGCAGGATTTCATACCAAAATTAAACTTGTGCAAATTCAGAGTGAAGGACTTTGGGTTTCGGCTGCATGTATATAATGGAATGTTATCAGCATAAACAGAAAAGGCTTTGCAACAATATTACAGCAGAAGTATAAACAGAACCCAAGATAAATGAAATATTCTCAATTTAGTGACACTTTCCATGTTTGACTTGTTTTCTGTCATTAATCATTATCAAAGGATTCTTGAAATGTTGTCTGATGCAGCACTTGGAATGGAGCACATTTGGCTTAATTTTCTTAGAATTATTTTATTAGTTTAGTCCAATGGTCCAGAGTTTGTAGGAATAATAGCAACAAAGCTAACAAAACTTACTGCAGATGTAACCCGCTATTCAACAAGGTGCACTGACCAATAGACTCTCAGTTTGCACTGATGGACTCAGTATTCAAAATGTTGTAGGGAATTGAACTAGGTTATATAGCTATTCAACCTTGGACTATAAATATCTGGTAAAATTAAAGGTTCTGTGTGTAATGAATGATAACTTCTACTGAACAACTTGACTGAGCCTGAAAAGTTAATTTTTCAAATTTGGAATAACATTCCCTTCGAAGGACATGAATGTTGCTGATTTTTTTAAAAAATAAATTTATTTTTGAGTTTAAATCTTCCTCATATAACTTCCTCCCTTAATCTCATCAGTATATCCCAATCATTGTTTTGCTTTTTGCACAATGATTTACATGTGTTTTATATTGCCTTCATTTCACTTCCTGGTTTATAAATTGCATAGCTCATGAAGAATTCTTCACTCTGACTGGGAAGTATTTCTGCAGCTTGTGTTGCTCACTGTGGAGGGCATCACACTGGATTAAAAAACGGTCCTTGTGGTGCAGCAGTAGTGTCCCTACCACTGGGCTAGAAGCTCTGGTTTTGAGTCTGACCTGCTCCAGAGCTGAATTATAACACTTCTTGAAAAGGTTGATTAAAAAAAACACACTGGATCACCCCTCTCCTTCATCGTTTGATGGTATGCATTGTCCTTTCCAGTTTGGAATTTGTTGGAAACATGGGCGATTTAAATAGAACATTGAACAGTACAGCACAGGAGCAGGCCCTTCAGCTCATCAGGTCTGTGCTGACCATGATGTCATTCTAAATTAATCCCAATCTGCCTGCACGTGGTCTGTATCCCTCTAATCCTGCATTTTCACATGTCTATCTAAATGCCTGTTAAGCATTGCTATCGTATCTGCTTGTACCATCTCTCCTGGCAGTGCGTTCCAGGCGACCACCATCTTCTGTTTAAAAAGCTTTCTTCGCACATCTCCTTTATACCTTCCTCTCAGGTCCAAGGAATTTATCTACCTTTTAAGATACCCAAAACCTTCTTCTTACTATTGACATGCCCTGAAATATCAACACACCCCTCTCTAATTATACTAGCATCCATGTCCTTCTCCTTGGTGAATGCCAATGTGAAGTACACATTAAGGACATCACCCACTTTCTCTGTCCCCATGCATAAATTCCCTCCTTTGTCCTTGGGTGAACCTACCCTTTCCCTAGCTGTCCACTCACTCCTGATATGCCTTCGGATTCCCTTTATCCTACTTTCCAAGAATATTTCATGGTCTCTTTTATCCCTCCCAATTCCTTGTTTAAGTTCTTTCTGGTTTCCTTTATTTTCCTCAAATGCCTTGTATTGTTTCAGTTTCATAAACCTTACACATTGGGGTGGAGGGTGTTGCACGCAGTTGTCTCTTGCAACCGCAGATTGTGGTGGTTCATGGGCTCCGAGCCCAACTGTTTGATTTGCAGCACTGGGGTGGAGTTCATGGACTATGTGTATATTGGTTGTGGGCGTTTGCACTCCCCTTTCAGTTACCTAAGGGACTTTCTCCTCTGCTTTTGGTTGCACTTCAGCCCCACACTCCTGATCTTTCGGCACCTGGAGAGGCAGGTCAGACGATCTTCTTGTGGGTCTGCTCTTGGGCCTCGACAGGCTAGCGATAAATAGGTCCAAGCAGTGGGCCATTTCAACCGACTGCCTGCCCCTCTTCAGCGGTTACTTTCGAGCCTGAGTGTTCTCAGAGAGGGAGCATGCAGTGTCCACTAATGTCTCACTACCTTTAGGGAGAGGTTGGCACTGCAGGGGGTGGAGTGCTTTATTTCCCCCTCCAATTCTATTTTGATTTGATCCCTACTCTCCACCTTCACTTCTTTCAAGTAAGCATTGCTCCTATCAGGCTTTGCTTGCTACTGCTTCTTTGGCCAATGGGCATTTTACCCGGTGGTGGAAGTATTAAATAAAATTATTTACACAAATGGCGTTTTCACTGAGTCCCTGCAAAACACACATAATACAGTTGCTACAAAAGAAAACCACCTTACATATGCTTTGTTTTACTTTTTGACCAAACTTTCGATATCTCTTGTTATCCAGAGTGCCTGGATCTTGCCCTCTTTATCTTTCATTTTCACAGAGCATACTGATCAACTAGCCTTTAAAAGACTCTCACATATCACTTTCAAACACTCACTCCCAGTTTAATTTCTCCAGTTCCTACCTGCTGCTGTTCAAATTAGCCTTCCCCCAATTTAACTCCTGAGGACTTATCCTTTTCCATGATAGTTCCATAAGCTTTAAGCTATGTTCACTGTTCCCAAACACTCCCCAACTGAAACTTCGATCATATGGCCAGGCTCATTCCCAAGGATAAGGTCTTCTAAAACCCCTTCCTTAGTTTGACAATCTACATGTCAAGAATCGCTCCAGATGCACTTATCAAATTCTGTCCCATATATACCCCGGCACTAAGAGAGACCCAGTCAATATTGGGGAAGTTAAAATCACTCACCACACTACTGTTATTTTCACATATTTTCATTACTTGTTTACACATTGTTCCTCTAAGCCTGCTGGTTATTGGACAGCATATAGTATCACTCCATCAATTATTCCTGAGTTCCACCCCACATGGCATCACTGGATGAACCCTCAAGATGTTCTCCCTCAGTACAGCTGTAACACTCTCCTTAATCAGAAATGCAACTTGCCCACCTCTTTTCCATCCCTCTCTATCATGCCTGAAACATAGACCGTGAAATGCTGAGCTGCCAGTCCTGCCCTTCCCTTAACCAAGTACATTGCGTCCACCTATTCTTGATATTAAACTTAACTTCTACTTTCTCCTCAATGCTGACCTACTGCTCAGGTTCCTGCACCCCACCCTCCCAACCCACCACCATTAGTCTAAACTCTCCCAAGTGCCTTCAAGGATATTGGTACCTTGCCAGTTTAGTTGCAATCAGTCCTTCTTGTATAAGTCCCATCTGCCCTGGAAGATATCTCAGTGATACGTGAAACCCTCCCTCCAACACCAGCCTTGTAGGCACACATTCAACTGTAATATCTTCCTATTTCTTGGCCATAGAGAAAGAAAACAGAAATAAAAGAAAAAATATTGCATTGGATCAGACAAAGGATTAAGTACAAAAACCCCCCAAAGATCTGCGGATGCTGGGAATCAGAAACAAAAACGAAAATTGCTGCAAAAGCTAAGCAGGTCTGGCAGCATCTGTGAAGAGAAAGCAGAATTTAGAAGCAGTGCTTTCCCTCCACAGACCTGCTTAGTTTTTCCAGCAATTTCCATTTTTGTAAAGGATTCAGAATCTCTCCTGACAATCACATGAAAATTCTCTGGGCAACCACTGTACATGAAGTGACTCTACAAAGTGGTGTTGGCACAGTGGCTCACAGCACCATGCACCTGGGCTCAATTCCCACCTCAGGCCACTGACTGTGTGGAGTTTGTATATTCTCCCTGTGTCTGCGTGGGTTTCCTGTGGGTGCTCCTGTTTCCTCCCACAGTCCAAAGATGTGCAGGTTAGGTGAATTGACCATGCTAAATTGCCCAGAGTGTCCAGGGATGTGTAGATTAGTTGCATTAGCCATGGGAAAAGTAGGGTAATAGGGTAGGGGAGTGGGTCTGGGTGGGATACTCTTTGGAGGGTCGGTGTGGACTTGTTGGGTCAATTGGCCTGTTTCCACACTGTAGGGATTCTATGATAAGTGAAAGACAAATGCCTTTCCTTCCACGTCAGAGGAAAATCTGGGCCATTATGTCACAACTTGTCACAACCTGTCACTCCATCTAAACCTTTTAATTTGAATGAATGGTTAATGTGAATTCCCAAATGGCTTTTGACCAGTGAAATCTGTTGCTTAATTCAAATTCAATCTGAGTTAAACAATCTAGGTGGCTCACTGGGAAGTTGCTGAAGAACTTGGAACTATAGGTCAATTACTTAAAACCTCGTTGAGTACTTAAATCCAGTTGCTATTCAGGTGATGTTTCCACTAGGAAGGGTCAACAACTGAATAAGTAGTAACATTTCTCTACATTTTATAAATTCAAACTTGTTGATAAAACTGGTATTGTTTTTTTAAAAACAAAATGTTGCTATAAACCAAGCCTGGGCATCAACAAAAAGTGGTGTTAGAATATAGAACCTGCTACCACACGAGGTAGTAAAGGTGAATGAGAAATGCATTTAACAGGAAGTGGGACAAACGCATGGGGGAGAAAGAGATGAAAACATTTCCTTAACGGGTTTGAGGAAGTGAGAGGCAGGAGGTGCTTTTGGTGCTGTCTTAGACCTGTTGTGTCAATTGGGATTGTCTGTGTTTTGCCATCTATGTAAACAGTTAGGAGGGAAAATAAAAATGAAACATGAATTACACTTCTGGTTGGCACTAAGACAAGTCGGTGTGGCAGGCTGAGACAGGTAGGCTGCTGGATGATTGGGAATTCAAATTCCACCCTAGCCAGCACCTCCAGAAATGTTTGCAGTGTTATTATTCTGTCTATAACCGCAGAAACAACAAATGTAATGTGGATTGTTGTTTTTTTTTCCCACGGAGGTGCTGCATGGTTTTGAAATGAAGCACAGCATCATTGGGCAGAAAAATCACCCCGAGGGTTAAAAACTGCTGTTCATATGGAATGCTGGCATCTCAAAGCAAAAGGTTAATTCCACCAGCTTTTTCTCCAGTTAAGTCATTCGACCAGGGGAGGAAACAGCTGCAATTGACACATTCTAAAGTCCCACCAAGCACCAACAGTCAGCTCTGCAGCAGGAGACATTTCTGTAAAGGTATGAGTTCTCTGCTGCTACTAGAATCAGACACAAGGCTCGAATCTGCTGGTGGGACTGATAAGGAAGTTGCGATGCCAGATTACTGCCGAACACGGAAACTGTTGATGCTATTTGGGAGGATACTGCTGCTGGTGCTGGTGGAAGTGAAAGCAAGGAAGAGGCCCAAGTAAATGAATCCAGTTAACGGACAGAAGTACAAGAGTGGAGTAGCATTGAACCTGGAATACTGGACTAGTCTTTCAGATATCTAGACTAATAATCTCAAGGGTACAAATATGTCATCACAGTTTGAAGTTAATTTTTTAAAAGTCTGCAACAAAGGGTTGAATCTGCCCTGCCCTGAAGACAATAACTAATCAATTGGAAAAATGTAGTGAGATTAGAAAAAATGAGATTGTCAGTGTCAAGGGAAAGACATCTGGAACCACATTTTGAATGTTGAGATGGAAATCAAATTAATAAGTGGTGTGAGACAACATGCGTGTATGTGTATGCCATTAGTATCTAATCTCGTCTCATTCCTATTCTCCCACATGCTGGATAGAAACTGAATGGTAACAATTCTTAATTTAAACTCAGAGCAGGTATCTGGCAACTCCAGCTCCCCTTTTGCTCCTCATGGCCTCCATCTGGGACACCAGTCCCCAACATCGCATGTGACTCTCCTTGGACATCAGTAACCCACACTGCTGTACATGGAGATTTGCATGAGACATGTAGTGGCCTTAGTGGATCATCATAGCAAATCTCGGTCTCATTCACAACATAGTTCTCAACTTTGGAGTGCTCTGGCACCTTTCATCGTCATTATTGCTGCCAGGACACTTTGCATGCAGGGACAGGCACACACCTCATGGAATGGACAAGACTATGTCTCATGGCACTTTGTTTGCTCTCTTAGCACTCTCTCACTTTGCTTTTCCTTAGATGCTCACAGCATCTCTGCCTTTCTTCTTATCTTTTTACACTTTGCTGCGTCATTCAGAACTCGGAGGCTCACAACACTCTCGGTCTTGCCTTGCTGTTCCATACAAACCCCAAAGGTCTGTGCAGCAGCACTAAAAATTAGAAGAAAAGCAGACCTCAACTCCACTTACATTCTCTGGTTCCATATTTCTCCTTAACCTTGCCTTGCCCAATCAAATATTATTGACCTGAGGCTCGAAATCTCAATTAACCAAGTTGCTGCAAATGTTTTGACTCAGGATATTCTGAATTGCCATGATTATTTGTGTGAAGGAGGCTATTGTGCTTCTAGACTTCATTCTCAAACGGGCTTAATTTTAACATGATGCTCTTTTGTACTGAACAGACAAAATGGTTTCTTTGTACCTGCCCAAATGTATCACTGTAATTAGATCACACTTCAACTTTGCAAATGCAAGGGAACAAAAAGCAGCCTTTTGCAAACTACCTTGAATATTTAACATATTGTAAGGCAGAATAATTCTGATGAGTGTGAACTCTAGCCAGCCCAATATACCTTCTCTGAGAGATTATTTCCAAATCTGAATGCATTATACCAAACTGAGTCTGAATAAACTGCTGTACAGCCAAAGGATCACTTTCTTACATTTGAATTCCAATCCCCTTAAGATAAAGGGCAACATTCAAGTCAGATTTTTGATTACTTTTGCACCTCTGCACCAAATTTTAAGGGTTGTGTGATTACCTGCGTACCTAGATTCGCTACAACTTGGCACCACATCTACAAACACTCAATCCCTCCATCACCAGCGCTCAGTAGCAGCAGTGTGTAATACCTACAAGGTGCACTGCAGAAATTTAGCAAAGATCTTTGGACAGCATCTTCCAAACCCACAAACAACTTCCACCAAAAGGATAAGGGCAGCTGGTACTTGGGAATACCACCAGCTGCAAGTTCCCTCCAAGCCACTCACCACCCTGACTTGGAAATACAGTCATTGGATCAAAATCTGGAACTCCCTCCCTACCGGCATTGTGGGTCAACCCACAGCAAGTGGACTACAATGATTCAAGAATGCAGCTTACCACCACCTTCTCCGGGGCAAATAGGGATGGGCTATCAATGCTGGCCAGCCAGCAACACCCAAGTCACACAAATGAATAAAAAGAACTCCCAGGTGCACTGTGTGGAAAATATCCCATTTTCACTTCCTCGTCCAAAACAGAGAGTCTCACTCTTCGTGACATTGATTTCTTCCTGCATTAGCTTTGTCTAATCGTCAAGCCTGTTTCTGTTTGCCCTGCCATTTCTAACTTCCTGTTTGCATTCACACAATGCATTGTGCTTGCAAACTTGACTCTGTAATCCTCGATTCCTCCAACAACGAGATTAATATATACAAAGAAAAGCACAGAGAAGTGACTATTTGCCCTGATTTTACATCTTGCTTTAAAATCCCGACACAAGACGATTTCATACCATTCATGAGGAAATACTTGTGTCGAGAGCTTGCTACGCATACTGTGAAAGCAGTCTCCAAACCTCATCCCTGTGGTTACATTTCTCATTCCGTTTGCGAGCCTACCAGCTACCAGGTGGATTATCTGTAGAAGGGTTTTCTAATATGAAGATGACAGATTAGAAGCAGCAGGTGAAATTTTCAGAGCTCTCTCCAGCTGCAGTGGTGCCCAACTGCAATGTCATGAAAGCCTGGATGCATACTGAATTCCCTCTCATAATCTTGGTGCAGGGAGGCACTGACTAAGGTCAAGTATTGCTCCCTAGGCAACAGGAAAAATTCCAAGATACTGTCTGCTGGATCATTCATATGCTACATCGCTGGCTGGAAAGGAGTGTAGGCACAGATCTAGACAGTGTCAATTCATTCATTTGTAAACTATCAAGATTAAGTAACACTGGGAGATAATTAAGCTACTAATTCCCTTCTAAAAATAATCTTCTGGTAAAAAAACAGTCAACTGCACATTGTTACATTGCATAATAACCTGAGACAGTGTGCAGAAGACTGAGAATATAACAATAGAAAAGAAACATTAAACCACAATTATTAAGATTGGGCTTATTGTAAGAAAAAGATGCAAATTTCCATTAAAAACAAATTTGAATAATTCCAATATACCCAATTTTGACAGGTATCCTTTCCATATAGTAACAGCTCCGCCATTTTGAGCTGTTTTAACAGGAAATGCAGCCTGAGCTTTGCTGCACGATATAAACATTGAGTCATTTCTCTCGGGATTCATAACCTTTAAAAATACTGCTTCATTGGTAAGAGTAAAAATTAAGAACAGAAAAGTCTGCTCCAGCAGTTTATAAGCAGAGTAAAACCGCCAAAGACTATATTATTTGCTGCTTGCCAACCATACCTTGACAGAATTTACTGGCAGTGCTATATTCAATTCAAGATGGCGGAGCCAGTAGGTAAAAGCAAATTACTGCGGATGCTGGAATCTGAAACCAAAAGAGAAATGCTGGAAAATTTCAGCAGGTCTGGCAGCATCTGTAAGGAGAGAAAAGAGCTGATGTTTCGAGTCTAACTGACAAATAGTCAGTTAACACTCGAAACGTCAGCTCTTTTCTCTCTTTACAGATGCTGCCAGACCTGCTGAGATTTTCCAGCATTTTCTCTTTTGGTGCCAGTAGGGTTTGGTTTGGTCTCCTGAACCCATTCACTGCAGGCCAGCTACACCCTTCCCTCCCTCTCCTTCATATTCTGATGTCATGGGGCAGCCAGAGGGTTTTGACGCTGCAGTAGTGGCAGTGCCAAGAGTGAGGACTCTGAGATGTGGAATCCCCGTGTAGTGATTGTAACGAGATCAGCCAGCTGGACCTCACAGTCCCAAATAATAGCATGATGCCAGAAGTGCTCACCCCAA
Source organism: Chiloscyllium punctatum (assembly GCF_047496795.1). Taxonomy (NCBI): domain Eukaryota; kingdom Metazoa; phylum Chordata; class Chondrichthyes; order Orectolobiformes; family Hemiscylliidae; genus Chiloscyllium; species Chiloscyllium punctatum. Next base: position 50,634,197 of record NC_092739.1, read on the forward strand.
CTCAAAGACAACGGTTGCAAACGAATTTCTTCAGCAGTGTATTTTTTTTCTCTCGTCACCACAAAATAACTCCACAGAGGCTGGTATCCCGTCACCAAGTCACCCTTGGAGAGCCTTTACCACTGATCCAACTCCCTCAGAGCCAGCTCTCAGTGTGAACAGGATGTCTGCACTGCTGGGTTTGTTTGGTAATTTTACAAGGAAGAGAAGCAGTAAAGCTAGGCCCCAAATCCTATCATTCAACCAGTTTTCAAGGAAATGAAGACAAACCTCAAATCCCAGTTTCAAACGTTACAAAACAGTAACAATGACATTTGTACATACAAGACAGACCAATTACATAATAAAAAACAGTGCATACAATACAGACCCCCAGAAACCCAGCAAACCCTCCGTCCCTCCCACCGTCCGGCCACTCTAAGACAGTCTGCCCCTATGCACCTTTCGACTGTTGGTCCACTCCATGCCCTTCCAGTTCTCGGTCCGCCCTGACACACCTTCCAAACACCTCTAGGACAGCCAGTCCTGCTTATCCAGTGCTCCCCAGGACGACAGCAGTCAGGGCGGCCTACCCACCTTCCGGCTTCCCTAATCACCCTTAGCACCTTCTAGCCACCTCTAGGTCAGCCCGCCCCAGTACCTGCCCGGGGTGACAATGCTGAGGACGGCCTACCCGCTTTCTGGCTCTTGGTATGCCCCAAGTACCATCAGGCTCTCACCTACCCTGATGTGCCATCCAGCTTGTAGACTGCCCTGACAAACCTTCTAGCCACCTCTAGGACAGCCCGACACTTCTGTTTTTTTAAAAATATTTTAAACTTTGTTAAAATTATTTTCCCCAGCACCCATGTTGTGTGTGTGCAGGTGTGAGACACAGTGAGAGACACAAGGTGTATGAATCTTTACTCAATTTCCACTACCAGGAAGATAGGAAAACACCCGAGTGGCCAGTGACAAGCAGTGCCCTTCACATCAAAGGGCAATGCTGTGTGATCAAAACAGTGAAGGGGAGGGTAGGGACTAAATCAAAATAGAGTTGGACGGGGAAATAATGCACTCCACTCCCTGCGGCGCCCACCTCTCCCTGAACAACTCCAGGGTGTTGGTGGACACCGCGTGCTCCTTCTCCAAGGACACCCAGGCTCTAACATAACCGCGGAAGAGGGGGGCAATGCTGTTCTTATTTTTCTTTTGTGGGCAGTGACAAGCTGTGCCCTTAACATTGCTATTTTTTTTGTAGTGCTTATTTCACACTCCTGTGTTTTTTTTTCTTTTTCTTTTTTAGGGCAATGCTGTAATCGCCTGTTTATTTTTTTTTCAAAACAGTGAAATGTCCTGTTTATTTTTTTGGATGGGGAACACTCCTGTTTATATTTTTTTTCATGTGATCTCCACACTCCTGTTTATTTATTTTTTTTCTTTTTTTATCTTTTGGTGTGTGTGTGTGTGTAGGTGTGAGACACAGTGAAAGACACAAAGTGCTCAATTTATTCAATTTCCACCACCAGGAAGATAGGAAAACACCTGAGTGGCCGGTGACAAGCACTGCCCTTCAAATCAAAGGGCAATGCTGTGTGATCAAAACAGTGAAGGGGAGGGTAGGGACTAAATCAAAATAGAGTTGGACGGGGAAATAATACACTCCACTCCCTAAGGCGCCCACCTCTCCCTGAATTACTCCAGGGTGTTGGTGGACACCGCGTGCTCCTTCTCCAAGGACATCCGGGCTCTAACGTAACCCCGGAAGAGGGGCAGGCAGTCGGCCCTAATGACCCCCTCCACGGCCCGCTGCCTGGACCTGTTGATGGGCAGTTTGGCCAGGCCCAGGAGCAGACCCACGAGGAGGTCTTCGGACCCCTGTCAGCCAGGGCTCCCTGATTGGATCAGGTTAACAGCTCCAATCAGGGAATTGATGTCCTATCAAAGGTGACCTGGCCACCTTGCATGTTGACAGGAAGCAATACTAACATTCTGCAAGGCCTGCCTAGTGCCATTTAACTTATGGGCAAACGTAGAGGCCGAAATCAGGAGGCTGGAAAGTGAAGGAATCATCAAATCGGTATAGCTTCTGGAATGGGCAGCACCAGTCGTACCGATTTTGAAACCCGACAAGTCAATTCGCCTTTGTGTGGAAATAAATAGTAAACCACTTCTTACAGCTGGGTAAATACCCAATCCCTCACATAAAGGATTTATATGGAAAGCTGGTCGGGAACGGGAGAGGAGTGTGGTGGGTGGGGGAGGAGGGGGAGGCGGGTGTTGTCCTTCATGAAGCTAGACATAAGCCATGTGTACTTGCAATTGCGGACAGATGAGGATTCCCAGAAGTATGCTTCAATTAATACCCATAAGGGTTTGCACCAATATACAAGATTGTTATTTAGGGGATCATCAGCCTGTACCAGTGGACAATGGAGAACATTTTACAAGGTCTACCCCTTGTAAGTCGCCATTTATCTTGATATGTACTAATAACAGGGAAGACCAATAAGGAACACTTAGAGAACTCGGATATTGTCCTTAGACATTTCTCCCGGGCAGGCATATGCCTTAGAAGAGAAAAATGTGTGTTCCAGGCACCCCCAAATGATCTACTTGAGCTACAGACTTGACAAGATCGGGTTATACCTGCTCCAAGATAAAGTGAGGGCAATCAAAGGTGCCTCAGCTCCCACGGCTGTACTTTACCTTAATTCATCAATCCAAGACCTAATACAGAAAGTAACCTAGCCTCCATCTAGGCACCCTTACATCTACTGTTGAAAAAGGGACAGAATTGGAAATAGTCTCATAATCAAAATGTAGTTACTAGGGAAGTGAAAAAAGCAGCTAACCTCATCGAAGGTGTTGGCAGACTATAATCCAGAATGAGATGTGGTACTGACATGTAATCTTCCCTGTATAATATTGGGGTAAGGTCGGCTCAATGATGGCCCAGTAGAGAGGAACGCCTATTAGTGTATGCTTCTGAAACTTTGGCTGATGCAGAGCATAAAGTACACCCAGCAGGAGAAGTAAAGTTTGGTGGTCATCTTTGATGTGAGAAAGTTCCATGAATACCTTTATGGATGTAAATGTGTAATAGTAACAGAATACAAACCACTGCTAGGGTTATTCAAAGGAGACAAGGCCGCACCTTGTTGAATTCAGCTTCAGGTTGAATTCAGCAATGGGCTCTCATTTTACGTGCGTATAATGACAAGTCAGTGGTGGCAGTGGAGGTGCCTGGAGCGAGGACTCGGCGGATCGTCGTCGTCTGCAGCGGAGGTGGTGCCAGGAACAGGGACTCTGCTAGGGTCATCATTGCTATACCCAGAGCAAGGAATCCTTGAGGTCTGGGACACCTTACAGAGACTTTGCTGAAGCACTGGAGCTGGGTTTGAAGATTCCTTGTACAGAAGATGATCTCTATTTATGTAATTACTTTTTATTCTTTTTGTAACTCAAAATGGCGCTGAATTGTGGCAACAAAATACTATTCACTGTATCTCTCTAGACGTATGTGACTATAAATAACTCATACTCATATGGTCATACCTGCCTAGCTTTTCATTTCTCAATATTGATTTTTCGAAAAATGATCTGAAGTTCTGTGTGATGTGCACTGAACATTTTGCAAACATAGATCCGTACAGACTCCAAGTCTCCAACACACATTTCATCATTTCCTTTCCTTCTCTACTATTAATGCTGTAATCAGTTTCACATCTAGAAATTTGATAGCACAACATTACATGCAAATAGCCAGAAGCCTGCAAACAGAAGAACAGTCTAAAATGACACAAAAGCATTCGCAGTAACCCACAGCAATGGCAGTATTGTCAATATAAGTTATAATCAAATTCAAAACACTTCAGTCTAAAATGTACAAAATATGTTTTAAGAATTGATTTGCATTCAATGTGCTCCCCTGCCATAAAAATGTGTTTCCTTACACAAAACAGAACAGGAATATCTCCTGGTTAAAGCTTCTGCACACCAGCAAGGTTTGAACGTTAAGATGAGAATCTCACTAGTGAACAACAAGATGCCTACTTGCATGGATTAATTTCTCCTTATCAGCTATTTTTGCCTCAGTTGTATGCTGTTTGCTATTGTACCAAACAGTAGAGAGAAACTAGATGGCAATAATTCTCAACACAACAGTGGGTTTCTGGCAGCTCCTGGCCTCCATCTTGACCAGCCATCCCCAACACCACAGGGTGCATTCTATGGAGGTTGGCATCGAACTTATGCCAACTTCGCCACATCATGAGAGCACATCTCTGATTCACATAGTTTTCTACTTTGATACGGCATTTGGAGCACCTGAAAGCTTTCAATGCAATGTTGCTGCCAGGCCACATCTCCGAAGCACAAGCACCTCATTTCATGAATTGGAGCAGGGTACACCTCAGGGCTCTTAGCTTGTTCTCTTAGTTCTCACTCACCTTGAGTCTTCTCAAATGTTCACACAACTTCTGCCTTGACTTGCCTATTTGAACTTTGCAACCTCAGAACTTGTAGGCTCACCGTGCTTCCGTCTGGCCTTGCCTTCAGGCACAGATACAAGCCAAGCAACAGGTCATGTTGGCAGCAGTGAGTAGTTTTTGGAATATCTTTGCAGTGTGGCATAGTGCTACATCAATGTTGCACCTGCATCATGGTGCCGGCAACTTCCGCAGCAAACAGGTAGTGTGGACTTCAATGAAACAGCCATGTCTCAAAGTCGAAGGGGTACAGTCTTCAGTCAGCTCAGGGTGGACTGTTATCAATCAAGGAATATGGGAGTGCAGGTCTGTGCGTATTTTCAGCAGATACAGACTACTGGACTTGGTCTCCATTGAAACTGCCAACCTGTCCACGGACATAGCCAGACACAAACAAGCCAGGGGCAGCACCATGCAGAGAGCATTGGTGGGCTCCTCTATCCTCCCATTCACCTGCTTGCTGCTTCTACCTCTTATTGTGCATTCGAATGACATTACTGATGGGAAATCCATAGGGTCCACACCTGCCTGGGGCTGAGCAGATGCCACGTTACTAGTAGTCCTCTGCATTTTTTGTTTTGCCAGCTGTAGAGATGTGTGAACTCAGCAGAATGTGCCCCTGAGTGTAACATTCCCAAAGTACTTACCAAGGTGTCAGTATTTAAGCTGGTGCAGCCTCGCCGGTGATTTCTTCTAATGGATCTGTGGCTTCTTCCTCAGTGGTGGAAGAGGAGATCATGTCCAGGGATGTGTCATCATGGTAGAGACTGTGCAGATGCTGTTGGTGCCTGTCGGTATAGGAGTGAGAATGAGTTGTAAAATTGGCCATGTTAGGACTGCAGAGATGCTAACAGGAGAGCTGCACAACACTTGCCAATGAATCTTATTTGGTTGCTGGCAAATGGAGGTCTTAGCATCACCACATGAGCAGTCATGGTCCTCTCCCGCTAAGGAAAGGATTCTCTCCTCGAAGAAGTGAGGGGATAGATATTGGATAACCCATTACTGATCTTGGTTCTCTCACATTCTAGTGTGAACTGTCTTACCCTGGAATGAGACAATGGGAGGGACTACATTTTGATTCAGTCATGGGATGTGGGTGCACTGGCTGAGTCAGCAATTACTGCCCGTCTTTAGTTGCCCTTGAGAAGGTAATGGTCTGCTGCAGTCCATGTGCTATGGGTCAACCCACAATGCTCTTAAACGGAAGAAATTCCAGGATTTTGACCCAGAGAAGGAATGGCGATATAATTCTACTTTGGGAAGGAGATGATCCTGTAGGTAGTGGTGTTCCCATGTACCTGCTGTCCTTGTCCTTTGAGAGGGAAGTGGTTGTGGGTTTGGAATATGCTGCCTAAGAAATGGTGAACTTCTGCAGCGCACCTTGTGGATAGTACACATTGCTGCTATTGAGCATCAGTGTGGAGGGAATGGATGCTTGTGGAATTGTGCCAGTCAATCGGGTTGCTTTGTTCTGGATGGTGTCAAGCTTCTTGAGTGTTGTTGGGGCTGCATCCATCCAGGCAAGTGGGGAATATTCCATTACACTCCTGATCTGTGTCATGAAGATAATAGCTCAGCTTTTTGGGAGTTAGGAGATTAGTTACGCGCTGTAGTATTCCTAGCTTTTGACCTGCACATGTAGTCACAATATTATATGACAAGTCATATTCAGTTTCTGGTCAATGGCAATCCCCAGGATATAGATAGTGGGGGATGTAGTAATAGTTATTGCAATTGAATGTAAAGGGTCATGGTTAGATTTTCTCTTATTGAAGATGTAATTGCCTGACACTTGTGTGACACGAATGTGACTTGTCATTTGTCAGCCCAACCCTAGACATTGTCCAGATCTTGTTCCATCTTAATATGGACTGCTCAAGTATCTAAGGAGTCACAAATGATGCTGAATATTGTTCACCGCTGATTACACTCTTCTGATCTTATGATGGGTGGAATGTCACTGATGAAAAGCTAATGGTGTTTGGACAAAGCAATGAGATGAAAGTGGCCACCAGAGCTGTTAGAAACAAAAAAAGCATAAGAACTCCGGATGCTATAAATCAGAAACAAAAACAGAAGTTGCTGGAAAAACTCAGTCGGTCTGGCAGCATTTGTGAAGAGAAATCAGAGTTAACGTTTTGGATCTGGTGACATTTCCTCAGCACCGGGAGTGCTGGTCATGGTGGGAAAGGTAGTGAATTATCCTAAATGAATGAAGACGAAGCACAGAAGCCTTGCAGGGTTAGTACTCCTGGGAGGTAGGATAGGTGAGAGCGATTGAGGAATGATAGACCATGAACCTTGATGGGAAGTGAATGCAGCCAAAGACTGAGGCGGCACAGAGAAGATGGTGGGACTTATTCTTGTGAAGCACTGAGGTCATTAACCTTCTTCCTGCAAAGCTGCCATTCTCTGGAAAGTGGGATCGCACTGATCTTCGGAGCAGGCTGGAAGGTTCTGGCATGTGATCTCCTCTGGCGGTCCCAAGGAAACAGGGTGACCCTCCTGTCCATCCCATCCACCAGGACCTAGATCTGCTGGCCATCTCCAGGGCTGTTCTTCCCACAGTGCAACTGTGAATGGTGGTTCCTTTCTTGCAGTGATGCACCTCGTCTACAGCTGGGGTGTAAATATGATGTCAATGTGGGAATGCTCAGAAGATCCCAGCAATGGCAAGTACGTCTGCCACTGGTAAGTGCAGGATAGCGTGCGAGCAGTGCCACACAGGCCTGAAGCATCCAGAATGAGGTGAGCATCAAAGAATTGAGTGAGATAACTCACTAGAGCTCATGGAGATAAACCCATCATGAAACTCCCAAAAATTAACAATTTGCCATTGCCTTGGTAAAATTCCTGTTTTTAATTGAAAAGAAATGCCCTTCAGAGAAGGAATCAAATTTCAGTGATCATGTAGACTTTTTTTCAAAAAAAAAGGAAAAGTATAAATCAATACTTTTTGTTGAGATCTATGTTCCATTAGTCCAGCGGTTCAAAGGTGAGATACTTTGCCACATTGAGGATGCAGTATATAACATATGGCCTGATTCCTCACAGCCTATAAGGGACTGGGCTGTGAGGGAATACTCCACACTTGCCTAGATCGAAGAATCTATGCAATTCCCTGCACAGTGAAGAAGGCCTCCTCAGTAATGCTTTAAAAGGTAAGATCAATAATTTTTTGAACTGTAAAGGAATTAAGGGTTATGGTGAGAGGATGGGTAAGTGGAGCTGAGGCCACGAAAAGATCAGCCATGATCTTGTTGAATGGCGGAGTAGGCCCTGGAGCCTACTCTGCTCCGAGTTCTTATGTTGTTCTGTTGTAATGGATGAGTGTAGCTCCAACAGTCTGTGAGAACGTTGACACCAACGTTGTTGACCTGGTTGTCTGGGCCAAAGCTCCTTGAACAATATCACCCAAACCTAGGAGCACTATCATTTGGAAGAACAAAGGCAGCAGACATATGAGAATCCCACCATCTCTCATTCATCATCGTGATTGAGAGCTACATCATTACTCCTTTGTCACCACTGGGTCAAACTCCACCAACTCTAAACCTAGCACAGACTATAATGGCTCAAAGAGATGACTCACCACAACCTCTCACATGCTATCAATCAGGAAATGGCAGTAATTGCCGATCTCGCCAACAACATTTCAACTCCTGAAAAAATGTTTAAAAGGTAGATCACACTAAATATAGCCAGGAATAGAGAAAAGTCGTGATTGTTCACCAACCCAAAATTATGTCCAATCAGAATGGAAAGATGGCCTTCTCAGCAAGGCTAAACAGGTCGGGACTCTACTCTCTGTTTTTTAAAAGAATGAGAGGTGATCTGATTGAAACATGTAGGATTCTTAATGGGCTTGACAGGGTAAATGCTGAGAGGATGTTTCCCCTCATGGGAAAATCTAGGACCATAGGGCTAGGTCTCAGAATAAAGGAGTGCCAATTTGAGACTGAGGTGAGCAGGAATTTCTTTTCTCAGAGGGTTATGAGTCTTTAGAACTCTTTGCCTTAGACAGCTGTAAGGCAGAGTTCTTGTGTACATTTAAGGCTGAGATGGATGAATTGATCAGTAAGGGAATAAAGGCTTACAGGGAAAATGCAGGAAAATAGATGTGAGGCACATCAAATCAGCCATGATCCTACAGTATTGTGGAGCAGGCTCAAGGGGCTAAATGGCCTACCTGTATTCTTATTTCTTAGTTTTATGGTCTTAACCTCAACTTCAAAGAAGAGTGACAATTTATTCTGGATTATGGGATTATTTGCATTATGGGTACCATACTATAAAGAATGAGTTGAGAGTTTTCAGATAGGAACCTAACAATCAAGCAAAAGAAAATTCCAATCTATTCCTCTAAGCTCCATTTGAATTCCAGTCTTGGATAATGTGCTGACCCACTAGACCACCCAATCTCCCTCAACACAGAATGCTCAACTGTGCCACATACTCCTCTTACGCAAAAATGCCTAATTTCTATGTTAATATACAATAAGCTTATAAAGACTCAGAATGGAACATGCTGAAATGCACATTTCTCATACCATTCAGTCGGAATCATAGGAAGTTCACTGCAAATTTAAAAAGAAATGAAGGAAGGCTAATTTTTTTTTATTACTGCGGAGTTATTATTGGAAAGTTTTTAAGATTTAAAATGATGTGGAGAGAAAAGCCACACTGTCTTCTTTTTAACATAGCTGTCATTTTACAGCTCAGGCTATTCTATTTGCATCGTACAGTGAACAGCAACATAAGCTGCTTTTCCTGATTAAGAATTCCCTCTAAAGGTTTCCTAGGGTTTGGAATTCTGCTGAAATCAAAAGAGTTGTCAGATAAGCCGAATACTATTTAACTCACTATGGGAGAGGACGCAGGCAAATCTAATCAATGAAATTGGCAGTTAAAAATATAACAAATCAATATGGTAATCAGTATATTTAGCATTTAATCTGTAAAGCATTAAATAATTACGTTATGTGCTTTCACATTTAAAGGGACACTGCATGTGATAAACTCTATTTATTGGCATTTACCTTTACAAGCTATTTCTAGATTCAGTGATGGTTTATGAGTAACTTGTGATAATATAAAATACAGGAGGAATAGTTTTGTGTTCATAATCTAAAAGCAAACAATTAAAAAATGAAATCTAAAACGCACTCTCATGCAATTTTAAATATATTACAGTTTGTCTAATTTTGTTTTATAGGCTAATCAAATGCATGTCCACAATATTACAATAGATTTGTGACCAAAGTATATATATCCTATCATTACTTATAAGGTTTGTGAATAATTTATATACGCTATATCTGCACAACTGAAAATTCCATTGTTCAAATTATAATCACCATTTACAAAAAGATCTACTTTCCTATAACCACAATTATAGAATACTGTTGTTTTAAAATATTTAGTGGTCTCATCAAAATCACACCCAGCTAGAAAAATGCAAGGAGGGAAACATAAAAAAAATTGCTTGCAAAATGAACAAACACATGAAATGCACACCTTGTAAGTTATAAAATGGAGGTACAAGAAGGTGGTTGATCAAAGATACTTTTAAAATTATAAAGCTTTGAAGCAAATTATTCTGTATAAAGTCTTATTTAACATCCCAGATGTCAGCACAGACTAACTCAATAAACATTAATGCAGAGCATTTCTGAATCATTTGGAACTTGTAGGTTAGATCAAATTTGTGCTACATCACCAAGTATATATGTATTATTGAAAACTTATATGTGATCAGACAGAATTGTCTGTGTATGTACTGCAAATAAATGAAGAAAACATCCTGGTCTAGAAATGTAGCAATTTTTGATTTGAACCTTAGAGAGACATTCTGAAATTAAGTGTCTGATTTACACTTGTAATGCAAATTAGATTTTTTTTCTCTGTTATTGCTTTGAACTCCAAGAACTGCAAAATCCCCAGACATCATTATCTTTGACTACTATAATCAGGCCTCTACAATAGTAATGCTTTGAATCTTTTTTAAACAAAGCTAAGGTTATTGCAAATACAGAGGCAAGCAGTGCATCTGAAGTGGATTTCTGACTCCCACCACTGATCTATGACAGAACCAAACAATGGAAAAAAAACATTAACTCTTTTATTTCCAAGCAATTCAGAACAAACAATATTTTGCAAATAAATACTATATCTTATTCTCCGAAAGAAATGTCATCAGAGGTTTTCCTATGGGAAAATATACACGGACAAAAATCTGAATTTGTTTAAATCAACAACATCTCTTTTTTAAACATTCAAATGGTCACTAGAATAACTAATGTTTTTTAAGCATGTCTTTCCACACAGAACTATACAGCCAAAACTAAACAAAGCAACAAGCTGCCAACATGAACAGGTTAATCTCAATATTTTAAATGAATAAATAGTTAGATTTTAGATTCGGACTTTGATTCTATTTTTGCGCACAGACTTAATTCAGAACCAAACTTTGCCAGTCTTTTTTTTAATATATGGTGAAGCTGGACGATAGTGGAAGTTGACATTAATGAAGAAGCAGATATGATGGTGTCGATGAATATACAAAATAAGTTTAACAGCCCTGACCAAGTAATAAGGTGAACACGTTCAGGAAAACGTAAGGGAGCAACTGGAAATGAAAAGAGAAAACTGACATAACTAAATAACCTGCATTTACATGGAGCCTTTTATGTGCTCAGAACGTCTCAGAGGACTTCAAAGCAATGAATGAATTCTGATTTGCAGTGCTGTTTGTTCTGACATTTGTTTGTTAGCAGAAGAAAATAGAATGCCGAAGTGCGTTAATCCAGGCAGACATTTTCCTTCTTCTTCTCCCATCATCAAAGATCAATTTTATAAAGATAGAACAATGATAAACTATTCATTATAATTAATACTACTTTGAAATGAAACACTGTGGGGTCAGTGCAGATCAAGAAACATTTGATTTATCTTATGACAGCAAACTTCTCATACCACATTCTACACTCCATTTCTTTTCAATGCCAACAAACTCAATGCAGTCACTTCTTCCACGTTAGTACTCTGATTTGCAATCCCAAGAAATGCTGATTTAAAAAAACACAGTGCCCTATTTAGGAACATAGTGACAGGAGTTGGCCATTCATCCCACTCAGCCTATTTTTCCGTTCTGTTTGATCAGTTAATCCGTATCTCAACTTTCAATCTATGGCAACTCCTGTCACAATGTTCCTAAATAGGGCACTGTGTTTTTTTTTTAAATCAGCATTTCTTGGGATTGCAAATCAGAAGACAAATGTGGAAAAAGTGACTGCATTGGATTTATTAGATTTACAAAGAAATGGGAGTGCAGAACATGGTCTTGGTAAAATATTGACAGAGGACAAGAGTTGTGGGACTTGCTGGTTGAAGCCCTGGAGAACCTCAACAAGATCAAGTCTGCTGCCGCACTGAAGACGGTGTTGTCCATGCCTTTTGGTCATTGCAGTCTCTGCGTGATGGGACCTGCAGAGTACTGGTCTGCTTCATTGACATGGTGAGCTCAGCCCCGGATTCCAACAGCCCGGGTTGACAGTGCCTTCAGCAAAGAGTTGGGCATGGCCCAGGATTCCGCGAGGCAGCATCTGTGGTGTCTTTCAGCCCAGGAGTCCACCAGCCGGCTTTGGTGACGAGTGGCAGTTTTGGTAACGAGGTGGGTCCTTGAGGTGGCTTCTACAGCCTCTTCAATGGCACGGTGGTCCCAGCCCGGGATTCCAGCAGCCTGAGAATTGGCTGCTTCCATATCGGCTCTCCACACTGGTGGAGAATGAGGTTTCCTTCGACCTTGAGAACCCATAAGCTATGAATGGAACAAAGATGGACTTTGTCTTAATTTTTTTACATATGATTTCTGGTGTTGGTATAGATGCCAGAGTAAACACCCCCACTGTAATTTTTGGAAAAATTATCATACTATTCTATTCATTGCCCAAATAGAGCCAACAAAAACTAATCTCATATTTGAACATTTCAATTGGCCTGGTTTCGCTTTTTTTGAAGGGAAAGTCCCTCATCTAATCAAAGCCTTTGGTGTTGTTCAGAACTTGCATTCATATTTATACCAACTGTCTAAAAATCTGAAGAATTGAGAAGGGAGCTGAACATTGTGTAATCATCAATGAACATCGCCACTTTTGACCTTAGGATGGAAGGAAAGTCTTTAATGAAGCAACTGAAAATGATTAGGCTGAGAACACTACCTCATGTTCCCAAGTTATTAGCCTGGGCTTCTGGTCACTGGTACAGCGACTCTGCCACAATGCCATCATCTCCTGTAATCATTTAACTCTTTAAGTACCAGCAACACACTCCATTGTATATCTTCCAGTGTCAACATATTGTCCCTGAGGTTCAATGCCTAAATACGATTGTGTCCAATATGATCTGGAAAAGACTCTGTAGAAATCCTTCCTTTTCTATTTCAATCATGTTGAAAGAATGGACATTTTGTTCATATTTTTCAGTGTTTTTTCTTAACTTAGAGTTCAGAGTCAACTATGTCTGCAAAATTTATTAAATCCAGCCATATTATAAAATATGGTAGATTTTCTGCTCAATTCATTCTATTATACTTCACTACCACAACAGTATTAGACAAAGTGCTGTGCCAATTAGAGCTGACAGATTGATATTGAAATTTGTTCCAGGAAGTGAATTTTCTTACACTAAATCATTGAATGTTTTAAAGGCAATCATAAATGTGGAAATTTCTAGGAATAAATACAAACCAAGTGAACCAATCAAACAGTCAAAACATATTTCAGACCCTATTGTTCTTTTAATTCATTCGCAAGATATGAATGTTGCTTAATTCCAGATTTTTGTGGAATTCAAATTCCACCACTTGCTATAGCAGAATTTAAATACAGGACTTCAGGACATTACCCAGGTTTCCAGATTAATAGCCTGGTGATAATACCACTTGGCTATAACCTTCACTCCTGTTTTCCCAATTGATCATGTTCTCAATTAAGGGCTCAATATGTAACAAAAATTACCATACAAAATTTCATTGTAAAATTATTGCTTATGGCTTTTAGTATCTTCAGAGTTCAAGAATTCTATTTGTAAACTCACTCAAAAACATTGGCTACAAATCTTTCTTCTTCCATCAGCTGGAGTGATGTTGTGCTTTAACTATATGGATAATGTTCGACATACAACAAAGGATTCACTTTTATCCAGTATCAAAACTTCAGTTCCATTGTTCTACAGCAGATTCCAGAATAAATTGGAAAATACATCTGCATCTTCTTCAGGTAACAACTGAATGAGCAATATATTATTTGTCACCTTACTTTTATGTTAAAGAGTCACACAGTTACATATAGGTGACTAAAAACTCATTTCTTTAGTTTGTATTTAAAAAGACTAAACAGAAAACTTTTAGTGGTAAAGCCCAGAATAAGAAACAGTATACTATAAATGTTAAACATAATTGAAAGATGAATTTGAATAATTAGGCTGGAATGGTTTTTCATTCAATAAGTCTTTCTGATTGGCCATGCATATGTAAATAATGTCAGGTCCACATTCTCTCATTGGCTTTAAATCAAGGACTACATGGTGCCACAGTGTCAGCACTGTTTTGCAAGCCCTATCTTTTTACAGTCAAATTAAAAAAACAACAAATGTAAAGGGTTATTTACATTTTTATTGCTAGCCTGAAAACAAAGTCCTCCATAATCATGCAGACATATAGCATGCCAAAGAGTTACTGAGTACATGACATCTGGGTTTACTCTTCACTAACTCAGTCCCAAACTAATATGCTACTGTTGTTCGCTAACCAAAGCCCAAGTGCCCTTCTATTTTAAATATGTATCAATTTTGCCTAAAAGATACAATGCTATCCATATCATCTAGTCCCTGTAGAAACACATGCCTTGTGGAGGAACCCTTTGTCTGAAATATTATTACTGATCTATCAACTAAAAAAAGCCTTGCCCTATTCACTGTATCAAAACCTTAGTTTATTTTTTGTGAAATCTTTTCTTTGGCTTTCTGTACGCAAATGGGAATAGTCTGTATTGCACACCTTTTCTCATAACTATAGTTCCTATTACCACAGGAAGAGTAAAGCCAAAGAGATTAGATTCAATGTCCTTTCAATTATGGAACAACCAAAACCTGCACACAGTATAGTGGTTTAACCAATTTACAAATTTATATTGCTCCTTACTCTGTATCTCTCCTTATAAAACCTTAAATGTTCATGGACATTTTCTGCGGATTTACCATCGTGCACCGACATACGTAGTACTTTCTTATTTGCATTTTTCATCACTGACAATGTTACATTCCGCAAAATACAAAATTTACAAACGTTATTTTCATGATTGCACTACAGCTACAACCCTAGTGTCCATTTGAGTGGGGGCGTCTTTTCAACACTCCACAAGGAGCAAAAGCATTTGCAAGATGCTCCAGGCAGCCTTCTCTTTATAAAGTTATAGCAATGAACTGCAGGCGAGGCAGTGAGTATCTCACCTCTCTCTCTCTCAAGTTTGTCCACCATTGACAAGACACAAGTCAGGGGTCTGATGGAATACTCCCCACCTGCTTGGATGGGTGCAGCTCCAATAACACTAAAGAAGCTGATCACTATCTAGGACAAAGCAGCCGCATGATTGGCACCGCATCCACTACCAACATTCACTCACTTCGCCACTGACGCACAGTGGCAGCAGTGTACAACCATATAGAAGATGAACTGCAAAAATTGACACAGGGCTCCTTTAACCACTCCTTCCAAACATGCAACTTCTGTCACCTTGAAGGACAAGGATAGCAGATACATGAGAAGACCACCACCTGCAAGTTTCAAACCACACACCATCTGGACTTAATTGGAAGTATATCACCATTTCTTCATTGTTTCTGGGTCACTGAAATACCCATTGGTAGTGACTGGGGCCAGGTGGACCTTGTTGACTACAAGGTTCTTGATTGGGGTAGTTAATCTGGGCCAAATCAAGAAAACTTTGGCTGACCAAAATACAACCAAGAGATTAGAATCTCCTCAGTTAAGGACTGACTCCAAGGTGGCCAACCACAACCAGTGGACTGTGCACCAGTAAATAAAGGGTGACTTAGTGATAGGACCCAGCCTCTGTGCAGTTATTTCACCTTCCCAATAGCACTGTGGGTGTACTGACACCGTAAGGACTGCGGTGGTTCAGAAGACAGCTCACCACCACCACTTTCACAAAGACAAGTAGGATGGGCAATAAATGCTAGCCATGAATGCGCGCGCACACACACACACACACACACACAATGGAATTAATGCTTCAAATTTAAATAATTTCAATGGACCTCAGAGTGCTAATTTTGAAACCAAAGGAAATCACAATAGAGAACCATTACACAAATTAGACTTCATGGCAATAGCATAGCTTTTACTTCAGTTTTGAGATTAATGTACGCATGCATTAAAGATTACTAACTCAATGAAAATACCAATTCCTCTGGGTCAAATTAGTTGGAGTTAAACACGAAATGAAGTTCCTGCCACAAAATATATTAGCACCAATCTCAACATAGTAGATTCCTAGTACTGCTGGTACGGATAATAAAAATGCTCAAAATTGTCAATGTCTCCACAATATCTCACAACTGGAAACCTCAGTACAGTAAAAAAAATTACAATGCAGACAATATCGTCAAGGCAACCATAAGTTCGACTGCCTTACAGATATGACCCAGATGACTGGAATATGACAATATATGCTGTGGGTTGGATGTAATTTAACACTATCTCCAACGAAATTTGAAACAAAGCTTCTGAAATCAAACACTTTATTTTGCATTAATTATTAAATCTCAAAATAAGTCTTTTTATGGTGTTTTTCAGCAACAGTCACTAATTAACATACCAATTATGCACACTTTAAAATATAAGAAAATTAAATAAGTAATAAGAAATAAGCAAATAAAAAATATTATACAATAAGAGGGAAATCAGGAGGGCAAAACAGGGACATGAGATAGCTTTGGCAAATAGAATTAAGGAGAATCCAAAGAGTTTTTACAAATATATTAAGGACAAAAGGGTAACTAGGGAGAGAATAGAGTCCCTCAAAGATCAGCAAGGCAGCCTTTGTGTGGAGCTGCAGAAAATGGGGGAGATATTAAATGAATATTTTGCATCAGTATTTATTGTGGAAAAGGATATGGAAGATATAAATTGTAGGGAAATAGATGGTGACATCTTGCAAAATGTCCAGATTACAGAGGAGGAAGTGCTGGATGTCGTGAAACAGTTAAAAGTGGATAAATCCCCAGGACCTGATCAGGTGTACCCGAGAACTCTGTGGGAAGCTAGAGAAGTGATTGCTGGGCCTCTTGCTGAGATATTTGTATCATCAATAATCACAGGTGAGGTGCCGGAAGACTGGAGGTTGGCAAACATGCTGCCACTGTTTAAGACGGGCGTTAAGGACAAGCCAGGAAACTACAGACCGGTGAGCCTGACCTCGGTAGTGGGCAAGTTGTTGGAGGGAATCCTGAGGGACAGGATGTGCATGTATTTGGAAAGGCAAGGACTGATTCGGGATAGTCAACATGGCTTTGTGCGTGGGAAATCAGGTCTCACAAACTTGATTGAGTTTTTTGAAGAAATAGCAAAGAGGATTGATGAGGGCAGAGCAGTAGATGTGATCTATATAGGCTTCAGTAAGGCGTTCGACAAAGTACCCTGTGGGAGACTGATTAGCAAGGTTAGATCTTATGGAATACAGGGAGAACTAGCCATTTGCATACAGAACTGGCTCAAAGGTAGAAAACAGAAGGTGGTTGTGGTGGAGGGTGGCTTTTCAGTCTGGAGGCCTGTGGCCAGTGGAGTGCCACAAGGATTGGTGCTGGGTCCTCTACTTTTTGTGAAGAAGGCGTTTGGTATGCTTTCCTTTATTGGTCAGAGTATTGAGAACAGGAGTTTGGAGGTCATGTTGCGGCTGTACAGGACATTGGTTAGGCCACTGTTGGAATATTGCGTGCAATTCTGGTCTCCTTCCTATCGGAAAGATGTTGTAAAACTTGAAAGGGTTCAGAAAAGATTTACAAGGATGTTGCCAGGGTTGGAGGATCTGAGCTACAGGGAGAGGCTGAACAGGCTGGGGCTGTTTTTCCTGGAGCGTTGGAGGCTGAGGGGTGACCTTATAGATGTTTACAAAATTATGAGGGGTATGGATAGGATAAATAGACAAAATCTTTTCCCTGGGATCGGGGAGTCCAGAACTAGAGGGCATAGGTTTAGGGTGAGAGGGGAAAGATATAAAAGAGACCTAAGGGGCAACTTTTTCACACAGAGGGTGGAACGTGCATGGAATGATCTGCCAGAGGATGTGGTGAAGGCTGGTACAATTGCAACATTTAAGGGGCATTTGGATGGGTATATGAATAGGAAGGGTTTGGAGGGATATGGGCCGGGTGCTGACTAGATTGGGTTGGGATATCTGGTCGGCATGGACGGGTTGGACCGAAGGGTCTGCTTCCATGCTGTATATCTCTAGGACTCTAAATAGCAGGATATTTAGGAGCATTGATGTTCAGAGGGATCTTGGGCTGGGAGTCCATAATTCCCTGAAAGTGGCAACACAAGTAGATAAGGTAGTAAAGAAGGCATATGGCATTCTCACCTTCATCTGTTAGGGCATCAAGTATAAATGTTGGGATGTCATGTTGCAGCTGTATAAAACTTTAGTTTGGACACATGGGGAATACTGTGTATAATTCTGGGCACCACATTATAGGAAGATGTGATGCCTCTGGAGAGGGTGTGAACAAGATTTACCAGAATGTTGCCTGGATTGGAGTGTATTAGCTGTCAGAGGAAGTTGGACAAACTTGGATTGTTTTTGCTAGAGTGTCAGAGGCTGAGGGGCTACCTGACATAAGTATATAAAATTTTGAGAGGGATAGATAGGGTGGAGTCGGAATCTTTTTTCCAGTGTGACAAATTCATACACGATGTAACGTAGGTTTAAGGTGAGATAGGGAAAGTTTAAAGGAGAAGTTGTTCCAAGTTTTTAAACACAGAGGGTGTTAAGAGCTTGGAACAAGCTGTCAGGGGAGTTAACAATGTTTAAGAGGCACTTAGATAGGCACATCAACAAGCAAGTGATCGAGGGATATGGACCATGAGATTAGTTTAGAATAGCATCATAGTTGGCACAGACATGGTGGGCCGAATGGCCTCTTCTGGTGCTGAACTATGTTCTAACTTCTAATTGCAATTTAAAAGTTCAATAAACTGCTGCCAAAAGCAAATTATTTGATAATGTTAATGGCAATTTTAATTTTAATTCATCATGTAATTCAATTTACAATCTAAGGAAAAAAGATCAAAACTTGCCATAAGAATATATTTCACATTAAATTGATTATATTTTTAATTTGTGCTTTATACCTTAGCAGTAATACTTAGAGTGCTTACCATTTTAATTCTAGTAATTGGAGAACACTTCATGACTGAATAATCAAAATGAATACATGTAATTGGGAAGATGTCACCTGGAATTTTGGAATTCTACACTTCCTTCAGTTCTTCTTCATTTCTTTGGAATCTACTGCACTGAGAAAAGAAGTATTTTGAAGCAAATTCTCTCGGTTCATAAGCTGGTCCCAATTATTCATAATGTTCACTTGTTAAAGAAACGTGAAGAGTGGGAGCAGGAGTTGGATGAAATACTACCTCACCACATGCAACTAACTGCCCAAAAGTGTTCTTGATTTCCAGTAGAAAACCAATTAATTTAATCAAACGGCTGGGAACATTTCTCTAAAATGTTGTACAGACATTTTGCCAGATGTGAGAAACAAAACTCACATATTAATAAATTTCAGTCCGAGTCAAATTTTGAAGCAGCGAATTTTATTGATACGTACTTGCAAGAACGGGTGCCTAACAAATAAGCACCCTGATCTGAGGGTTACATTCTGATTTATGCTGTTCAGCTGCGTCTCTCGGTCCTCCCCTTTCACCCCATTGGTTACTTTTGCTGTAGTGTGTAGCCTATCACAAGCTCTAGCTTCACTCCACCTTTGTCTAGCTTCTCTCCGCCCCTGTTTACTTCTCCCATTACTCTGAGCCTGTTGCCCCTTACTCTTATTTATCTCATCCCTTATATGTGACTATCCTGGCATAGTTTGCTGTCTTCGTGCAATCATCCTGCCAAACTAAACTCCATCCGTTGGCCACATCCCTCCTGAGATTGGCACACTATTCTCCTGTTACTGGTACATTCTGCTACATGGTCGCTCTGCCCTATTAGTCATAGATAATTCTACCTGTTTTTGCTTCTTTTGTTTTCCTATGCCTGGTACATCCCGCTCCACGATTGCTCTGCCTTATTAGTTATAGATAATTTTATCTGTTTTTGCTTCTCACTGTTTAGCATTTTCATGTGCAGCCTAATTTTATAATGTAAGCTTTTGCAGAAGCAACACCTGTTCCCTTATTCTGCACAATTTTAACCCTATACCTTACACCAGATATTTTGCTTCCCAAACTAGCACAGTCCTTAGTGTTTTCTCAATAATATTACCTCTGAGCATTGTGCAGAACATTCACAACTTCTAAGAAACTGACATACTATTATTTTGCTTTAGTCTAATTTGAAACTCTTTCAAGGTGCATTTCTATCAAGTAATTGTTTATTTTAAACTGAATTAAGACTCCCATAATCTGGAACTAATACCATTTCAAAAGATAAATATATATTTGAACACTGACATCAAACAATTATGCATTTCGACTCAAAAAGAAAATCTAGAAGCACCTACTTCATAGGTTTTACTTCCTCAATAATTTCAACATATCACTGGCCATATAGTTTATGGTTTCTCTGCTGATTTTTGTCTAAATTATTTTCAGTATTTAGTTATTTAAAGCCTTACCAAAACACCGCAGCTCTCAGCTGCAGACTACACACAGTTTATGCTGAATATGGAATCATCCTGTAGTCAACTGAACAGTGCTGCTTTTTGCACCTAATGCAACATAACAAACTGTTTATGTCCTTGTATGCTCACATGTCGTGTAGATGGAATAACATTGATTTTCAAATTCCTCACCAATGGTGAGTTACCTGGCCAACACCAAGCATAGACTGCAAAATTACAGGCAGTGGACCCACTATTTTCCAATCTGCACTCACAGCAGGCCAGCCCTCATGTCACGGATGAAGACTCAAAAAAAAAATCAACCTTTTATAGTTGATTTGCAATGGAACTAAACATTTTATTGTTTAAACTGCCTCATTCCCCAGCCTGTAACTGTTTACTTGCCTCCCATTCTTTAATTCTCTCTTCCTATCGCCCATGTCTTTCTGTTTTCTTTTATTTCATGTAAATCTGAAATGTTAGCAGCTAACAGGAAGAAAGTGTAGACTGTAATGCAAGCTTTGAATGACTGTTACAGTTTCTTGAGGTCACCTGACAATTTAACAGTGATAATAATGATATGAACCATCCAGGTAATGAGTTTCAATTTGAGGCGCAGTCACAGTGAGTGGATTATAATATCTTGGGTCTTATCTTCCTTCTTACATACTCTCCACATGCCTAGTTATCTATAGTTGGATATCTTGATCTCTTGCTGTTGTAGATAATAAAGTGGATTAAAGCTTAGAAATGTTATCTAAATTCAATCAAACTACAACCACAGGTTATTCCAATAATTTTTGAGGCACAGCATTCTTAACAAGAGTACCTAGACTTGTTTATAATAAAAGGGAAACAAATGTGGACAGCCATTTCACTTTCCCAAATTATTTTTAAACAGTTCTTGCCCGCCAAGTGGAAGTGGGAACTATTTTCTACTTCCAGCCTCTAATGTGAACATCATGTACTTTCCCAGGCCAAAAACAAAACACACAGATGCAACTCTGCTCTAAATTAATAATATGCTTTAACCCCAAATCATAGATCATAGAATCCTTACAGTGTGGAAACAGGCCATTCGGCCCAACTGGTCCACACCAACCCTCCAAAGACTGACCCACCCAGACCTGTTTCCCCTACCCTATTACTCTACACTTATCCTTGACTCCTACACCTAATCTACATATCCCTGAACACTATGGGCAACTTAGCAAGGCCAATTCACCTACACTGCACATCTTTGAATTGTGGGAGGAAACCAGAGCACCCGGAAGAAACCCACGCAGACACGGGGAGAATATGTAAACTCCCTAAGCTGAAATCGAACCCACGGCCCTGGTGCTGTGAGGTTGCAGTGCCAACCACTGAGCTACCATGCTGTCCCAGAAAATCTGACAATATTCTTTACCGTGTTATGACCATGTAAAAAGGCATTTCCTCAAAGACGTGGTTGGTTAGCCAGCAATCTGTATGCATAAAATTTTAATTTCCAATTTTAAAATAACTGGTTATAAAGCTTTAATCTAAAATAGGATACGGTTTGTTTATTAAAACAATATTGTTGTAAGTTACTTACATACAAGTTATATTTAGTTAGTAACTAAATATATATAAGGATAAAATGCCAATAACAGATAGTTCTAAAGATAAAATTCAGTTCAATTCTTTAGTTTTTCATTGCAGGACCATAGCTTACATTTGAACGGTGGTTGATTGCAGGAGAAACATAGAAATCTAGAAAACAGGAGCAGGACCAGGCCTTTTCAGCCTTTGAGTCTCTCCACAATTCAATATGACCATGACTGATCATCCAACTTAGTATTCGGTTCCTGGTTTTGCCCCACACTCCTGGATCTCTTTTGGCCTAAGGGCTATATCTTTTTGAAAACTTTTTTTTTAGCTTCGACCATTTTCTGTGGCAGACAATTCCACAGGCTCACCGCTCATCTGGTGAAGAAATTTCTCCTGATCTCAGTCTTAAATGGCCTATCCCATATCCTCTGCTGTGACTCCTAATTCTTGATTCCCTGGTCATCCGGAACATTCTTCTTGTATTTACGTCATTTAGTCCTGTTAGAACTTTATAGGTTTCTTTGCGATCTCCCTTCAATCTTATAAATTCCAGTGGATACAGTCCTAATAAACCATTCGCTCTTCATAAGTCAACTTTGCCATCCCAGAAATCAGTTTAGTAACCCTTCACAGCATTCCCCCTCTAGCCAGAGCATTCTTCCTCAGACAAGGAGACCAAAAACTGCATGTGAACATTCAGTTCCCATTATTGGGTCTGCCAGCACAATGCCTGGATTCCTTCTTAGCAGAACAAAGAACAAAGAGAACAAAGAAAATTACAGCACAGGAACAGGCCCTTCAGCCTTCCAAGCCTGTGCCAATCCACATCCTCTATCTAAACCTGTCACCTATTTTCTAAGGATCCCTGCCCATTCATGTATCCGTCTAGATACATCTTAAATGATGCTACTATGCCTGCCTCTACCACCTCCGCCTGCAACGCGTTCGGGGGACCCACCACACTCTGCGAAAAGAACTTTCCACGCATATCTCCCTTAAACCTTTCCACGCTCACCTTAAACATGTGACCCTAGTAATTGAGTCCCCCACTCTGGGAAAAAGATTCTTGCTATCCATCCTGTCGATACCTCTCATGCTTTTGTAGACCTCAATCATGACCCCCTTCAATCTCTGTCTTTTCAATGAAAATAATTCTAAACTACTCAATCTCTCTTCATAGCGAGCACCCTCCATACCAAGCAACATCCTGGTGAACCTCCACTGCACCCTCTCCAAAGCATCCACATCCTTTTGTTAATGTGGCGACCAGAACTGTACACAGTATTCCATATGTGGCCGAACCAAAGTTTTATACAATTGTAACACGACCTGCCAACTCTTGTACTCAATACCCCGATCGATGAAGGAAAGCATGCCATGTGCCTTCTTGACCACTCTATCGACCTGCATTGCCGCCTTCAGGGCACAATAGACCTGAACATCCAGATCTCTTTGTACATCAATTTTCCCCAGGACTTTTCCATTTACCATATAGTTCGCTCTCAAATTGGGTCTTCCAAAATGCACCACCTCACATTTGCCTGGATTGAACTCCATCTGCCATTTCCTTGCCCATCTCTCCAATCTATCTATATTCTGCTGTATTCTCCAACAGTCCTCTTCACTACCTGCTACTCCACCAATCTTACTGTCATCTGCAAACTTTCCTCCAGATCATTTATGTATATCATAAACAACAGTGGTCCCAGCAATGGATCCCTGTAGAACACCACTGGTCACAATTCTCCATTTTGAGAAACTCCCTTCCACTACTACTCTCTGTCTCCTGTTGCCTAGCCAGTTCTCTATCAATCTAGCTAGTACACCCTAGATCCCATGCAACTTTACTTTCTCCATCAGTTTACCATGGGGAACTTTATCAAATGCTTTACTGAAGTCCATGTATATGACAAGTACAGCCCTTCCCTCATCAATCAACTTTGTCACTTCCTCAAAGATTTCTATTATGTTGGTAAGACATGACCTTTCCTGCACAAAACCATGTTGCTTATCATTGATAAGCCCATTTTCTTCCAATTAGAAATAGATCATATCCCTCACTATCTTCTCCAGCAACTTCCCGGCCATTGACGTCAGGCTCACTGGTCTATAATTACTTGAATTATCACTGCTGCCCTTCTTAAATGAGGGGACAACATTAGCAATTCTCCAGTCTTCCAAGACCTCACCAGTGTTCAAGGATACTGCAAAGATATCAGTTCAGTCCCCAGCTATTTCTTCTCTCACGTCCCTCAATAGCCTGGGATAGATCCCATCTGGACCTGAGGACTTGTCTACCTCAATGCCTTTTAGAATACCCAACACTTCCTCCTTTTTTATGCCAACGTGACCTAGAATATTCAAACACTTATCCCTAACTTCAGCATCCGTCATGGCCCACTCCTCAGGGAATACCAATGCAAAGTACTCATTAAGAATCTTACCCATTTTCTCTGACTCCACACATAACTTTCGTCCTTTGTCCTTAGGAGGGTAATGAGGGAAAGGGTTGGCCCACTTGTTTCTTTATATAAATAAAAGGCTTTGGGATTTTCCTTAACACTGTTAGTTAAAGATATTTCATGAGCCCTTTTCGCCCTCTTAATTCCTTGTTTCAGATTGGTCTTACTTTCCCAACACTTTGTCTGTTTTCAGTCGCCTAGACCTTATGTGTGCTTCCTTTTTCCTCTTAGTTAATCTCACAATTTCACTATCACCCATGGTTCCTTTATCTTGCCATTTCTATCCCTCATTTTCACAGGGACACGTCTATCCTGCACTCTCTTTAAAACCCTACCACATATCAAATATGGATTTACCTTCAAACAGCTGTTTCCAATCCACATTCCCTAGCTCCTGCCAGATTTTGCACTTCTCCCAGTTTAGCACTTCCCTTTGGACCACTCTCATCTTTATCCATGAGTATTCTAAAACTTACTCGTGGTGATCACTATTCCCAAAATAATCCTCCACTGAAACTTTAACCACCTCATTCCCCAACACCAGGTCCAGTATGGCCCTTCCCGAGTTGAACTATTTACAGCCTGCTCGAGAAAACCCTCCTGGATGCTCCTTACAAATTCTGCTCCATCTAGACCTCTAACACTAAGTGAATCCCAGTCAATGTTGGGAAAATTAAAATCTCCTATCACCACCACCCTGTTGTTCCTACAACTTTCCATAATCTGTTTACATATTTGTACCTCCATCTCACGCTTGCTGTTTGGAGGCTGTGGCATCACCCCAACATTGTTACCACACCCTTCCTGTTTCTGAGCTTTACCATATTGCCTCACTGCTTGAGTCCTCCATAGTGCCCTCCTTCAGCACAACTGCGATATCCTCTCTGACCAGTAATACAACTCCTCCACCCCTTTCACCTCCTTCTCTATCCCTCCTGAAGCATCGATATCCTGGGATATGTATTTGCCAATTATGCTTTTCCCGCAACCAATTCTCAGTAATAGCAATAACACCATACTCCCAGGTACTAATCCAAGCCCTAAGTTCACCTGTGTTACCTACCAGACTTCCCACATTAAAACAAATGCACCTCAGACAACCTGTCCCTTCACATTTATCATCTGCTCCCTGCCTACTCTTCCCCGTAGTCATGCTGACTTCATTAACTAGCTCCTTATAGGCTTTAGTTACTACCTCCTTACTGTCCACTCACCTCCTCATTTGGTTCCCATCGCCCTGCCACATTAGTTTAAACCCTCCCCAACAGCATTAACAAAAGCACCCCAAGGACATTGGTTCCAGTCCAGCCCAGGTGTAGACTGTCCAATTTATAATAATCCCACCTCCCCAGAACCGGTCCCAATGTCCCAAAAACATGAACCCCTCCCTCCTGCACCATCTCTCAAGCCATGCATTCATCCTGCCTATTCTTTAATTTCTACTCTGACCAGCACATGGCACCGGTAGCAATCCTGAGATTACTACTTCTGAGGTCCTACTTTTAAACTTGGCTCCTAGCTCCCTAAATTTTACTTGTAGGATCTCATCCCATTTTTTTACCAATATCATTGGTGCCTACATGCAACACGACAACTGGTTTTTCACCCTCCCCCTTCAGAATGTTCTGGAGCCAATCTGAGACATCCCCGACCCATGCACCTGGGAGACAACATACCATTCGGGAATCTTATTTTTGACCACAGAACTGCCTACCCCTATGACTACAGCCCTTCCACTCTTTTTCCTGCCCTTCTGCGCAGCAGAGCCAACCACGGTGCCATGAACCTGGCAACTGCTACTTTCTCCTGGTGAGCCATCTCCCCCAACAGTATCCAAAACAGTATACTTGTCCTGGAGGGAGATGGCCACAGGGGACACCTGTACTGCATTCCTGTTCTTTCTCTGCCTTTTGGTCACCCATTTTCTTTCTCCCTCAACAATCCTAATCTGCGGTGTGAGCTATCCACGATCTCCTCAGCACTGTGGATGCTCCAAAGTGAGTTCATCCACAGCTCCAGAGCCGTCATGCAGTCTGAGGCTGCAGCTGGACACACTACCTGCACATGAAGGGGTCAGGGACATCAGCTCCGTCCTTGAGCTCCCACGTTGAGCAAGAGGAGTATAACATGGGTCTGAGATCTCCTGCCATTTTTACTCTTAGGTTTACCTTAGTCCAACTATAATAACAAATAATAGATAAATGAAAAAATAAATTATTTTACCAAACATACAATCAAAAAATAGAAAAATCCTTACCTTATCAACACAGCACAGAGTCTTTTTGTTTAGTTAAAGGAGGAGGGCAGATGGGAGAAACTACATGTGTAGGACTTGGGTTCAGCTGCTGCCCAAATATATCAGTTCACTCACCTTCCCAGAGTGCAATTCGACTACACCCACTGAGCTCCCCGCGCTCCCCACTCCCACTGAGCTCCCCGCTCCCCCCACTCCCACTGAGCTCCCCGCGCTCCCCCCACTCCCACTGAGCTCCCCGCGCTCCCCCCACTCCCACTGAGCTCCCCGCGCTCCCCCCACTCCCACTGAGCTCCCCGCGCTCCCCACACCCACTGAGCTCCCCGCTCCCCCCACTCCCACTGAGCTCCCCGCGCTCCCCCCACTCCCACTGAGCTCCCCGCGCTCCCCCCACTCCCACTGAGCTCCCCGCGCTCCCCCCACTCCCACTGAGCTCCCCGCGCTCCCCCCACTCCCACTGAGCTCCCCGCGCTCCCCCCACTCCCACTGAGCTCCCCGCGCTCCCCCCACTCCCACTGAGCTCCCCGCGCTCCCCCCACACCCACTGAGCTCCCCACTCCCCCCACTCCCACTGAGCTCCCCGCGCTCCCCACTCCCACTGAGCTCCCCGCGCTCCCCACTCCCACTGAGCTCCCCGCGCTCCCCCCACTCCCACTGAGCTCCCCACTCCCCCCACTCCCACTGAGCTCCCCACTCCCCCCACTCCCACTGAGCTCCCCACTCCCCCCACTCCCACTGAGCTCCCCGCGCTCCCCCACACCCACTGAGCTCCCCGCGCTCCCCACTCCCACTGAGCTCCCCGCTCTCCCCACTCCCACTGAGCTCCCCGCTCTCCCCACTCCCACTGAGCTCCCCGCGCTCCCCACACCCACTGAGCTCCCCGCTCCCCCCACTCCCACTGAGCTCCCCCCGCTCCCCCCACTCCCACTGAGCTCCCCCCGCTCCCCCCACACCCACTGAGCTCCCCGCTCCCCCCACTCCCACTGAGCTCCCCGCTCTCCCCACTCCCACTGAGCTCCCCACGCTCCCCACTCCCACTGAGCTCCCCGCGCTCCCCACTCCCACTCAGCTCCCCGCTCCCCCCACTCCCACTGAGCTCCCCGCTCTCCCCACTCCCACTCAGCTCCCCGCTCCCCCCACTCCCACTGAGCTCCCCGCTCTCCCCACTCCCACTGAGCTCCCCGCTCCCCCCACTCCCACTGAGCTCCCCGCTCTCCCCACTCCCACTGAGCTCCCCGCTCCCCCCACTCCCACTGAGCTCCCCACTCCCCCCACTCCCACTGAGCTCCCCGCGCTCCCCACACCCACTGAGCTCCCCACTCCCCCCACTCCCACTGAGCTCCCCACTCCCCCCACTCCCACTGAGCTCCCCACTCCCCCCACTCCCACTGAGCTCCCCGCGCTCCCCCCACTCCCACTGAGCTCCCCACTCCCCCCACTCCCACTGAGCTCCCCGCGCTCCCCACACCCACTGAGCTCCCCGCGCTCCCCACACCCACTGAGCTCCCCGCGCTCCCCACACCCACTGAGCTCCCCGCGCTCCCCACACCCACTGAGCTCCCCGCGCTCCCCACACCCACTGAGCTCCCCACTCTCCCCACTCCCACTGAGCTCCCCGCGCTCCCCACACCCACTGAGCTCCCCGCGCTCCCCACACCCACTGAGCTCCCCGCGCTCCCCACACCCACTGAGCTCCCCGCGCTCCCCACTCCCACTGAGCTCCCCGCTCCCCCCACTCCCACTGAGCTCCCCGCGCTCCCCCCACTCCCACTGAGCTCCCCGCTCCCCCCACTCCCACTGAGCTCCCCGCGCTCCCCACTCCCACTGAGCTCCCCGCTCCCCCCACTCCCACTGAGCTCCCCGCTCCCCCCTCACCCACTCAGCTCCCCGCTCCCCCCACACCCACTGAGCTCCCCGCGCTCCCCACACCCACTCAGCTCCCCGCTCTCCCCACACCCACTGAGCTCCCCGCTCTCCCCGATCCCCACACCCACTCAGCTCCCCGCTCTCCCCGATCCCCACACCCACTCAGCTCCCCGCTCTCCCTACTCCCCCCACACCCACTCAGCTCCCCGCTCTCCCTACTCCCCCCACACCCACTCAGCTCCCCGCTCTCCCCACACCCACTCAGCTCCCCGCTCTCCCCTCACCCACTCAGCTCCCCGCTCTCCCCTCACCCACTCAGCTCCCCGCTCCCCCCTCACCCACTCGGCTCCCCGCTCTCCCCACTCCCACTCAACTCCCCGCTCTCCCCACTCCCACTCAACTCCCCGCTCTCCCCACTCCCACTCGGCTCCCCGCTCTCCCCACTCCCACTCAGCTCCCCGCTCTCCCCTCACCCACTCAGCTCCCCACTCCCCCCACACCCACTCAGCTCCCCGCTCTCCCCTCACCCACTCAGCTCCCCGCTCTCCCCACTCCCACTCGGCTCCCCGCTCTCCCCACTCCCACTCAACTCCCCGCTCTCCCCACTCCCACTCAGCTCCCCGCTCTCCCCTCACCCACTCAGCTCCCCACTCCCCCCATACCCACTCAGCTCCCCGCTCTCCCCACTCCCACTCGGCTCCCCGCTCTCCCCACTCCCACTGAGCTCCCCACTCTCCCCACTCCCACTCAGCTCCCCACTCTCCCCTCACCCACTCGGCTCCCTGCTCTCCCCACTCCCACAGCTGCTGCAGTACTGGGATGATTTCTGGACACCTTCTGTTGGCAACTCCCAATTACAGAGTTGTGTATCTAAACTTGTTGCCTGGTGTTCACAGTTAGTTCAGCTGAAAGTGGTGCCCGGAACGGTATTCACAAGGTCTCCTGAAATGCTTGCTCCCAAGGCTGTTCCCTTTCACACTTTCCTATACTTCAAAGCTGAAAATGCTTGCTATCCCAAACTTTCAAATTATACTTCCATTTTGATTATTGGGTTAGCACTAGTATGGAGCATATTTCCATCCATTATCCTTTAGATGAGATAATTAACAGTTAACTGTCTCAGCCATTAATTTGAATAGTTCTCATTCTTCAAAGTTTGGTGGGAAAGGAAGGATCTATTCACACCTTCAGGGAAGCTACTCTCAGTGCGTTTCTGTCTACTCTTACAGACATGCTCATTCCATTTTAAATGGCTTGTGTTCCTTCTTGAGAGAAACATAGTCTAAACTCTACAGTTACGTAAATTGATATTGTATCCACAAGAGAAGTCAGGTAACTTTTGCCAGGTTACTTCAGGAACCAAAACTAAACGTTTCATGTGTCCATGGTAGTTTGTTATGAAAATCTAGAATGTCACAATCACACAATTATGACAACTGTAATTGTGTGGTATGTTCCTGGATCCCCACATTAACCAACTTTTCAGTCTATCTAATTAGTATTCCCAAATTGTGCTGCGATTCTGGATAAAAATCATTACTGATGAAGACTTCTCATCAGCAGAGAGACATGCTACAAGTAAAGACTGAAATAATCAAATATCCAAGAGGATGCAATGATAAACTGCAGCCAGACCTGAAGTGAGTGGGGTAATCATTTGTTGAAAGCATCAAGATAGTGAGTGAGAGGCTTGTGGATTTGGGGAAGTTTACCAGATGACTTTTGAAGATTAGTCAAGAGAATAAAGTTTGGGGGATAGCATCCAAGATAGGCTAGAACATGTTTTATTTTATTCTTTTGTGGGATGTATCATTTGCTGCCTATTTGTAATTGCTCATGAGAAGGAAGTGGTTAGCCAGTTTCTCAAGTCCCTGCAGTTCACCTTGTGTGTAATCGGTGAAAGAAATGGCTGGAATTTCTTTTGCCATTTCACACTTTCTTATGCTCTCACATCTTTCTGTTACTACTCAATATGTATTTTTAGTGACTGTGCATACTCTAGTAATGCTCAATCTGAAGTAAAAGTTAACCCTCGACTTATAGCCGTAAATAGAAACTCTTTATACTTGCCACCTGTTCAATGCTGAAGTCAAACCTACACTAGTACAAACTTACTTACTGATGGATCATAGGATAGAGGACACTTTTCAGCTTCTCATATCCACATACAATTAACTTGTCATGTCAAGGCTACTCCCTCTAATATGACAATGTTCTATCATGATAGAACAATAGATGTACACCCCAGTTCAACAGGGAATGCTGTTGAATTTACACAGCAGACAGATAACTGTGCAGCAGGCTGAGAATTCTAAGGTATTGGAAAAGAATGTTAGAGATTTGAGGAAGCTCTCTATAGCTTACGCAGGTGCCTAAGATTAAATGTGTGAACAGAGGAAAGTCCAGCTCGTGGCTGCAGTTGGAAGACAAATTTGCAAAACACGTCAACAAAAATTACTAGAATGGGCACAGTTTCTTGAGGATCTATCTGAATTTTCACCCTAAAACGTGTAAGAAAATGAGGCCCTGCAGATTTTAAAGCCAGCCCTGAATGGTGAATCGGGTTTATGAAAGGGAACAATTTTGCATTGCAACAGAAGGCTCAGAGTTCACAGTTTCTCCCCACAATACTTTACGGCAAACTTGCATTTCAGCAGTTTCTAACCAAACATTGACAAATGAATGCATACAGGTTGTCATGTACTGGGAACATGGATGAGACTCCCATGAATTTTGACATGCCAGCCAGTCAAATAGTGAACAAAGTTAGAGATAGAGATAAAACAATAAGTGAAGTCAAATGATATATTTATCATTGTGCTGTTGTGTACGTCCAACCAAAAAAAGAATAAGCCAATCGTGCTATTTAAGGGAAAGATTCTGAAAGCACAATGCTCAAAAGAAGTGGTTGTCTACATTCACCCGAAAAGAATAATTAGATGAAGGTGGCTTTAAAATATGGCTGAGAAAAGTCTAGAGTTTTCAATCTAGAGAAATTATGTAAAGTAAAACATCTTCTCTGGGACCTGTCCACTTTGTTGCCCAAATTAGATTGCAAAACAGTGACCCTGAGGTGATTCCTGGTGATCTAAACTGCCTTGTTCAACTATTGGATGTCACTCAAAACAAGATATTCAAAGATAATGAGGGGAAAAAAGGATATTCAGAAGGGAGAAGACATTCACCAAACAAAGCAGTATACGGGCTGTGAAGTTGAATATCCACGTTACCAGTAGTGAAACATTCAATAAGTTTGACTCATTGTGCAACTATTGTGAAGAGGCCATCAAACAAACAAAAAAGCATTCACGTCACTGGACAGCTTTTCCATGACGAAGGGCTTTTGCCCGAAACATCGATTTTCCTGCTCGTCGAATGCTGCCTGACCTGCTGTGCTTTTCCAGCACCACTCTAATCTTCACTCTCATCTCCAGCATCTGCAGTACCACTTCTGCCTAGCTTTTCCAGTCTTGAGACCATTGTCAAGAATGAAACAATTGTAACTGAAAACTATTTCAAAACTAACTGATGATAACCTATGGTAACCAATATTTTAGACGCATTTTCTATTGTTTATATTTTAATGATGGTCACCAGCAAGACATTGGATGAAGATGGATTTCAACATCCCCCCAAAATGTTACTCATGCAAAGGTCAACCATCAAATTTTTGATGAAAAATCTAGTCTCGAAAAGTGGATGTTTACATGCGTATAGACAATAGTATGATTCTCTCTGAATGCTGTTCATCTTCACCCTCCTTATCCTTGTTTCTAGATCACATAATTTATCAACAAAATTTAAAACAAATTTATTCTTATGGATAACTTTTAAGAGAATAATTGCACCAAGTTACTTCAAGATAAGGGAGAAAGAAGTTGGGGGTGATGAGGAGAGAGAGCCTGGTGGAATTGACACAGTAACCTAACTTCTGTTCAAAGAGAATAAACAGGACTTGAATTTATGTGGCATCTTTGATTAATACAAGGCATCCCAAAAGACTTTGCAGCCAATGTGGTACTTTTGAAATGCACTCACCATTGTAATGTGGAAAATGTGACAGCTAATTTCCATAAATGTCACTGCAATAGTGAACAGATAAAATGCCTTTGTGGTGTTGATTGAGAAGCACAGATTGGCCAGCACATCAGGCACTCTTCGTACTAGAATGTCAATGTGGAACTTTGTGTTCAAGTCCTAGAAAGGAAGGCAAGGTCAAAGAAATAAGCTCGACAAAATTCTCAGAGAATTTGAAAGTGATGCATCAGGACAGAAGAGCTCTGAAAGAGAATTCTAGAGGACAAGTCGTAATGATTGAATGTTCTGTCAACAACAGTGGGTGAACAGGGGATAAAATGCCGAATAATTCAAATTCAGTAAAGCAGAGCATGAATGTTTCCATCAAAATCCCCATCCTCAGCAAGGTTGAACCAATGAGGCAAAACAATGTTTCTCTTGGCATTGACTTGAGTTCCATGCCTTGCCTAATCCATCATTCATGCTATTTATTTCCATCTCCACTACATCATAAATTTCTGTGCTGACTCTACCCAACAATGCCAAAATACTGCTTTAGCCATTTACCACAGCCAACTTAAACACACTTTTTCAGCACTCCAAAACTCAGCTCTGTACAAACACAAAATTATTTAACACACTGTATTAAGTATCCTATCTCACACTATGCAGCACTCCACTATCACTGTGTTTGCCTCTAACCTCTAATGAATCTTAAGGATTGAACACAGCAAACCTAAAACATATATTCCTGATTCACCTTGTATCTCATCCACACCTGCACATCCATCTTCCGGCCTCATCAGCTAAATGCCTACTCTCTCTGGATTCATTTGTTTCTCCTTTCTCAAGCATCACTTTTACTATCACCACTACCATACTCCTGGACTACAATTTCAGAACAATTCTTGCCCTACAGCCGAGGAATTTTTTGCCTTAAACCATTAAGGAGATTATCCTTTCCAACCCTCACCACAAAATCTATCTTTTATTGTTCTTCCAATAGCTATTCTCCCACTGTTATTATAAGAGAGATGTGCTAGCACTGGAGAGGATGCAGAGAAGATTTACCAGGATGTTGCCTTGTTGGAGAGTTTCAGTTATGAAGACAGATTGGGCACACTGGAGTTGTTTTCCTTGCAGGAGAGGACATTGAGACGGGACATGATTAAAACGTACAAAATAATGAGGGGCATAGATAGGTGGACAAGAAGAAACTGTGGAGGAATCAATGACTGGGGTGATAGATTTAAGGCAAAGGACAGAAGATTTCCAGGAAATTTGAGAAAAACTGTTTGCACCCAGAAACCCTCATAAGATTAAAGTAGTTAGATGTGCACAGTTCTGGCCCTAGTGCTGGAAAATGAGATTAGAATAGACAGGTGGTTGTCTTATACTGGATTAGTGGTGCTGGAAGAGCACAGCAGTTCAGGCAGCATCCAACGAGCAGCGAAATCGACGTTTCGGGCAAAAGTCTTTCAGGTGCACTTGCAATGGGTCAAAGGTCCTGTTTCTGTGTTGTAGATCTCTATGACTCTGTGCTGCAAATTAATTTTTGTCTCTGAATGAAAGCCACTTTGGGATGTTTCACTAACAGTTTAAAATTTTTCTGCATTGCCATTCCTCTTGAATGGGACAACTAGCTAATAACTGATAGAACGTAATAATTAAGGAGTCAAAAATATTGGCAGAAAGTTAAAACTGGGTTTTGTTGTGTGCATTGGGAAGCTGTCAAACCAAAGACTGATTACACACAGGAAGAGCAGAAAAGGTCAGAGAACAGAATCTCAGAGCACACTGGAGAAGGAATTGCAGGAGATTTGCTTTCCACTCGAGGATTAGAAACACAAGTGTGTGATGCCACAGAAGTGAATCATGGTAAAACATTAATTGAGAATGATGGATTAGTTCAAAGGCTACAGAAGTCAAGTGAAAAGAAAAGGAATAATCAACTCCTGGCACAGTGAAATTAAATATCGATTCAAGTTATTCCCAGTTCCGTGATCGGACTGAAAGGATCTGAGCAGGAAGCGAGTGACATGGAGTTGTGTTGTGATGATGTGTTTGGGCACAGAGGTGTTTGAGAGGAAGAGCCTGTAAATAGACAATTGAGACATTGACATGGTAAAAAAAATGTCCAAGTAAAGACAGCAGTTGAGTATTCTACCATCATTAAGCTAAGAAAAGGTAATTAAGTGGTCACTTGTGGTGAGAGGAATGATACAGTGCAGAAGACCTTCTGTACACTACCTTCTTAAGAACAATTAGAGATAGGCCAATATTTATTGTCCATCTCTAATTGTCCTTGAGAAGATGGAGCAATTATACCAAGAATACTATTAGGGAGGAGGTGCAAGGATTTTGACCCAATGACAGTGAAGGAACAGTAATATATTTCCAAGTCAAGTTAATATTGGTGCAGGTGAGTGTTTCCATGCATCTGCTGCTTTTATTCTACTACATGATAGTAACTATGTGTTTAAAAGAAGCTGTCTAAGGATCCTCAGTGAATTTCTGCAGTGCATCTTCTCAACAGTACACACTGCTGCTCCTGTGCAGTAATAGTGGAAGGCATAAGTGTTTAACGTGTAGGGTGAAATGCCAATCAAGTGAGTTGTTTTGTCCTGGATGTCAAGTTTCTTGAGTGTTGCTGGAGTTGCATTTATTCAGACAAATGACTAATATTCCAACACATCCACTCTCTGCAACTGGATCCTCAGTTTCCTGACCCACAGGCCACAGTGAAGATTGGGGACAATATTTCATCCTCACTAACACTCAACACTGGAATCCCCCCAGGGGTACATATTCAGTCCCCTACTGTACTCGCTGTATACCTATGACTGTGTCGCCAAATACCAGACTAATGCCATTTCCAAGTTCGCTGATGACACTACCATACTCAGTCAAATCTCAGATGGTGATGAAACAGACTACAGATGGGAAGTGGAAAAATGATGCACTGAGAACAACCTAGCTCTCAATTTCAGAAAAACCAAGGAACTCATTATTGACTTTAGGCAGGATGGTACTCATACCCCCCAACACATTAACAGCACAGAGTGGAGAGTGTCAAGCTCCTGGGAGTGGTCTTCAATAACAAGCTTTCTTGGACTCTTCATGAGGATGCACCAGTTATTGGGCATGACGGCGAATACCCTTGCCAACTTTTATAAGTACGTCAGAGAATATTCTGTCTGGATGTACCACGACTCGATATGGCAACTGCACCATTCAAGATCGGAGACAGTTACAGAGAGTGGTGAACTCAGCCCAGACAATCACAAAGGCCAACCTCCCATCTACAGACTCCATCTACCAGGCCCGCTGTCAAGGAAAGGCCGCCAACATTCTCAAAGATCCATCCCACCCTGGCAATGCTTTTCTACAACCTCTACCATTGGGGAGAAGGTACAGAAGCCTGAACACACGCACCAGCAGGTTTTGAAACAGTTTCTACCCTACTATTGTTAGAATACTGAATGGACTCACAAACTTTTAGCATTTGCCTGTACCTGTGTTTTTGTTTTGCCACTGTTTACCTATTATTTACTTAACTATGCTATTTAATTCTGTGATCTGCCTGTATTGATCGCAAGACAAAGCTTTTCACTGTGCCTCAGTACACGTGACAATAAATTCAATTCAATTCACATTCCTGACTTTTACCTTGTAGATGGTGGAGAAGGGAGTTAGAAAGTGAGTTACTTGCCACAGAATTCCTAGCCTCTGGCTTGCTCTTGTGGTGAATCCTGTTCAATTGATGCTGATAGTAAAGAATTCAGTGATGGTTATGCCATTAAGAGGTGATGGTTAGAATCTGACTATTTGGAGATGGACATTGTTATCTGCAACTTGTCAGCCCAAACCTGCATGCTGCCCAGGTCTTGCTGTATTTGGCCATGGAATGCTTCAGTTTCTGAGGAGTCATGAATGGTACTGACCATTGCACAATGATTAATGAACATCCACCATTTCTGACCTTATGGTGTGAAACATTGGAAACATAAAATAGTGACCACAATTTTGGAGATGGAGAAATGCATATGTCGGAGACTAAAGAAAGCATGTCTGATGCCAGGATTCAAGTCCATGCTGTGGATCATTTTTCTCTTCATGTGACTGGCGGAGGCAGTGGATATTCAATTTTAAAATGAGGCCTGCTGCACTTGCAGTTTTTCTCTCTCATTCTCTATTTTTCTTTTTATCTTTGGTTCATCTTAATTTTACATGTGTCTTTCTGCTCCCCTGCCTATGCCCCAGTATTTATGTATTTGCGTTTCCATTTTATATCTCTACTTTATTGCACTGATGATCTCTTTTGTCACCAACAGGATGTTGGCTGTAGGCCACTCAACTCACTGTCTTTCAGTTGTTTGCATATCAGTTGATCTTAACTCTCTTCTCAATGCTTTATTCCAACTCAAATTTTCTATCTAGCTTTAACCTTCAGTTGTTCGAAAAAGGGTCTGATCAGAAAAGTCTTAATAGAAAGAACCAGCATCCATATTGAAACTTTCACATATTACAACTTCCCAAACTCAGTATAGCCGATGGGGTACTTTTTTTGAAGTGTTGGCATTGTTGTAATGCTAATAAAAAACAGCAGCCAATACGTGCGCAGTTAAGTCTCACAGATACTAATGTGACAATGACCAAATTATCCCTTTTAGCATTAGTGATTGCAGAGTTAGCTCGGGACATCTCAAAATCCCTGTTCTTCTCTCAATAATGCTATCTACCTGAAGGAGTAGATGGGGCTGCAGTTAAGATTAAACAAAATGATAAAGAAATGATAAAGAGTAACAATTTATTATTACCAATGATTTGGAGATGCCGGTGTTGGACGGGGGTGTACAAAGTTAAAAATCACACAACACCAGGTTGTAGTCCAACAGGTTTAATTGGAAGCACACTAGCTTTCGGAGCGACGCTCCTATCACCTGATGAAGGAGCGTCGCTCCGAAAGCTAGTGTGCTTCCAATTAAACCTGTTGGACTATAACCTGGTGTTGTATTATTACCAAGGATGTTAAAATAAGTCTGCACACTCATTAGCTTACAAGCCCAAAAAAGGTCTACATGATTAAAGTATAAGGGAATTGTTTAATTTATAAAAAATGTAATTATTCTGTACAAAATGAAACAGCATGGAGGTTGAAATTTTTTCCAATAATTATCTTTTGTTTCTTATTTAGTCATATTTTTTACTGTAAGGTTAAATATGCCATTAAAATTAGCACAATTATAACTTTCAAAGTTCATTTTTAACATTTAATGGGACATAGTAAATTTATCAAACAACATAATGCCAGGAAGATAGCATTGAGGACTGTTAATATCAGACAGCACGATTTCTATGTATTTCTGCCACATGCAAGAGCACTCTGGAAGTCACACTGCTTGGTTCAGGATGGGGTCAGTGTAAAATGGGAAATGTATGTTGGAAAGCTGCCAGAATCTTTGACAGATGTTGTTTATGCATCAACACAGTCTGAGCAAATCACTGGTAAACATCAACCATGTAGTCACAAATCTTTACTTTGACCTTCCTTCTTGCAATCAACATCTCACTTTTCTTTGACGACTGTCCAAGAATTTAAAAATACTGTTGAACAATGAAAATAAGTTTCATTGATAATAATTTAAAATTGCTGCTTGTAACACTAAGAATGAATTGTAAACATGCCTGGATAAAAGTACTAAAGATTCAAGACTGTAAGAAATGCAGGACTTGGAAAGAGAGCACTTTCTATCATGTGACAGGTAAGACAGGTCAAAGTTTGGAATTATCCAGTTAGGTCACAAGATTCTCCACCAATGTAACAAAGAGATGGTATGGGTAGCACAAGTCACTACCGAAACCAGATTCAAACTCGATTTAAGCCCAACATCTAAACTAGAGTCAAACTAAATTCAAACCTTCCCATCCAAACTCAACTCAAATATCAAGAGCATTCCTATTCCAATGTTTACTCCCCATCCATTGAACTGAGAGGAAAAATGGTTTCTGAAATCAAGATTGTATCTAGTTTCTGGATGACTTGAGATTGCAAATACCTCTTTTTTTTTTACCTTTGAGTGAGGGATGGACAGAGTCTTGAGACAGAAATAGATAGCGAATGAGAAATAGAAAAGCCAATATGGAACACTGGAAATGACAAGCAAACAAAAAAAATCAAATAAATGGATGTGGGTCTTCCTCACAATTCTGCACAACTGCACTTTCCTAGGAACCTGCAATCTTTTCAGCAATGCACTACTATATTTGAATATAGATTAAAAACTTCCTTATGTCATGAAGCAAAATTATCTACATTATGAAGTTATCATAGATGATGCAGTAATGAAACAACATTAGGATTATTTTGCAACCGCTGCAGAGTGAGGATTAAAAAATGAAGCTTCCACCTTACAAGTCTTCTAATGACTAATTAATTCAGAGATAATTAGGTCACAATATACACCTACCTCTTACCTCTCATTCTCCAAAACAAATGCTATTCCCTACTGTTACTTGGTTCCTACTGTGTAGATCCTATAGAGATACCTCCTCTCCAGAGTACTCACTCATCTGGAGTTACTATGACTTACTTAAATATCAATAGTTTTCAGTACTACAAACTTACTGAGACACCTTCATGTGCTCATATCACATCAAATAGATTGCTAACTTCAATATCAGACAATAACTGCTCCCTTAGCCACATCAATAGAAAATACCCCTTAGATTACAAAATTTTAATCTTGTGATTCACAAGCCAATAAATTTCAATATATGTTTTAAACAAATTCTGGAAAAATAAACAAAAAGTAATTTATTTTTACTTAGATTGTGGGATGTGGGTATGGCTGGTAATGTCAGTATTATGGCCCAGCGCTCATAATCTTCCAGACAGTAAGAATGAGTCACCTTCTTGAACTATTGCATTCTTTGTGGTGAAGGTACACCATGGGTTTTGTTTGGGGAATGAGTTTGAGGTTTGTTTTTCATCCAGCAAATGGTATAATGCTGCAATGCATCTTACAGACAGATTGCACGATGCAGCATTGTGTCAGTAATGGTAGGAGTGAATGTTTAAGGCTGTAAATGGGGTGTGAATCAAATGGGTTAGCTTTGTCCTGGATTTTTTTTAGCTTTGTGAGTATTTATCAAACTGTACTCCTTCAGGCAAGTGTAGAGTGTATTCCATCACAACATTGACCTGTGCCTTGTAGATGGCAGACAGGCTTCAGGAAGTCAAGAGGTGAGTTACCAGCCACAAAATACCCAGCTTCTGACCTGGGCTTGGAGCCACACAGTGTTTATATAACTGATCCAGTCAAAGTTCTAATCAAGGGTGGCACGGTGGCTAGCACTGCTGCCTCACAGCGCTACAGACCTGGGTTCAATTCCCACCTCAGGCAACTGTCTGTGTGGAGTTTGCACATTCTCCCCCTGTCTGCGTGGGTTTCCTTTGAGTGCTCCAGTTTCCTCTCATATTCCAAAAATGTGCAGATTAGGTGAATTGACCATGCTAAATTACCTGTAGTGTTAGGTGAAGGGGTAAATGTAGGGGAATGGGTCTGGGTGGGTTGCTCTTTGGAGGGTTGGTGTGGACTTGTTGGGCCAAAGGGCCGGTTTCCACACTGCAAGTAATCTAAAAATTTAATGGTATGCTCAGAGGCAATGGGTAACAATAATAGCATCACTGAATGTGAACAGAATGCGCTTTGATTTTCTCTTGTTTGTGATGTTCACTCCCTGGTCCTTGTGTGGTACAATTGTTACTTGCCATTTATTAGTGCAGACCTAAAATCCTGTTGCAGTGTCTGGAGATGCAACGATTAGTCTACATTGACCACAACCATGTTCCTATGGGTTCGGAATGATTCCAATCAGTGTGCAGTTTGTCCCTCCTTCCTTCTGACTTAAGTTTTGCTAGGGCACCTTGATGCTACACTTTGATATCAAGGGCATTCACTTTCACTTCACATCTGAATTTAGATTTGTTCATGCTAAGAAAAAGGCTGTAATGAGGTCTGGAGCTGAGCAGTCCTGGTGGAACTTAAACTGAGCATCCCAAGCTAAGTGCCTCTTAATGACACTGTTGATATCACTGACTGAAGTTTTGCTGATGACTGGGAGGAGACTGATGGGGTGGCAATTGGCCAGGTTGGATTTTTCCTGTTATGAGGACAGAACATATCGGAGTAATGTTCCACTTTGTTGTATTACATAATCAGCAGCTGCCATAGGTAGGATAATATTTTTGGGCCACTTCCTGTTCAAGACACAAACATGTCTTGACAGACATGTTAAATATTATCAGCATTATTCACAGTTGACTTTATTAAAAGAGACATAAAAATTGCAGTTCAAACTATTTATGTCTATGAAATTGCTATACAAAAGCAAAATTTATCATTTGTCACATGTAAAATGGACAAAATTAGTTGGTTTCCTTAACATTATTCAACAGGCAAGCAATGGATTGGATAGAAGCCCATACCTCACTGAAGATTCTTATCTGTAACATACATGTGAAAACACTATCTTATCAACTCCATTTTTCAGTTACAATGTTATTAAAATTGCTTCCCTTTCTGTTCAGTAACAGTGCTGATATTGATCATAATTACAAGATAAAACTGGATTTTAGGAGACTGATATTTTTTGGGCCCAAAGAATATATTCTTTTACAATGTATTTCTCTTACAGCGTATTTCATTCAGTGAATTCTAATTATCAAGATTTAAATTAGCACAGGACAAATAAGATTAAAGAAATAAATTTCTGACTCAGTGACTAGTGGGTCCTAGTTCATGGCACACTGGCACAGGATATCAAGGGGGTTCATCTCCATCTCAGCCCTCCTCTATACTTCACCATTTATGTTGATGCTGTGGGATAACCAGTTATGTCCATGATCAAAAACCTTGGTGTTTTAGGGCGAACAGTTCTGGAAGAGCGAAGTGAATTCGTAATTCTTTGAAGTCACTCTGACCTTACACTCATATAGAGGGCACAACAGGTTAAAAGGAGAAAGCCATTTGCTAAAATCCAATGTACATCAAAATATCTAGGCTTGACTCATCTCGTAGCAGGATACTGTATTCTTAGATGTGCTGTAGCCATAGCAACTGCAATTCAGTGACCTCGTTATTTCAACCTAATCCTGGTTTCAAATTATGGTTGCTCCTCCCTTTTGCCTGGCTTGCCTGATAACATAATCATTGCAAATTAGTATGGAAAAACCCAGCAGGATTTCTTCTCAGAGTGTCTTAGGACTGGTCAAGCTCAAGAAGGTGTATCAAAACGCTAGCTTTATCAAAGAAATAATGTACAAATGGTACAGCAGTAAGCCCAGCTAGATCACAATTTGAATTCGCAAGTCTGACAGCTCCTTTCTCTGCACACATCATTTAAGCAAGTGTTGAAATCTATTTTTATTTTTTAACTCAATTTTAAGCTGTCAGTTTTCTACTTCAATAATTCCCTGTTTTGTTACAGAATTAATTGGTTTCAGCAAAAGTACTTCCCTATAGAATGTCACATTGCAAGTCCTATGGGGCTTGTAAACTAACCTCAGTGCAGTGCATTTTTCTCCAATGCACAACTGATTCAATGCACCTAAGATGCATCAGAATCCCAGAGGATCTTTTTAAAATGTAATTTAATGATATCTCCAAATTAAAATTAAATGATGTGCTTTGGAACTTCTTATTTAAAAATGTATTTCTGCTTCTCTTGACAGGTATGTTGCAAAAGTCATTCATCATCGCACCAATCTTCTCCTTACATCCTCTTCAGCTTAGATTCTTAATTAAATAATGTTACAGGCTCCAGACTTGATTCTTATTGCCAACTAATTAAGTTCCAGAGGATAAGTATTTAGCAGGTAATATAAATATACAAACAGAACACAACTTGATTGTGGACAAATACAAACAGAAGCATAGACTGACAACGTTAGCCCAGTTCCACTTAGAAAGCAACTGTGTCTAAAAGAAGCATATTCTGAAAGGAAGTTTATTTTTTGCCGAGCAATAATGTTTTAAGTAACAACAATGGGTTAGAAATATGACCTTTAATATGGAAGAGAATATTGATTATCCTCCAATTCTCAGGGCAAACTTCTCCGTTATGTAATGAAATATTTAGTGAAAAATAAACAAAATAAGAACAGCAGACTAAAGAACTATCATAGTGTTTATTTGGTTAATGATTTGTAACTGGAAAAATAATTATTTTGTAAAGATACTACGACTTGGAACTTACACCAAGAATCACAAAATGGGAGCCATCCTTTAAAATGTATCCACATTACAAAGTCCACTTGCACCATGTTTGCCTCTTGACTTTCTCCACTCTCAATTTCATTGAAATGTCAATCACTTTGTCTATCTTTACTGTCAAAACACAACACAATGCAATAGCATCTCAGAAAGAAATAATGGCACATAATGTGCTGTGAGTAGCAAAGGAAACTGCTTCATCCTTTCTTTTTTATTCATTCGTGGGACGTGGATGTTACTACATAAGCCAGCATTTATGACCTATCCCTCATTGCCTAAATAGTACAGGGATTGGAGGTAAGGATGATAAAATATATTTACAAAAATGAAAATAAATAATTGAATAAAATTATTAAGTGGTTAGCTGAAATACATTAAGGATGACAGGGTGGGAGATGTGTTGCGACAGTGGAATGTGGGGTCTCCTGGATGCCAATGTGATCCACAGTGTTTGCAACTCAAGTAGCCTCAGCTTATAGTTTATGAACTGGAGTCCAAACTAAATGCAGTGAGACACATCAGGGATGGGAAAAACAATCAGGACATACTATTTCAGGAGGCGGACAAACCCTTAGGATAGAATCTTCTAATTTAGTTATTGGTCAGGTAAAGGATGATGGGACTGCAAGGAAGGCACGTCAGGAGATCTGGAGAGAAGAAGAGCAGGAACCTCAGCCTTTTCAATTGTCTGAAAGGTTGAGGTTCTTTTTGCTTGTATAGATGAGAGTGAAGAGAGCTAACTGACTAATGCGCCATGATACAAAAGCCATTCAAATGCATAGAACAAAACAGAATGAAAAGTTAATAGAGGACTGTATAATGAGGAAGATCAATACTTGGCTCTGCCACAAAGAGTAAGAGTCCAAAGGATTGTGCTGCCTGTCTGGTGCCAGGGCTCAAGACATCTGGCTGGGGCGATTCCAGTTGTTATGGTCCATGTACGCACCAATGACCTAGGCAGGAGAAGGAACGTGGTTCTCCAGTTAGCATCTGGAACTAGGTACGTAATTGATAAGCAGGACCTCAAAAGGTAAGAATCTCTGGATTATTACCTGAGACTCAAGCAAATTGGAATAGGACAAATAAGTTTGAAGAAATAAATGCCTGACTCAATAACTAATGTGT